>NW_028227268.1:85470598-86070598 GCF_978045245.1 Mus caroli
AGCTATAACAAAATCCATTCAAATGCTACACAAAGGGCTCAAGTCATAAATGAATGAAATGGTAATTCCACAATGAGCTTGAGATGTTAAGAAAAAAAAAAAAACGAAATAAGGAAGACAAAGAAAATTCATAGAAAATTTTGAACAGGAGATTCCTTCAGTTCAGTTTTCAATGACTGACAGTGTTTATCAATGTGTTGACAGCCAGGATGACTTCAGATATAAAATCTCGGCTTAGTGACCACAACAGGGTCTCAAGGAGAAATCAGCCACCCACAAGTGGAGATTTCTTAGCAGTATATGGAAGTGGTTTATAGTTGTCACAACTAGAGTTTGGATGTTATTAGTGTTCAGTGGGCTACAGGCAAGAATGCTATGGCCCAAACCCACCAGACACACTTGTGGTGAAACAAAATATAGCCACAAGGTAGAGGATATGACCCCAGTGAGTAAGATCCTGGTTTGTCTTGATAAGAGGGATCCAGAAAGAACCATCCAGAGGAATAGGTTCTGGCTGAATAATTTGAGGGAGATGTAAAATGTATGCAATTTCTGTATACTGGATGGTTTAGGAAAACAGGTTAAATAGTAAGTCATTCTTTATTGCATGGTAATACTGGCCAGAGGCCAGGTCTGATTTCAGATGGAAGCAGCAGTTGGTCATTTGGACAAGGCAAGACAAGTCTGAAACTCCTTAGATAGCAGAGTAACATTTTTTGGTTTATGCCTACCAAAATTATGAATGACTTTGTAACACTGTACTATTGCCTCTGTTTAAGCTTGTTTGAGGTTCTTCTTCTATGGGAAAATGATGGTCCAGCACTAGATGACATGACAGTCTGTCTTGCAAAGAGAGATTATTTATGCAGTAAATACCATATCACACCTGTTAGGATGGGTGCTAAAAAAAATGAGGCTAAGATTTTTCAGAGATAGGGAGGAATTAAATGGCTTGCAAACTACAGCTAGCAATGTTAAATGGTGCAGGCAATATGGGAAAATCAGGTTATTTTTTCTTCCAGAAATTACATATAGAACTTCTATGATCCTGCAAGCCAGAGATCCTAATTCTGGGTCCATTAACAAAAGAATCCAGATCTCACAGCATTTGTAACACTCTCTTATCCATTACATCATTTGGCACAAGAGCCAAAAATTTGTAAACAAACAGACAAATACAAATATCTGCAATGTCTAACCGGTAACAGGTAGATGAAGGAAGAAGGCAGAGCAGATGAATAGAGGAACATTAGGGTGAGGGCAAAGGGGAGGCTTCTGTGAGAACTTGGGTGAATCAGGTGGTCATTGTTCTAGGTGAAATAAACTAGCCACAGAAGGTCGAAGCCATATGGTACCACCTACACAAGTCCTTAAGATAATCTTGTAACCAGAGTGGTCTCTTGCTTGTTAAGTTTACATACAGATGAGATGTTACTTCTTCAGTGGTCTAAAGCTTGTCATACAGTACATTTTTTAAAATATATGTATTGTTCATATGGAACCAGCAACTGTTCATTGGGACCAATATATTATTTTGTCTATAGTTATCACTGTTGTGTGTGTTTAAATTTTAGCAGAAGAATACAAATAAAGTAAGGGAACTATTGGAGGTGGAGGGTCATAGGAGCAGATCACGCCTGAGTGAGTGTGTATGACTGACATGAACACTGCCAAGGACCCCAATGCCTCATGGGAATGGCTACGTCTAGCCTCAGTTGAACTAAGGGAATCTCAAAGCCTTCCCCTAGTACCTGGGTGTATGTATGCAGAACATAGAAGGAGCTGCAGCTTCCTCCATTCTCATGTCTGCCAGCCTGAGTCTCCTCCCCTATAGAGGCCTTCTGCAGAGATTAGCTAAACCTACCTCCTCATTCAGCTGGATGAGGATAGAATAAACCTGCCTTCTTGGTTCAGATGTATTAAACAAATGCTCTAAGTTTTGGGCTGCGCTTAGTACATTTCTTTCAGACCTTATGACCCTCTCAATCCCAGCTTTTCCATATCGTGTCTGTCATTTCTTCATTCCTTGTTGCTTCAGCCTGGTCTGTCTCTAAGCTGTGGAGGTTGCAGCAGTGAATGAGTTTATTGCCTCCATTGTGGGGAAAGTTTCATAGTATCAAAATAATGAAATATTCACATCAAACATAGCTTCAGGCATACATGGCTATATGTAAAATACATGGCACTTAATGGAAAAAAAGGTAGTAGGTCCCATTTGGTTTGTGGGCCAACAAAGGGAGTCTCATCCACCCTTATCAGGACTGTTGTTTTAGAAACACAGTTGCCTGAAAGATCAAAGAAAAATTTAAAACCCTAAGCTGCCTAATCGAGCTCCTCCAGAGTCCTCCTTGAAGATAAATCTTTCGATTATACTGCAGGTTATAAGAAGAAAGAAGAAAAAGTGGAAGAATGTAGCAAATTCTTCAAACTTTGGCTTCTTTGTTTACTTGTTTTAAGTGGGGGGATGGATTAGCAGTTGCTCCTGTGTGTCTTCCAAGGCTTCCAGATGTGCATGCAAAAGCAATGGCTGTTCCACAGAGGCTGAGAAAACCCAGAGAAGACACTAAGACTGGACCACTTAGGTGATGTGTGTGTGTGTGTGTGTGTGTGGTGTGTGTGTGTGTGTGTGTGTGTGTGTATGTTTGTGTTTGTGTATTCTTTGAAATGCACTAGTTTGGTAACATTCTTAGCATATCATTCTGTCTTGGTAATTGTATAAAATTATAACCAGGTAAAAACTATATTTACTTATGTGCATTACCTGAATCACCCATTAGAAAGTAAGTTCAACAAGAACAGCAGCTTTGCCCATTTTATAGTGATCTGATCTATTTTGTTCTGAAACATTCCTCCCTGGAAGGATCAAGGGGAAAGGATTGTATATAGGACTTAAGGATAGCTTAGCGATTGAACGCATGTTTAAGCAAGAACAGAAGCATAAGCAAGACCAATGGCTTAATACTCAGTACTTTAAAAAACAGATCTGCAAAGAAGAAATTACAGAAGAATCTTAGATTGTAGATTATGAGTGAGAATCGGTGTGAAGCCCAAATTTAAAAGGCTGCATTTGAAGTCCTGTAAATAAGGCTCATATGTTATCAAAAGAATTAGAAGGTACAGGATGCTCCCCAAACTTATAAGGCTTATGAGGGGAAATTATATATTCATAAAACAATGCTTGGCAATAAGGACAAATCATGGGTGGGGCTGTCTGCAGGAAGATCAGGTTGCTATAGTGATACAGCTTTGTGACTCATTACCCATGATGAGGTGGAATTTTCAGTGAGATAGCTGTCTTAGTCAATAGTGATTTTGTAAGTAACCCCTTATCTGTGCTCACTGATTCAACCAGCTAATCTTGGTTGAATTTCTTTCTTTGGTATATCATTAATTCCTTGTCTGGGATAGGCAGTTATTTGTCCTCGTGTCCCAGGGATGATCCTATAAAAGCCCTTTACAGTGAAAACGTTCCTGTATCTACCAGTAAGTTCTCAGTGGCAATTGCTGCATAAAAGAATCCAGAAGGATGAATGAATGGCATTTACCTCTGTCCTGCAATGGCAGGCTAACATGGCCAGTTGTTAACCCAGTAGCCACACTAGAGAAAAATTATACAATGCTGATGCTATCCTTCTGTAAAGGGAGGCGAAGATCTTCATGTGTAAGCCAGGCATCGCAGTTGTGCTACAGTATAATCATAGAACTGGGAAAGCTGAGGCAGGAGGATAAGGAGGTCTAAGCCTGTCCAGGCCTACTGCAAAGACTCTGCCTCAAAACAACAATAAAAACCCAAAATAAGTCAAATCAATCATAACACAGAACAACAAACAACAAACAACAACAACAACAACAAACAACAGCAACAACAACAACAACAACAACGGATAAGAGAAAGGAAGTGATGAGGGAAGATGTCTGAGTACTGACAATGGAGAAAAGCACAGCAGGTGCCTCAGAGACATTATTTATTTATTTATTTATTTATTTATTTATTTATTTATTTACTTTTAATGATGTCTTTAAGAAACAGTTTGTCTAGAACATATGATCAAGATAGAACATACAGAGTCAAGATATGATGGAATAAAGAGAGAAGAATAGAAAGACAGAGGTAGTTATAAGACACACCTCAAAAATCTGATGTAGTAGCATCAGTGGGGGTCTAATGATATTTCTCTTTGTTTCCTATTACTAATTTGCATAAATTTTAGATAGCATTGGAAGGTTCTAAAAAGAATAGAGTATATCTAGAGCCTGCTTTTACAAAGTGGGTATTTGGAGAGGCAAGTATTCACTAATTGCACACTGGTTACCTTATTGGTAACTACCAAGAAGATAGTAAAATAAAATAATATATATACATATATATATATATTTTAAAAAATTATACTGCAATCTTCTAGACAGGAACAGAGCTGTGAGTAGCAAACAGTGTTTTGTGGAGAGTGAATCATGCCAGACCAACTTAATTTCCTTCTATAATAGAGAGGCTGGCCACAAGATAAAGGAACAGCAATAGATGCAATCTGCTTCAATTCACTGAGGCTTTGAATTCTCTCCTGTACAACATTCCCCTCAGTGGCTGGGAAGATCGACCCATGAAGAACCAGTATCAGGAAGGAATGTAAGTGTAGAAAGACTGCCTAGCAGGAGGGGATGTCTGAGCTACAAGATAGTTTTCCGGGTTATTGGCATACTCTAGCTCACAGAATGCTGTACAAAGATCAATCAGGGACTCATAAGTGGGGACATATAGATGCCCTGTCCACCTCTGTCATTAATCACTGTAACTTTCAGTACCTTACCTCTGTTTCTGTGCCTCAGTGTCACAGTCTGTAGCAGGATCTGTTTAGAGGAGTTATTTTTTTGGTTCACTCTGCTTTTGTACATATATGACCCTTGACCTCCATGAGAAAGGTACTATAGTTGAAGAGCTCCATAAATGTTATTGAAGTCTTTCTTCTTTTTCACCCCTACTTACAAAACCAATGTAACACAGGAAACATTTCCCTGCAGTGAGTTGACCTAATGCTGCTCCTATGCTAATGCTAATTTGGGACCCCCAAAATTGTTTGCAGAAAAAACTAGAGTCCCCATGTAAGATACTGAGTGGCCCTGCCCACATTTATTTGTGATTGGTGAATAAAGATGCCAAGAGCTAATAACTAGGCAGAAGAGAAATAGATGGGGGTTGAGTTTTGAGTGCTGAAGGGGAGAAAGAGAGAGAGAGAGAAACATCAGGAGGAGAGGTGATAAAGGGAAGAAGGGAGCAACCATGGAAGAAGGAGGCAGGAAGGAGAGAGCCACCATGGGATAGGAGTAAAGAAAGCACGGCCATGCGGGTTGGCTAATTGAAGCTAAGAGCAACCAAGATGAAATATAGTAATAGTAAGTAATAATTTGTGGTTATCAATAGGGAAATAGATTCTAAGAGCATGGAGGGTAGACAGTTGCCCAGCTATTGTTTTGCCCAAGGCATATTTAAAAATATAAAGGCTGTATGTGTGCTTTCATCCAGGAACATAAATGGTTAAAGACGGGAAAGAACCCCCGTGCCAGGATTTTTAATAATTATCCACTACATCCCTCTTTTCTCTTTTTAGGGCAACTCTCATGCTCCATGGCTATTCATTTTCATAGCAGTTATTAGAGTGTGTTTGAATGTCTAATGTGTGTGATATGATAATAACTTTGTCAGATTCTACACTTTCTATGGATCTCTCTCTCTCTCTCTCTCTCTCTCTCTCTCTCTCTCTCACACACACACACACACACACACATTATTCTTATCATTTTGTGGGGAGCTGGATATAGTGGTACAAGGCCTGCATCCCAGCAACTGCCAAAGCAAGGGCCAGGAGCAGGAGGATGCAAGATCAAGTCTATCCTGGCCACTTTCTGAGACTCTGTCTCTCTATAAAAACTGTAAATTGTGAGCTGGGGGCATAGTTTAAATATAAAGCACAAGCTTAGCCTCAGCAGGACTATGAGCTTAATACCCAGTAGTAGAAAAACAGATGTAGAAAAAACTGTATATAATAGATGACAAGCAAGGTTGCTAAGAAGCTCTAAGTTGAAAACGTCTTGGGTCTTATACATGAATGCATATGCTGCTCAAACTGTAGCAAAATGGATGAGTGTGTTTCGGGTGTATAATATGAAAACACAGAAACATGAAATCTGGACTTCACTTTCATTGACATAAAGGTAATTTTCTGAATGAAAAAATTCACACATTCTTACTTTATATTAAATGGTTTATGCAGAAACCTAGCCATTTTTGGTCAATTCCGAATCTCCATCCATGAGCATGGACTGATGAAAAGCGGTTTATGTGGTACCACACCTTTGCACCTGCAGCAACCCCCAGACGGGATGACATCCTGAGGTAGAACGATGCTTATTGTGCATTATTACTTCATGTTTTAAGTTGGCATTTCAGATTAATTAAGCATTTGATAAAGCTCATGTTTATTCAAGTGTTTACAAATTAGAAAAACTGGTAGCAGCATTTAATTTGTTTGAAACATATGTGTATGTGTTTCTAGTAGAAAGCTTAAGAGAATTTAAGAGTTGTAGCCACACTGATAGACATTAATCATGTATAGAGTGTAATTGATATTAAAAATATTGTACATATATGGCAGTGTTAATAGGAGTATGAATTAACCCCATGAAGAACACACAGAGAGACACGGGCTGTCCAGGCTTAGTGTTTGTATCACTATCCATATTTATCTTTCTGTTATTTTCTTCTCTTCTCTTTAAATAAGACATGTTTTCTTCCCTCTGACTTCCTCACTGTGGTGATTTTGGGAGAAGGCAATGCTTCTCTGATTCTTTGGCATATCATTTGTCCACTTGCACAGAAGTTCAGGACCCAGATCCATTGGCCCCAAGTCTTCTGTCAATGGCCATTTCCTCTTCAGGACTGTTAGACTGAAAACCAAGATCTAGTCAGGCTATTTCACTGCAAAAGAGCACGCAGTGTTTATGTTGCTAGGGATTCCTGCTGATCTGTCTAAAGACACACTGCTTTTGGCTCTGGATCTATGAATAATTCCACCATTGTCAGCTTGGGAAACCATTTGATTTCCAAAAGGAACAAATTTACTTTGTCAGACATGCATGACTCAAGGTTCTAGGCTGAGGGTTGAGAGTGACATGATAAATAAGGAAAAGTTTCCTTAGAGTATCACTTTTCAAACTGTTGCTGGCCAGCCTCTTGTGGTCTTTTCCCCCAGCCCCAGACTTGCTGAACCATCTAATCTATTCTCTACATAGTCATTAAAAAGGACCAATATCAAAAACAAGGCTAGACATATCAAATTTCCATCCTCTGATGACTGCATTGTTTAGCATGAGATAAAACCAGGCTTCAGGACCTGCATAGCATCACAGGTTCCTTGCAGCTTGGCATGTCCACAGTCCCAGTCATCATTAACTCTTCATTGTCTGAATGACACTGCTTGCAGATACCCTCCTCTGTTCACCTACCGTCTTTCTCTGGGTGGAATTCTCTCCTTGTCTATAAACTTCTATTTCTTTTAAGACTTGATGCAACTCCATCTCCTACATTTCATATTTTGTTTTTCTTCAGAGCCCAGACCAGATCAGAGCCATGTGTGTGCAGGCATTTAGCATGCCATCTGCAAATCTCCATGGCTACGTTTACAATGTCATTACATAATTACCTCTTTATTGTTTCCACTCCCCCACTAGAGTGATGTTTTTGTTTCTATTTTTAAATAATTGACTGTTTTTTGTTATGGCAATACTAATTGGTTCTTTTTTAAAATATCCACCTGGTTTAATTCCTCTTTACAGCATTTTTAAGAATAATTTCTATTCTATATTTTAGATGTGATTTCATCATTTCTCTTTGCAATATGCTAATCACAATCAGTTTAAAGTCATCTTTGTTGTGTACATTAAGACTGTTACATTTCCATTCTACTGGAGTAAATTGCTCACCTGGTTCTTGGTTTTCTATTTTCTAATCTTGGAATATTTTCTAAAAAGATATAGAATTGGGGATCTAAATTTCATCTTCATTGGTAACTTTCCTTCAACCTGTAGCAATCTGCCTGTTAACTGGTCCTCCTAGTCTCATCTCTCTGGCTTAGAATTTCTGTTTTATGTCCATAACTTGTCCCAAGCAAGACCTGAGGGCAGCCTGGACACAGAGACTGTGACTTTTAATTTAGGTTCTGGCATCCTTCTCTCACATCCTAGGATGAGAACAACTGGACCAGTGTGTATTTTTTGAAAATGAATTTTGATGCCCCATGAAGGACAGGGCAACTTTAGCTCCAGTGCCTCAATAGATGTATAACCGTCACCCTTTCTTTCTATTATGAATTACAAAGCAGAGCCCCAGCTAGCACTTTGTATACATTTTGCTCCACTTTTGGTTTTCAAATTCTTTATTCTTTTTTCTCAGATATTTGCAAGTGTGTGTGTGTGTGTGTGTGTGTCCACCTGTATGTGTCTATGTATGTACTTGTGAGTTTGGGTGTATACATGTATGTGTGCACATGATGTGCACACAGTGGATGGAAATTGATGTAAGGTACCAACTTCCATCTTCACTTCTTGAAACTGGGTCTCATTTTGAGCCTGAAGCTTATTGCTAAGGGCAGACAGTGAACTTTAGGGTCTACCTGTCTTTGGCCCATGGTGCTGGGTTTATAGGCATCCAGTGCTGTGCCTGGTTTCATGTATATTCCTGTATCCACACGCAGATCCTCATGCTTGTACAGAAAGAACTTTACTGACTCAGCCATCTTTCTGGATGTCATATATAAGGCGCAAATGTACCTAATTATATTCTACTTAATGTATATATTTGAAGAAAGAAGAAAGAATTAGAAAGGAAGTTGATATGTTACCTGTCATCCCCATTTCCCTCTGAGAAAGCAATTAGAATTTAAACACGTGAAAGGGTCTGTAATTCATGAGGGATGATACCCCAGACTCAAATAGTATACAACAGCAAATAGCATTTACTCTGCAGAGACTCTCCATGCATACAGAGCTACCATATTTCGGGATTGAAGACAGACGTGTGGACTTGGCAGGGTCAATTTAAAGCCTGTTAGGATAAGAGCGGTTGACTTTTGCCTTTCTTTCCTTTGAATAGTTGGTTCTATCTCCAGGGGTATGGGTGCTCTGGGGATTTTGAGGACTTTTCCTGATTAACTATACGTGGCTCACGTGAGGTGGTGGGGCAGCTGCGACAGGTCCTGATTGGGTGCTCCTTAGGTTGACTTAGGCTAGGTAGTTGGGCAGCTTCCTGACTGGTTGCCCATGAGGGGTGCTTTTTCCTGGAATTGACTTGTTTCAGAGGTTTTCAGTTCTGGGAAACAGAAGCAGAGGCCTACTCTGCCAAACTGCCAGTTTGCAGCCTGTCACAGCTTGGCTCTGGCTACCTCTGTCCTCTCGCATGGAGTTGACAGGGGAAGTAAAGAATTGAGATACCTCAACAATATGTACTTACTCAACACATAAAAATAGAAATATGTCATATACAACAGGCCATAAAAATAGAAATATGTCATATACAACAGGCCATGTGACAACACGAGACTATAGCTTACTCAGAGCTATTAGCTGTAAGGATCAAGAATAATGTATGTTTAGTCTTTTTTATTTGTATAACTAGAATGTATTGGGTATTTAACATATAGCAGACATTGATTAGATGGGAGAAACACACTGGGGATGAAAACTGGTAAGGTCCACTGGTCTAATTATTTTTGGACAATGGGGTGGGAGACAGAGAAGAGGATTTTGAACATTCTGAAACTTGGACTGTACTGTGGAAATTAAGCTCACCTGGAACCACTGTGTGACGATTAAGCTGAGACCTCAATATGATTTCTAATTAGTCATTTCACAAGTTGTCATGTTCCCATGGAAAAAAAAAAAAAGAAAGACACCATGTAGAACACCCTGAAGATGAGAAAGAAAGTAAATGACACTTGCAAGGTAGGAACCTAATTCGAAGCTGGGCTCAGTGTCAGGCACATGTGATCCTAGAACATGAGAAGTAGAAGCAAGGAGTTCAAGGGAACATAAACTACTCCAGTATAGAGTTTAAGGTTATCCAATGTGAAATGAAACCCTGACTCCAAAGAAAAAAACAATATGGCTGCGCATATTAACCATAAGTAGTGAAAGGCCTCCTGATCTTCTATGTGGAGACCTAGTCATAGAGTACTGGGAAATGAGTTGTCTCCTTAGAACCAGAACACGTCATATCTAACTTTGGCTATCGAGTATCAAAACGCTACTCAGATATTGTACAGGATTCCTAGACACCTCCACTTTTTCATTTTCTTTTAGCTGCTCTGGCATTGTACATCTCAAAGTGATTTTTCTTTTTTTAAAGAGCTCAACTGATTTCCCTTCTAAAGCTATCATTTCAAGCATTTCTAAGTGACTTGGACTTGAGTTTGCGTACATTCTGATACATAAGACTGTCATCACCCTCCCACCTTCTCCTGAACTCAGAAGTGATATCTTATTCCTAAATTACATAACACTGTTAAAATACTAACGAATTCTTTGTGATTGGCCAAAAATGTGTAGAGGATGGCAGCGCCCTCCTAGGAAATTTTCTCCTCTGGGAGATGAAGCTGTTAGCAAAGCAAGTGAAAGACCTGTGAGCTAGTCTGGTGCTTTCCAAACGAGACTTCCTGCAGATGTCTGGAGAGTTGAATTCCCTTCCCATCACTACTCTGTCTTTTCCCTGTATCAATACTGAAATCTGTGTCTAGTAACAAACTGTGCATTTCTTCAGTGTGTGCCTGCACACTCTCATGATGATAAGACTCCAGTACTCTTTGTTGGTCCTAACCCACATGCTCTCCAGCATGTTCCTGCCCTCTGGTCAGGCTATTTCCATATGAATGTATGTCTTCCTGACATTCACCCTGTTCTTCTTCCTGTGTAGCAGTCTGTTTCTTTCAGGGTGGTGATACCTTCTATTATAATGGTGCCACAGGCTTTCCCTGAGTTTGTGCCTTCAAAGTCCAGGTAACAGTGAGAAAGTCCTGTAGCTGGTTTGTTCATCTCCAATGTCTCGTTTCCAAGGAACCATCATCACCTGCATTCAAATGAGGAATAGAGAGAATTGTGTTTAAATTTTTCTCGTGCCTAGATGACTTTTTAAACAAACAGCCAGGACTTGATGTTAAAGTTTGTTACAAATGCAGAATCTCAGTACTCCTACATCATTACATCATTTCCTTTTCCCCCTACCTTCCTCCAACCCCATGTCATGGAGCCTCTCATTCATTTTCCTTCTCTAATATATAGATATGTACATATATATGAATATATAATATAATATTATATATGAAAATATGTTACATATATACAATATAACATATATTTACATATACATTTGTAAATATATAATATAAATATTTACATGCACATATTTACATATATTATAAATATATATGTTATATATTTGTTAGGTATATAAGTTTATATTAAATATAATATATAAACCTATAATATATATTTATAATTTATATATTTGATATGTAAAGATATATTTATAATATATACATATATATAAATTTATATATTTCATATATATTCATAAGACCTGCTTAGTATATATACTGTAACTTGTCTGGAAATGGTTTCAGGTTGACTACTTGGTATTGCATAACTTTTGAGAAGTTTCCTGGGGGAAGTCATTCTCCCTCTGTCAACACTCCTCCATGAGCTGCACAAACAGGAGCTTACGGTTATTTCTTTAGAATGCAGTTAGGAATTTTGGTGGCTTAGTAATATGGTGGTTGTAGATTTTCCTTTGCAATTCCTTACAAAATTTTTAAATTTATGTAAGTAAAGCAGTTAGATCTCTCTAATCTCTTTCTAAGCATTATCATCTTCAATTTTTCAATACACCCTGTCTAATTAATGCAGCAGTCATTGGACCAGAGGGTATCCATGTCTTCTCATGATTCCAAATTCCAACACAAGTCTGGCAATGAATTATGGCCCTTGTGGTTATGTTGTCTCGATTCTTTCCCATGGCCCTGAAAGCCAATCAGAAGGCCTGTTCCTTGTCCTCCACATCCTCATGACCATCTCTATTCCTTAATCCTGAGGACCACATCTCTTTCAATTACTATGGCATGATTAGCTCTGAGTAATGGGGGGGAAGCATACGCCCCAGGAAGAAAGACTGAAAGTAGAGGAGTAAAGGCAGCAGATCAACTTCAGGGCAACAGAAACCATCAGCAGACATGGGGATCATGGGGAATCAACAACCTGACAATGCTCCAGGGATAGGAACGGTGTCACATGTCCCCTTATGTAGCCATGCCGGACCGGACCTGGCAACCTTCCACCTATACCAAGACTAAAAGGACAATCCTGTGGTAATTTCAGAGTCTCCTGCAGTCCCTGACTTACAACTCATTAGGTGGCTCCCATGCCTGGGGGTAGGGATTCTGTTATTCCATGACTCTTGGGAGTTCAGGGTGTTGCCAGCCCCAGTGGGAAATTTTTCTTTAAACTCTATATGTGCTTACATAGGTTTTCATATATCATATATAATTTTAGGCAGGTAGATAATAATATGATTCCTTATAACTTTCTCAAAGACCCACCAGGGGATTCACACACCCGGTTTGTAGAGCGCTATTGTATGCTACCTAATATTCCTAATTCATCTAAACCTGCTTTATTGGGTGTAGGTTGTATTATTTTGCTAAGACAAGGCCTTGTTTTGTAGCTCAAGCTAACCTGTCACTTGCATGTCTCCTGCCTCTATTACCTGAGTAATCTCGGTTAAAGCACATGGTCAGAATATCAGCCTTCTCCTACTGCTTGCTATATGCTGTATAGCTTGTTGGGTGGGCTTCACTTTGTTTCTCTGCATATTCAGTGAAGGAAATCAATCTCTAGCCAAATTCGTCATCACAGTAAAAGGAATCCAACAGGTTTATTTGAAAATTGAAATCTTTGACTCCTTTTATGTAACGCCTCTCATTAATCTCACCTTATTTTGTACATGTCTTATAAGGAGCTTTCACTCCTTATAACTCCATAAAAGAGGCCACATCCCCCATCTTATTCCTTTCTCTAGAGGATTTAAATAGTATGCTAGTCTGATGTGTTAATAGTTTAGTCTACACATTATCAGTTTAGTCTAAACATTATCAGTTGACCTGAAAAAAGATAAACTTTAAATAGGTGTCCATTCCAAGAAAAAAGAAAACCCGAAAAGGGGTCACATATGACATTTTTATTTGCTCTTCTTTCTACCAAAACATTAAAAAAAAAATAAAAAACCTAACAAAAATTTAAAATTTAAAATTTTCAATTTAAATAAGGCTTTTTTCCTTTGTTGAACATAGAGACTGATGCATTTTAAAAAGTGTTAAAGTTATATAGCTCCAAGCAGAGTCTTTATCCCTTTTATATAGCAAGTCAGTTAGAGTCTTGAGCAGGAAACTTTTGGAGGTTATATTTAAATGTTATTAGCAACACAAAGTGCTGTTGGCTTCTAGCTTGTGGGAGACAGCTCCATCCTACTGCACTGAGACCTAAGTAACTGAAAGTAGGAAAGGTAAAAATCTTCAGTATAGGTGGATAGGATAGTATCTATTTAACTTATTGCTTCAAGAGAAGTTTTTTTTTGTTTTTTTGGGTTTTTTTTGGTTTTTGGTTTTTGGTTTTTGGTTTTTGGTTTTTGGTTTTTGGTTTTTGGTTTTTGGTTTTTGGTTTTTGGTTTTTGGTTTTTGGTTTTTGGTTTTTGGTTGTTTTTGGTTTTTGGTTTTTGGTTTTTGGTTTTTGGTTTTTGGTTTTTGGTTTTTGGTTTTTGGGTTTTGGGTTTTGGGTTTTGGGTTTTGGGTTTTGGTTTTTGGTTGTTTTTGGTTTTTGGTTTTTTGGTTTTTGGTTTTACGAGACAGAGTTTCTCTGTATAGCTCTGGTTGTCCTGAAACTCACTTTGTAGACCAGACTGGCCTTGAACTCAGAAATCCACCTGCCTCTGCTTCCCGAGTGCTGGGATTAAAGGCGTGCACCACCACGCCCAGCTTGAGAATTTCTTATTAGGCTCTTGAGAATGACCCTTTTGCAGTATAAAGTAAGAGGTTGCCTTGAATGAATGGCAAGCAACTTGAATGGTGCCTCACTAACATAAAATGAGAGCCTCCTTCTCAAGAATGAGACCCTAGAGTTTGGAATCTCTGTGAAATTTTCTTTGTCCCAGGCACATATTTGGAAACAACCTCTCTAGTCTACTAAGATCTCGGTGTTTGTACTGGGCCATTTTTCACCGTGACGCATAATGTACAAGGGTAAAACAAACATTGCCACAGCTTTGCTAAAGCTTTATAATAACATTGTATTGCTTTGAACCATTCAATCAATTGGAGACATGGTTTAAATGCACAGAAAACTGACTGCAATGCCTCAGAAATGAAATGAAAATTCTGCAGGCCTCATATCCACACAACTACTCTGGGAACATATATTTTAGGGGAAGAAAATTTTACCCAGCCCCTGTAGATTATTTTATTTGCAGGATAGTTATAATAATATCCTTTTAAAGATCTGTATGCGATGATTACAGTAACAAAAGTATGCTGCATGCTAATTAAAATGGCCAAGAAGTTATGAATTCCCTATGATCTTTATGGAGAGAAATCAATACCAGCATCTATTTCTATAAAACTCTAGAGTTTTACCTGTGGATATTAAAACCCAGGAAAGGGAAGAAGCTTTTATGCTGTGTTTCTGGTAATAATGAGCAATCTAAGGTCAAATAGAAGTTTCATGCAGAGAACAGAATAAAGGAGTAACTATGAACAATTGAAAAATAAATGCAGAATCAGATATTTGTAATGATGCTTAAAGCTAGGCTAATCTTTATTCAACATTTCTGACTCACATATAAGACTCCCATTGTGTGTTGTCTTAGCAATGGATATGTTGCTGAGGTTCTAAGCCCTCAAGTGTTAGTGTAAAGAATTATGGTTTTATAACTTGGGGGTAGAATGCATGCATGCACACAGACACACATAAGCACACCCCACTAGCTGCTAATGGTAGCAGCATTCGTTGAAATAGGAAGCCTTAAGGAATGCTGGTGTCAGGGCAATTAAAATTTATTGAAATCTGTTATTGAGGAGTACTGATTGGCACTTATACCCTCCACTAGGAGTTACTAGTATAGACAGCTTTAAGTTATGCTAAGATGTCTTACCGCAGGACTTCCGTGGATATCATTTAGATTGGCCTCAATTGTAATCCTAATTATCATTACAAAGCCCCTCAAAAGTATATCTAATCATATTAGATTTTGTATCCAATAAAATTGCCACATAATAGTCGATCAGCAGTGCTGAGTGATATCACAGAGGAATGAGTTTCACTGCTGCGGATTCCTAATGTGTTCTCAGCAGACTTTCTTGACAAGTGGGGGAGAGGCAAGATTCAATAAGTGTTCTAAGAGAGCTTCTCATTTTGTATTTTATTTGACTATTAAGTGCACTGTTATAACGGCTGTTCTTCCTCAAATGATACCATTTTATCCCTCTAAAGTACAAGTGTTTCAAGATAATCATAGTGGGATTTTTTCTATTTGTGATCACTAACACATCACCAATGATGGATGAAACTGTTCTTCATGTGGGGTGACAGAAAAGAACATGAACGTGTACGTCAGAGCAAAAGCTCAAACAGAGAAAAGGCAACTGCTCCATTCATGCTCCCTTCAGAAAAAAAAATAGTCATTGAGAGTTGAATAATTTTATATCAATATCTTTGAGATATCTATTTGCCTCATCTAGAAAGCAAGATCTTTCACCTCTTAATCACAGATGAGAAGATTTTACACACACACACACACACACACACACACACACACACATATTCTGGATGCTTTTCTCAGTTAATATAGCCAAGACTATTGTTGGTTTCTTAGTGCCTTAGAATTGATTCACATTGCTGGGATAGGATCTGAAGTCCTCTAGGAAACAAAGGACTTCAAATGTGCTTTGCCTGTCCCTGTTGTTGAGAGTTCTTTTTTTTGTGAGCTGTCGGGAAGCAGCATCAACAAATCCATGCTCTTTGATAACAGGCACACAGAGGATCCCTGCACGTTCTGGTCCCTGCTGACTCAGGAGAAAAGGCATGACAAGAGACAGTGTCTTGGGCGGACCGTTTCTGCTCAGCCTGCATGCTGAACACAGCTCCTGGCAAGCCAGTCATTTGTAGGCTACCTTTTCATTGCAAAGTAGGCCTTCACCTTTAGCGGATGCTTCTATTATACTAAGCGTCTCACAAGGCTGGTAGAGAAATGCCTCAAACTTTCTTTGAATGGTAGCACTCCACATTCAGAGGTGGCATTCAGAAAACCTGCATGACAGCAGTAACCATATTCTATTTAGAGGAAATGATATGTCCTGCAAAACTCACATGTATTGGCCATGTGTGGACCCTAAAGCCATCCAGCTCAGTGGTAACAAAACACACCAGCCACCACAATAATGAAACACTTGGTGTATTTCTCTCCCAGCTTCCCAATTAGGAAGCTTACATTTTGCAACCATTTGAAGTCTTTTTTTTTTGAAGAATTGTTATTTTTCTCGGCACGAAGGTATGCAATGTGAGTAGTTTGCATAGTCATGGGAGGTAAGGTTTTAGTTTTTATTTTCAAGTTAGATAGCATTCAGTTTTAGTTTTAGCAGCAGGCATTGGACTAAAGTGTAACAAAAAGAGCCATCAAAATATCCTACCTCAAATACTCCTGCTTGTCAGCATCTGAAATCCACAGTTAGAGACCCTTTTTTCTCACTTCTCAAAGAAATTATATCACTGGATTGATTTAATTAAAATCAAAAGGTTCCAGAAAAGGCCAACAATCAATATTTCTATGTAGCCTGATTCAAAAAAGCATGCATCTAGCACTTTCTCAGTATCTGAGGCTCTTGTGAACCATGGCCATTCAATGACACCTGTGTAACTCACACCTTTCTCGAAGGCCTTTTGGAAAGACTGTCCTGGACAGTAAGACTAAGCTGTGTATGGGGTCTGTGCTTGGCAAGAAAAAAAGCAGAGAAAACCAATTTTACTTCAGCCACAATTTCAAAGAGAAATAGACTTGGCTACATTTGGTTAAGCTGTGCACTTGACAGCCACTTGTCAAAATACTTCATTTGATTCTTAATATGCTTTGTATATATTCAGCAACAAACTTAGTCATAAAAGGATGAAATGAATGAATGCTATTTAATTCTCTCTCCAAGCTATATAGCAGTTATTTAATATTTAAAGGCTGACTAAATGTACAAATTCATTAATAGTTAAGGATGCCCTCAGTATTAAACCATATTGCTGGCTACCATAAACAGCTATAAATTGTCAGAGCAGCCAGACTGTACAGTGACCTCTTGCTCTACTTAGAACACCATTCACTATAGCAGTTAACCTTTGGCTTTAACAGTAAATTAATGCAGAACTAAAGAAATGCAAACTCCTGTTATAAAATAATTCACTTTGGAGATATGATATATATGCCTAATAGTAACTTGACGTCTGAAGCATGTGGCTAGGCCAGGTGTCATGTACTGATGGGCTGGGAAGGAAGGTGTTCTTTAGCCAAGGTTACTAATCACAGCACATCTTACTTTTGTTGTTGTTTTTAAATTCTGTCACTGGCAAAGAGCAGCAACGTGTGTCATGGAGACAAAGTCAGATGTTCTGACTTGGGTCAGTCACGCCCCTTTAGATTATTGAAAGTGCCTCCAGAAAAATGCCCAAATTGCCTATTTGCACTAAATAAAATGTCACTTTGTGAATAAATTAGGCATTTATGCTACCTTCTGTATGTCTAATGACATCTGTTGTGATATAATGTCTGTCCCCCTCTGGGGCCACCTCTGACAATCAGCTTGCTCTTGCACTTTGGAGGATGTTAGGTTGAGCTGTTATCTGCTCATCTGCCCCACTCCAATCCCAGGAGAATGTCACCTGTGTTCAAGGGAGGATGTGCAAAATATTCCCAGAGTATTTTTAAATATACCCCTAGGGGTTAAAGTTTTGAATTTACACAAATCTTTTGATATGACATGGTCCTTTCCCAGTGGGGATTACGAGAAGCTATGAGCTCATAACCTTTATCCTCCTCAGGAACCAGGGTCATCAGATAAATTGTGCGTATGTTGTATAATTGTAACTTGACGTTTTTTCTGATATTACTGCCTTGTGTTTATATCTTGTTACTTATATACTTGAAATTATTCTAATTGTTCTTTCCTTTTTAAAGAGTATCTTTTGTTTGTTGACAGTTTCATATATATATATATATATATATATATATATATATATTTACACACACACACTGTATCCTAATTATACTCCACTCTAACTCCCACCTGTCACTTCCCTACCCTTCTGCATACCAGGTAACATGTTCCCCTCCCACCTTTACATATTTTATTTTTGGTTACCTGCATTGTCTGGTGGCTTTCTTGCATTCTTATAAATAGTCAATGTCAGCCATGTTTGGAGCTCTCTTATTATGGTTTCGTTGTTAGATGGTTGCTTTAGTTTTTGAAATGCTGGGATCAAATCTACCTCTTTATGTACTAGGCAAGCACTCTACCATAGGGATATAGATATAGAAATAGGCACAGAGACAGAGATAGATATAGATATATATTATTATATTGTTATATATTGATATATACATATGCATTATATGTATGTATATATGTATATATATCCCTTAGATTGTTTGTTTGCTTGAAACACTGTCTTCCCATAGAGTGTCAGATGGCCTCAAAATCAATGTACAACTCAGATTGGCTCCAAAACTGCAATTCTTGTAACTCTGAGTGACAGAATTGTAGGCATACACCACTAAGCCATACTGACAAGCAGCTTTTAGACACACCTAAACAGTTGTCCATGCAGAAATTCTACACAGAAGTTAAGCATGTTAACCATGTAAAGTGAACCATGTAATGTGAATGACGTGAATTTTTCTAACGTGATATTTTCTTAGTAAATCTAACTCTTGTTAGATTTACTAAGAAATAATCAAAGGGTGGTGCTGGTGGCTGGCTGGATGACATCCTGAAGACTTTCAAAAGGACAAAGGATATTAAAAAAAAAAACAGTTTTTTCCTGGTACATTTGACTTTTTTTTAAAAAATATGAAAGATAGTTTCTAACACATTGTGTGAGAATTAAAAATCACATTGTGTGTTTTCAATGTCACAGACATTATCCATTTCATTTTATCTGTATTGCTTCTTTGAGTGTTTACAAATCCCAGTGGCAGGTAACATAATTTCCCTTAGTTTGCAAAAGAGGGAAATTCAGGTATTGTATCAAAAGAAACTGAAACTAGAAGGAGCCCCCTGGCTAAGCAATTCTGGTTGGATCAAGTGTTTTCCTTCCCATTGGGAATTACATGGTTGTTCTCATGTGCCCAAATGTCAGAGTCACAGCATCTGAGAGTCAATGCCCTCTACCTGATTTCATGTGTCACAATTTGTTGTCAGTGAGAGAAAAAAAAAAAGAATTAAGTAACTTAAGTTGCTTACACACACACACACACACACAAACACACACACACACACACACACACACACACACACACACATACACACACACCAGTGAGAAAGATGAGGGGAAGGAAGAAGAAAAAAAAGAATATGTCTTAAACCTACAAATTTCAAACTAACTGGAACATTAAGAATGGTTATTTTCATAGTGTAGAGGGAAGGTTTCTGTTTGTTTCTTCTCTCTTTCTCAGAATCTACCTGGTAGAATCTAACAAAGCCCAGTACTTCCCATTTAGAATTTTTCGAGCTCAAGGTCAGGGTAGAGTAGAACTCTGCTGGCTCAATGATTTAAGCGCAGTATAAAAAGGCCCATAGAAGCATATCTGAGGTAATAAGCAAAGGCAAAAGAAAGAATGCCCTTATGGGATCTCCCCTGTCTGTGCTGATCATTCATTTCTGTAATCCAACTTCAGCACCTATAGCACTAGTTAAAACTGGAATGCCCAGGTTTCATTGGAGATACAAATGGCTTTTAACCCCAGACCAGCAGCTCTTTTAACACAGCCCAGCAAGGCTTTCTCTTCTCCCTGAGCTTAATTCTTGTGTGTAAAATGGGGCCATGGTGGTGGCAACTATATCACAGTCAGGATGTGAGGTAAAAATGCGCATCTCATTAAGTGGTGTGTCTCCAACATGTAAGCTGTGTGTCATTGCCACTCCTCAAGTGACAGATCAACTCATACATGGAAAAAGTTTGAAGATATCTTAGTAACTGCTAAAATGACAACATTAACTCATTAAAAATATTCACATATAATATATTTCATTATATATTAATATATTAAATGTTAATATTTATATGCTATATCGGAATATTAATTTACATTAAATAATATATTAATTAAAGGCTGTTATATGTGATATATTTCTATACAATCATGTATAATTAATACATAATGTATTAAATATGTTAATACATAATATAACATAATATTATATTATATTACTCTTACTATATAATCTTATTATCCTTTGCAAGCTTGGTTATTTTCTAATGAGAGAAAGAAAGAGAGTAGATCTGGATGGGACAGGAGGTGGGAAAAATGAGTACAAGGAGATGAAATTGGAAACTGTAATTATAATATAGTGTATGAGAAAAAATATTTTCAATAAAAAACCAAAAACAAAAAGGAAATCATTAGCCAGGTGTGCTGGTTCACACCTTTAATCCCAGGACTTGGGAGGTAAAGGCAGGGCGATCTCTGAGTTCAAGTTAGCCTGGTCTACAGAGCATTTTCTGTGACAGTCAAAGCTACACAGAGAAACCCTTTCTTGGGGGAGGAAAAGAGAGAAAGATGAAGCAGATGTTGAGCTGTGCAGTACACTGAGCACTGGCGATGTCGAACTGAATACAGTATAGTCTTTTTCTCCCAGATGGGCAGATATGCATAGCTATGCATAGTGTGTGTGTGTGTGTGTGTGTGTGTGTGTGTGTGTGTGTGTGTGTGCTGGCTAGTTTTATGTCAACTTGACACAAGCTAGAGTCAATTGGGAAGAGGGAACCTCAAGAAAATATTCTCTGCAGACTGATCTTTGGGCAAGTCTAGAGTATGTTTTCTTAAATAATAACTGATGTAGGGGGGCCTAGCTCCCACTGAGCAATGCCACCCCTTGGCAGATGGTATGGGCATGATTATAAGCAGGCTGATTTAGCCTTGCCTTGAAGAGCAAGCTAGTAAGCAACACTCCTTCCTAACCTATGTTACAGTTTGGCCTCCAGTCTCCTCCAGGCTGCTTGAGTTCCTGCCCTGACTTCCTTTGGTTCATGGATTTTGATGTAGAAGTATATGATGAAATACACCCACTTTGAAGCAACTCATTGGTGTATACTCTTAACTTGTGATTAGAATATAGACATTCAAATGTGAAAAATGTATACTGCTTCAGTTTCTATAAATAAACTTGATTTCTTAAAAATTATATACTTAGCCATTTATCAGTCACTACTTTCTATAATCATTAGACAAAATATTTCCTGGACATCCCTCAGATGACTGTGGTGCCTGCTTCGCTTCCCTCAAGTTTTAAAATCAAGTCCTGCAAAAGAGAATGATTTTGCAGAGTCAAACAACTGCACATCACAAGACAAAGGAGTGCATTCCCAAGGGACAGAGTGGTTGATATTGACTCCTGTGACAGAGGTCTGGGCTCAGGCTCCTGTCCCAAGATCTTAGGTGACAGGTGGATGGGCAGGACTCTGCTTCATGTCCTCTCCACACTGAGAGCCTCACACCAACTCAGATAAAATTTTTATTTGACTTGTAAAATGCTCCCTCCTTCGTTTACTTACTCAGACTACATAACCACCTATTGCTGTCATCAGAAGCACTTTCAGGATTTTCTAATAGAAGATTCTCTTATAAGATTGTATGAATGTTAAACAGCCCCAATAATTCTGGGGTGTTATTTTGATTTTAAAAGAGTAAGACTTGAAGAAAACCTTTCACTTTGCATATATGTATAATCCTTTTATTTTTTATTTTTTAAATAATAGCGTAATGTTTTCTTCTCCAGTGATCTCTACCTACTGGCTTAGAACCCACATATTACATCCTGGTGGAATAATTTTTCCTTCACCACAGCAACTGATGAACATACTAATAGTAACAACATATCAAATGGCAACAGTGATCAGTCACCCAGATGTGACTCTTACACATATAATCTACAGGAACCAACAGGAAGGCAATTATTGTCATCTCAATTTTAAAGATGGAAAAATTGAGAATGGGAGAAAAAGTTATTTGTCTAGCATGGGATAGAATTCTCAACTTTGTCTCCTATCTAATCCTAAGGAGAAAATACAAGTAAAAATATGATATGAGAGGCTGATTATGTTTCTTCACAATGAGAAAACTGTGTGTTTGGGAAGCATTTCTGCCTTGAGGGGTCTGAGATTCTGTGTCTGAATACACTCTGAGTTTATGTGGAGGCCCTCAGAACCAGGCCCTTTCTCTGACCTGCTTTTCATAATCCCAGCACATCAGCATTCTAGCATTTGCTTTTCCATCTTTCAGGTGTCTGCTAGACTGTGAACAAATAATGGGTATATATTATCTAGCGTTTGTGTTTTTACCTCAATACTTAATAAAATGCCAGGCATATTCTAGCAGGGAATGAGTAGATGATGTGTGCATGTACAAATAAAGGAATCAATCAAAAGTCTATCTGTCATTAAATGCTCCAATGAATGGAAAAGAGGTTAGGGGGTGCTAGAGAAATTTCTCTGTAGAACTGTGTGCAATCAGCTTAGGTTAATAATAGTAAATGGTTCTTTTCCTACAACATCTCTAGCCTATGCCTCCATAGAAAGTAGTATAATAATCTCTCAAGGACTATTGATAATATTTGGTGTTCGGTGATGTTCAATATTCCTTATTAACATTTGTTAATATTTGTTCTGCCTTTCTTTTTATTTAATTTTTAATATTTTTTATTACGTATTTTCCTCAATTACATTTCCAATGCTATCCCAAAAGTCCCCCATACCCCCCCCCCACTTCCCTACCCACCCATTCCCATACTTTTGGCCCTGGCATTCCCCTGTATTGGGGCATATAAAGTTTGCAAGTCCAATGGGCCTCTCTTTCCAGTGATGGCCGACTAGGCCATCTTTCAATACATATGCAGCTAGAGACAAGAGCTCAGGGGTACTGGTTAGTTCATCATGTTGTTCCCCCTATAGGATTGCAGATCCCTTTAACTCCTTGGGTACTTTCTCTAGCTTCTCCATTGGGAGCCCTGTGATCCATCCAATAGCTGACTGTGAGCATCCACTTCTGTGTTTGCTAGGTCCTGGCATAGTCTCACAAGAGACAGCTATATCTGGGTCCTTTCAGCAAAATCTTGCTAGTGTATGCAATGGTGTCAGCGTTTGGAAGCTGATTATGGGATGGATCCCTGGATATAGCAGTCTCTAGATGGTCCATCCTTTCATCACAGCTGGAAACTTTGTCTCTGTAAATCCTTCCATGGGTGTTTTTTTCCCAATTCTAAGAAGGGGCATAGTGTCCACACTTTGGTCTTCATTCTTCATGTTCTGCCTTTCTAAATTACAGACTACTATGAATTCATACACCTGTATGCTGACTTTAATTACTTACTTACTTACTTACTTAATTAATTAATTAATTAATTAATTATTTTTTGAGACAGGGTTTCTCTGTGTAGCTCTGGCTGTCCTTGAACTCAGAAATCCACCTGCCTCTGCCTCCCAAGTGCTGGGATTAAAGGCGTGCACCACCACTGTTGACTTTTTATCTTAGGCTGTTTTGTGGTGCCATGACACATTGCCCAAGGCTCATGATTTCATGTAGAAAAGAACATCATGCAGCTCACATTTTTGAAGTTTCAAGAGTTGTTTTCGCTTAGTCATGATGTTGCTGGGACTCATGTGACTTACTTGGCTTTAAGAAAATGTCAGAAATATATATGAGAGTGGCAAGTGTCTCATTTAAAAGGGAGAGAGAGAGAGAGATTATGGTTCCTTTAATTGGTTTTCCACCTCTGTCCTGACCCACTCAGAGATAGAGCATCAGTTCCATCTAGAGGGACTCCTGGCCCACCACTAACTAGATCCATCACCTCAGCATGACCATCCTGAAAGACACAGGCCCCACAGAGGCACCTCCTGGGGACACACCACACCTAAGCCTGGTCACTCTTCTCATCAACTGTGAATGTTTTCACATGGCATCAAGAAATGTGTTACTAAAGTAAGCAGCAGATTATTCAACAAAGAAAGAGAATTATCCACAACTTCTCAGCAGGCCAAACAACATTGACACAGGAATTTAGAGATAGGTTCATGCAGAGGTTACAGACATTTCCCCCATAGCCCCTCATCAAGTATTGGGACTTGCCCATGTTGCCAAGCAACAGAGCATGGGGTGACAGGTAAAAGTCTCTCAGATTGGTTGAAATGGTCTTTCCTCAACACAGATCAACCCAGCAGCACTGTCTTCTTTCCAATGCTTTAGTTTCTTAGAATATGTTTAAGTCATTTTACCTACTCCAGATTAAACATCTGAAATATTATAAGTGAAAATAGCTTTCCTTTGGTGAATTGTTGGCCACTAATGGGTGTTTTTCTCAGCAGTAGCATTTTGACAGGTTTGTACAAGCAGACAATTCAATTTACCCTACTGTGCTAGATGAAGGTTTGAAAGTCAGCTCCTCACGCCCATCTCTGTCTCCATCCAACAACGTGTGTGTTTCCCTAGTTTGGATTTTCTATCTCTTCACCTAACACTTTGAAATACTTAGATTGCTTAATTATATTTTTCTAATTCAATAAGTCTAAAAGTGTGGCCTACTCTTTCCATTGCTTAATAATGTGTTTAACTTTTTTTAATTAGGTATTTTCTTCATTTACATTTCCAATGCTATCCCAAAAGTCCCCCATACCCTCCTCCCCTCTCCCCTACCCATCCACTCCCACTTCTTGGCCCTGGTGTTCCCCTGCACTGAGGCATATAAAGTTTACAAGACCTAGGGGCCTCTCTTTCCAATGATGACTGACTAGGCCATCTTCTGATACATATGCAGCTAGAGACACAAGCTCTGGGGGGGTACTGGCAAGTTCATATTGTTGTTCCACCTATGGGGTTGCAGTTCCCTTTAGCTCCTTGGGTAATTTCTCTAGCTCCTCCATTGGGGGCCCTGTGATCCATCCAATAACTGACTGTGAGCATCCACTTCTGTGTTTGCTAGGCCCAGGCATAGCCTCACAAGAGACAGCTATATCTGGGTACTTTCAGCAAAATCTTGCTAGTGTATGCAATGGTGTCTGCGTTTGGAGGCATTTTATTCAAGTGTTTTCTTTGTAGTTGTAAATATTGTAAATTAGTTATTGCATGATTATATATTTATAGGTAGCAAAATGTGTGTCATCATATATTGAGTCCCTACATACATGATTTTCAAACTATAAAATAAAACTGAATAGCAGTACAATATAAATAAACCATATATGACATTAACAGGATAAAATGACATGCTAATGAGAAGATATTTACAATTTGATTCTAGTTACTTATTCTTCCTTCTTTTCCAACCCCTCCTCCCACTGTTTAAAGTTCATTGGTCGTGACACCAACTTAAGAGTTTTTATAAATCCATGTTTAATGAAATTTAAACATTGGAATGCTTAGTCACAAATGATTATATTTTGAAAACTAAGTAAGTATGTATGCATGTATGTATATAAGTATGTTATATTTTACATATGTACGTATTATTGTATGCACATATTATGGATGTATGACTTTGTTGCTATAATCATGTGGTCACAGCCTGACTTTCATAAGGGTCCTAGCTACATGTTCACTTGGTTCCACTTCCTATTTGATGAGTACACAGTCAGATCTGTGGGATGTTGTGATTTCCGTCTTTTTGCTGATAGACATACTTACTGTCCTTGTGACTGGTTTCTCCCAGTAGATGCTTTCCTCAGAGACCATCCAGTCACAGAAAATATTACCCTATTTCCTTCCAAGAATTGTCGGAAGGTTTAATCAAGAAATATTTGTGAGGTGCACTGAAGAGGGAAACACACCCCAGTGGCAGGGAGAAATGATTATTACTGGAATTAGGCTGTACAAAATTCTCTAATCATCATCCAAATCAAATGAAAACATGATGGAAAATTCCAGGCAAATCATAAAAACAAAAACAAGACCAAAATTTCCAAGCGTATTTTTGCTTTGGATTGAAAAATCACATTTTTGCCTCCCTTTGATGTTAGTTGCCACTGAGGATCTAATATTTTAAATGAGTTCTTGGATCAGAAGAAGAATATCAAATTTAAGGGTTTGACTTCATTCATTCTGTGCTTCTACAATTCTAAATTGCCTCTAATTTCCCTCTTTACACATGCAGTGTAGGAAGGGTTGTTTTTCACAGACCTTGCTTTTCCACTAATTAGTTACCAGAATTAAGTTTGCAATTACCCAACTGAAATGTTTTAAGAAAATGTGTCATGTATCAGGGAAATAATTGAAATGCGTAATTTGAAGAGAAACTTTGACCTTGTGTTGTATTTTGTAAGCATTTGGACCTTTGGTTGCAAGTGCGAAATCTCTGACTCTGAACTGACTTAAGCACAACACAACTGTGTTCTGAAAAGGCTGAAGTCAGGAAGGAGACTGAAGAGAAAAGAAGAAGGTTAATGCAGAGGGACTGAAACTTACATATATTTTAGGTGTTCAGTGTTTTTTCCCTTCTTCCCACGGGTCAGGGTTGCTGTTCCTTCATTCTGTGGCTGGTCCTCCTGGAGGGGAACGTGGTTGTTGATAATTGCTATGAATATCCTCAGCTTTCTTTCCTTTGTTGGTTTGCCATCTTCTCTGTTTAAATGGCAGAATTTCTAGGTAGGGAATGCTTAGTGAATAGTTAGCTAACTACAGTTAGTGAACTACTGAGTCTAGAAGGTGAGCTCCCACTGTAACTAACCTAATACTTGGCCCGGGGGACCAAGCAAATTGAATGAAGGGTAAGTTGTAGTGTCAAGAAAGAACAGCTTTGTGTTTGTGATCATTTCCATAAGGATGTAGCAATACTTTAGCAATAATATTAATACTTAATTAATATTTCTAAAGCATTATGTCCCATAACTAAATGAAGAATTAGAAAACAAACCATAAATTTAAATAAGTCTGTATTTGTCATCAATAATAAGCCCATCTAAAATAATTTCTAAAATATAGCAATGACAGTTTGCAAGTAATCAATTGTATATGGCTTCATCTACCACCAACAATTATCTAAAAATCATTCAAAAGCTATTTATGAATCTTGGAACCCTTAGGTAAGCGATGAATGTCTAGAAATCTCTGTTAAGAACTGAAGGTTAAAGAGTTAAGAAGTCTAATAAAATTAAGTTAATTGTACGTTAATATTTCTAACATACAATAGTGCAGGAAATGCACCAATGGAGTCTTTTCTGGGTAATTATGAGACCACAGCCTTTCTAGAAGCAGGAAACTTCCTGAAAGAGTCAAAAACCCAGCCAAAAGAGGAAGTGAAGGATAATCAAATAATTAAAGGTGAAGTGAATCAAGGGTCATTGGTATCACACTCCTCTCCCCATTGTTGTGATAAAATGCCTCCATGAAAGCACTTCTGGGGAGAAAGTGCTTATTTTGGCTCACAGTCTGAAGTTGCTGTGACAATGACATCCTAGCAGCAAATGTCTGAGGCAATTGGCCATGTTTCATCTGCAGTAAAGAATGAATGAATGCATGTAAATGCATACAGTAAAGAACTGATGAATGCTTGTGCTCAGCTCCCATCCTCCTCCATGATCTTATCGTAGGGCACGCTATTCACAGTGGAAGAGTTCTCCCACAAAAAGGTAGGCTAATTGTGTAGAAAAAGGAATTTGGCATCTTTAATGCCTGAATCATACCAATATTCTGACCCTTGACTACTTGTTTACTCAGGTTGGTGAAAAAAAACCGAGTTGCAATAAAAGATTGTATTAAACAGAATAAACTGTTTGGATACATTTCCCCCTTGTCTTAGTTAGGGTTTTACTGCTGTGAACAGACACCATGACCAAGGCAAGTCTTATAAGGACAACATTTAATTGGGGCTTGCTTAAAGGTTCTGAGGTTCAGTCCATTATCATCAAGGCAGGAACATAGTAGCATCCAGGCAGGTACGATGCAGGAGGAGCTGAGAGTTCTACATCTTCATCTTAAGGCTGCTAGCAGAAACCAGACTTCCAGACAGCTAGGATGAGGATAATAAAGCCCACACCCACAGTGACACACCTACTCCATCAAAGCCACACCTCCTTCAACAAAGCCACACCTCCTAAAAGTGTTACTCTCTGGGTCAGCATCTACAAACCATCACATCCTTGTTCCCAAACTGCAGAACTGCATCCCCCTTTGCCTAATCACTTGCCCCTACTGGGCCCAGCCTTTCAATTATAGTCAGACTAAATTGCTTCCCTTCCCCTGCCTTTACACTGCAGAGAGTCATTTGAATTTGCTCATGGGAATTTTCATGCTCAAGACCAACTCTTTTCCCCTATCTGCCAGAATCTGTGTCTCTCATTATTAAAAACTCAGTTTGAGGTCTTTCCTCCTGGGGCTGCTCATTACTTTAGATGGTGGTGGTATGGGTTCTGGCTCTGTTGAGTCCGTCCACATGTTTGTAACACTCATGGTTAAGTGACTGTACTCCTGTTTCTCACACATTTGTGTGTTCGTCTTCCTAAGATGCCTCAAGCCCAAGTCTCGAAGTACTATCATACATCCCCTTGAAAGGTTTATTAAAATGGATGATATCAACTTAATCACTGGCGTGACAGCTGGATCTACACTGATATACTATGTGCATGTTTTGTGTGTTTTCCAGAAAATTCTCATGCATCAAAATTAACATTTTTAATCACTATTTTGTAAAATACCGTATTGTGTCCTGACACAGTTTCAAGAGTATTATCCTAAAAAGCTCATCATTTCCCAACAGAATTAAAGTCTAATTACTTTATATATATACATATATATATGTATATATATATTCATTTTTGTTTACTCGTTCTTCAGGGTTGATTAGTTTTAGTCTTCTCATACAACAAGGAATGAAATAAAATGCCCATTCATGAAACTGCTCTCACCATTCTGTTTTTCATGTTCAAGTGTTCCAAGCTCTAAACAGATGCTCATTCATGAGTGCTATAGTTTTCTAGAGATTTACCTAATATAAGGATGAAGATGTTCACATACTGAAAATGTAACTGGCACCTAGCCAAATGGACTTGTTAAATGAGTAGTTTTATTTCACTTTCTTTATCTTCTTGTTCTAAGCAATTTCTTATCCTTAGTGTTGTGGAACTTTTTTGGGTCCCCAGCTTTTACTTGTGCTATGTGATGGTGTGCATGCCCCAGTACCTAGGGTCCTGAATTGCCAGAACTGTTTTCACCCTCTTCAGACCCAACTGTGCTCCCTTTCTTCTCACTACTGTCCTCCCAGTCTTCACACATGCTTTGTGATATTTACACTTACCCACTCTCCATGGGCTCCTGTTTAACTTGCAACAAATGTTGATTCAATATTCAACCTTTTTAAATTTGTAAGGATCTCCTGCTTCCACTATGAGTCCTAGCTACTTGATATTTTGAGATGCAGGATTGATAAACTGACTGTATCTCCTGTAAATTGAAACACTGTCATGTGATACCTATGTTCATGTGAGATTTAGGAATGTTATTTACAACTGAAAGATGGTACTGTCAACTCATAGAGTGTGATTGTGTTTTAACCATCATTAAACTCACAATGGCAGAAAAGTCATTTGAAATATTTGGTTTATTAAAATTTCAGACTTGGGTTAACTGACGTTTATGGAACATTTTTGTTGAGGAACCTAAGGTAAAATGTTCAACATCTTTGAGATTATGTCTGCTTTAGACAGAATCAGTCATTTGGCAGATGTGTCTGCAGTGGATTTCTTTTTTAAGACTTTATTTTTGAACACAGTTCTAGGTTCACAGCCTGAGCAGAAGGTGTAGATGTTGCCATATACCATTGCAATACACAGTCACAGCATCTCCCATAATCAGCCCTAGAGAGAACAAGCTACATTTGCTATTCCTGTCATTCATATTCTCTGCTTATGTAAAAAATCCACTCTTGGTGTGGTAGATCACTTGGTTTTAGACAAATTTATAATGACACCCACCAGCAGAATGTCAGTGCTGAGTAGTTACACTGAGCTAAAATAAATCATTTGTCATAAAATAATTCCTTGCTTTTCACTTGTTTTTATTTTCAGTTAGCTTAGCATCCTTCCATCATTGCTTTTTAAAAGTTTTTTTTTTTTTTGAAAATTTCAATACTTTAAAAAGTATCTTTTATGGAAGGTAGATGCTTGAAACAAAAATTAAAAAAAAAAAAGATTATCATCAGTAGCAGTTGAGTGATTAAAATTTGGCCTCCTGGGATGCATCTCACCACTTCACCACAACCTCAATTCTCATGGTCATAGAAGTCACTGGATGATTCAAGAACTTAGTACCAACTGCTAAGATACTGTCCTATCCAAGTGTGTTTTGTTCCTGAAGTATAACTAGAGTGGATCAGAGGAAAGTTCACTTGTTGAGAACAGTGCCTGTTGAACAAATTCTCATGGTACCTGTAAGGGTCATCAAGAAGATGCAATTGAGGATGACAACGGGTCCACAGGTGTTAGGAATCTTCAGGCCTGTGCCAGGCTTCCCGTACATCCAAACAAGTGATATACAAGTGCTCACAGGCATTCCTCTCACAGCAGCCAACATGTTCTATTATTACTGTTTCAGCTCTCCTTCTTTTCTCCTCCTCCTCCTCCTCCTTCTCCTTTTTGTCCTCCTCCTCCTCTCCCTCTTCCTCCTCTTCCTCCTCCTCTACCTCTTCCTCCTCCTTCTCCTTTTTTTTTCTGCCCTTGCTTCTCCTACCTGTGTTCATACTTGCCCTGTCATCTCTCTATGTTTGGAAGCTGATGTATGACATGAGTTGTGTGTACCTCTAGTCAACTTTGCTTGGTCTGCATGCTCTATATATTAAAGCAACAAAAATATGCCTTTTCATTGCCAAAAGGGAGAACACCAATAAGGATTGCAGAACAAAGCAGATTTTATTACAGAGAGGAATGTAGAAGCCCTCATCAGCTGATATGCATCCAGCTTTGACTAACTCATTTGTTAAATATAGTTGTGAATCACTCTGAAAAGCATAGAATTTTTGCATTGCTTAGAATCCATTGCCTTTGCAAAGTTCCAACTATTTGACAGATGCTAAATACTTATGAATTCCTTTCACAGATTTGTAAGACATTTGTCCTTATGATATTATGCATTTTTGATGCAGTAATTAACCACACAAAAGTACACAGTCAGAATTTATCAACAGTTAATATAGACACATGGAATGGAAAATGGTAAAGGTTTTGCTATAATAAATGCAATAATTTTCATTTTAAGTTAACTAGCTGAATGTCAATAAATATAGCATTTGAGGCTGTGTGCTCTTGGAAAATATCCACCATTTTATTGAATGTATAATCACAAATGAGCATTGGAATGAATGAGAAAATCCAGAGGGCAAACTTTACTTTAATGCCCAAATACAAGTATTTAGTAGTGCCTTTACCTTCCCATAAGTCTTCAACGTATCTTGAAAGTATACCTGCTTCCAACTGCCTTTCATGCATAAGTGAAGGATGGAGTGACAAAGTTTGTGTTTTTGTGTGTGTGCATGAGAGCATATGTGCATGCTTCTTTTTAAAATTGGGTTACTGTCTGAGGAAGAAGAGACAATGACCCCACTTGAAATCATATAACAAATAAAGGTCCTGGCACTATCACCAGGCTACCTCTTTTGGAATTATTGTACAGTGAGGTCCCATAACCCACTCGAATATTACAGCCTATTGCCATTGCTCTTGGTTATTGAAAACAAGAACATATTGCTGAAGTCATCACATATTGGATTTATGAAACATAGAAGAGTCAAACTTGGGTTGATGTGGAAGTTTCATCCCACTGGCTAACTCGCCTAATAAAGGAAGCCACAGTACATACTGCAAGGGGAGAGAAATAATCATGATTTTTATCCAGTTGTGAATTTTGTGAACTACAACACTGTCTTGTCAGGTAAGATTTGCCAACTAGTGAAATAAGTGACAAAAATGTCAAGGTTGTAAATAAATGCATTCTGACTATATTAAAGGCCAGTTTCTCAAAATGGAGTCTACACCTTGCACTGTTATTGCAGCAAATAACCTGAGTCTAGGTAGGCCATTAGACCTAGGGGAGAGCCAACTACTACAAGTTCACTAAATAGCCAGAGTATTGAATCAACCCCAATGACTCTTTGATATGCCCTTAGATGAGTCCATCTGTCTGCACTCATCAGGTAAGTTTCTTACAGAAGATGGTGATTTATAAAGAGACCCACATTTGGTCAACATGCAGATAATAAAAGACTGTGGAGTGCTTCTCTGTAAATGGGAAATATATTCCATCAAGACTCAGAAATTATCATGGAAGATAGGTTAGAGAGACTATAAGAGCCAGAAGTCAAAGGTGACTACAACAAAACTATTTTCTGGACAAATGGAAGCAGTTGTTATATAAACACACAAATGTGCCAGCATGTTGAAAAACTGTTAAAACTTAAACCATGAAAGCATCCCAGCATAAAGTGGGCATGAATTCCCAATGGTAACTGAGATGTTAATGGAAATTGATGGTTACTGGTAGTCAGTTTTCTTAAAGGGTGTGACTCCTGGCAGATCAACCATATTACAAGAGGTAGCACAGCCAGAGACCACTTAACTAGCACATAACATATTAAACGAAATGAAGTTGGTTGTGTAGGGATTTTTGAAACTCCATTCAGTGGGAGTTTCAGTGGATCTTGGTAATTTGGTGAGAAGATGAATGTTATTAAACTGCATTGTTTGCAACATGCAACAAACTCATAAATATATATTTAAAAAACCCTACAGTAGGAATTCTTTTAATGCAATTCTACACTGCATCCCACTGTAACTTTTAAAGATGACTTGCAAATATTTTTGGGGCATGTGTGTGATGTATTCACTATTTTGGGGAGGAATATACATAACTGCTTATGGGTCCACATGTGTATTGGGTAGGAATGCATATGGAGGCTACAAGTAGATGTCCACTGCCATTCCTTGATCATTCTTCCTCTTAATTTTTGGAACAGGTCTCACAGAATCCAAAGCTCACTATTTGATTAGGCTAGTTGGTTAACGGGCATGAGGGCACCACCAATGTCTCAAAAATCATGTGTCTTGTTAGCTTTTATATTGCTGTTATAAAATACCATTGAGAGGGCAACTTATGAAAAAAATATTAATTTAGGATGTAAGGCTTCATAGAGTTAGATTCTATGACCATCATGACAAGGACCATGGCAGAAGGCAAGCAGGCAGTCATGGAGCCCATGCTACTCTTGGTCTTTAATGGGAGACAGAGATACAGAGACACTGGGAATTGTATGAGTCTTTTGAAAGCCCAAAGCCCACACCTAGTTAAACATCAAATACAATATGGCCATCCATTCTAATCCTTTCCAAATAGTTCCACCAACTGAGCAACAAGTATTTAAACGTATGAGCCAATGGAGGTTGTTCTCATCCAAACCACTACATTACTGCTGTATTAGTTTTGGGGTTACAATTATATGCCACTATGTCCAGACTCTTACATGGGTTCCAGAAATCCAAACTCAGAAACTTGTATAGAGAAGTACTTTTCAAGCCGGGTATGGTGGCACACACTTTTAATCCCAGCACTTGGGAGGCAAAGGCAGGCAGATTTCTGAATTTGAGGCCAGCCTGGTCTACAGAGTGAGTCCCAGGACAGCCAGGGCTATACGAGAAACCCTGTCTCGAAAAACAAACAAACAAACAAACAACAAAAAGAAAGGAAGAAAGGAAGAAAGGAAGAAAGGAAGAAAGGAAGAAAGAAAGAAAGGAAGAAAGGAAGGAAGGAAGGAAGGAAGGAAGGAAGGAAGGAAGGAAGGAAGGAAGGAAGGAAGGAAGGAAGGAAGGAAGGAAAGGTACTTTTCAAATGGAAGTGCACCCCAAGGCCTTGATAGTCATTTAAAATATTAAACTTCTCATACCCTAAAATTGTGTGTATGGATACATATTACATAATATGGCATATATATGTATATGCATACACATGCACATGTATACACACATATATATATATACATATACACATCACTCTTACAAGATACTGTGCAAAGTCTTATCATGTAGGAATGCCATCAAAGCTTAGCAAGTGTAGTTTAATTTGGAGAGGAATGGAAATAGAAATAAAGAGATAGTTTCATAAATGGACAATATAGAGAGTACAGGAGCTGGGCCTGGGAGATCTTTCAGCCAATAAGAAAAATAAAGTGGCTTACTATAAAGCCTGAAAACCAAGTTTCACCTCCAGAACCACAGATTTGGAAGAGTGGAACAGACTCTTCAGACCTCCACATGCATGCTATGGTACATACATGTGCACCCCGCCCCCCCACACACACACACACATGCACATGCACACACACAAATAAGTTTAAAATAAAAAAAATGTGAAATAGGACAATTTGTCTAAAGCATACAGTGTGACCTTCCATTTTGTACTGGGATTTCATTGGGTTACTGATAAGTATTTAACCTCATGTGTGAACATGTTAAAGGGAGTGCTGTCAAGGCCCTGTTGTGTATCTTTGCTATATTCGCTGTAGGATTCAGTGTTATTCCATTGTGGACTAAAGGACACAAGTATCAGAGAAGTGAAGAGTCTACATTCTATCCTGTGGTTTTGGCAGTAAATAGAATGAAAGCTGGAACTTGGGCTAGTGCAGTTGTTACACCAAGTTCATTAATAAGTGTATTTGTGAGCTTTGGATTCATGAAAGTCTTTATTAAATTATTTGTATTCATACATAAATATAAACATAATAACACAAGAACAAACATATGTATATAATATAACACACCCATACACATTGTGTGTGTATGTATGTATGTATGTATATATATATACATACACACACACACACACACACACCCCATACATACTTGAAATAACATTTTGCATGTTGCCTAGTCTGACCTTCAATCTTGAATTCTTTGGCAACCTTCCTGTGTTACTTTCACAAAAACTTTAATATTTCCTGCCTAAAATATTTTAAGGCAGCCTTGTGGATCTTTCATATAAATGTACCTTCAACACTATTTAAGTGTTAAGAAATATTGGCCACTCTAAATTTATAAGGTAGGGTTGAAATATGGTGTGAAGAGCATTCTTTCAGTTTCATAAATGAAATGATTGGTTTTATATTTGTGCTGTCTCCTCCCACCAAAATGAACAGCAACTGTGATAATTACTGAATGTCTATGTTTATATACAACTTCCCAAATATAGACATTTGCTACTATCAACATATATGCCGTCTTTATAAAAGCACTTGGCAGGTTTAGTAATTATCGTTCAAAGTATTTCATGAACTTGAATGTGGATGTTGAAAATTCTATTTAACTAAGTAGAAATATCATCTTGTCATTATCAGCATCTCACAAATGTGTTTGTAACTCTCTGACTTCAAAATAATGGTTTCTTTTGCTTGAAAATACTTTCTTTTTTTGTATCTTTAATTCTCGTTAAAATTGTGCCTTAACCTCTCCGAGTCATGAGCAAGCTAGATATTATTTCACTGTGTCAAGTTTTAAGCTATTAAGGTTCCAATATTGCCTGACACATTGCATGACTAGCAAGTACTTTGTAGCTAAGCTGGCCAATGTGCTTTGCTCCGTCCAGAAGGGCAGGTAATGGAGGTGCTCAAAAGGCTTATTCACCACTTCAAGTAATCCCTAGTAAATGTCAAATGACATTTCATAAGACTTCTTAATGAGGTAGACACGTTGATTATGATTGCTGTGTGACTGCCTGTCATATCAAGGGTGGGCTCCTTTAAGTCATATACTTTACCCATTTTATTCACTACCCAAACTTCTGGTGTTGTCTCAGAGCCACATGTGATGTGCCTGAGAGATGAGAGGGCCTAGTATTTTATTAACTTTGAGTTGATCCAAAATGAGCCTTCTAACTTAATAAAAGCATGCTCTTATTCAAATATTGACCAGCTTTTAAAAAAAAAAAAAACCACTCTGTGTTTACTTTATGCTCAGTGGTGTCTGATTTGCTTATACAGTGGCCGGGTTTCATTTCTCCACTTACTGGAGCCGCCCTCCGAGGTCCTCATCATTAATTGATATTTATCGAGCGTTTGTTAGTGTGTGGCTTTGCACTGGTCCCGCTGTTTAAAATATTCTTCCTGCAATGTAAGATCTATCATTTACATTAAACACAGTCTTCCATCAGATACATAAAAGTTTCAAACACTGGATGGCCTGGCCCCTAATTAATCAATACTACCCACTGCTTCAGGCTGGTTTGGTCTGGGAGCCTTCTCAGCCCTGACCGGAAAGCCTCCGGAGGAGAGCTGATTGTAAGATGGTTTGAGTACAACTTCTGCCCCCTTAATAGCCATCATGTGAAATTTACAGCCCTGTAGCACACTTTAGGGATGCTTCTGCAACTTTTGAGCTCACTTTGTTTGCAGTAGTCAAAGCCCTGGGGGCATCAGCATTTAACTGTGATTTGAAATTGCTGAAGTGGGCCGTTCCACCAGGCTGGGTGGCAAACACAGCAAGTCTAATAACAGAAGGTGTCTGTACTGGGGGAAATGGCCAGACAGGCTGTGTTTGCATGGTCCTCGGAGAATAGATATTAATGCCTGAAGAAACTGCTTTCCTTTCTTTTTCCTTCCTTCCTTCCTTCCTTCCTTCCTTCCTTCCTTCCTTCCTTCCTTCCTTCCTTCCTTCCTTCCTCCCTCCCTCCCTCCCTCCCTCCCTCCCTCCCTCAGCTCCCACCTTCCCTATTGTCTGCCTGCCTTATTTCCTGCATCCCATCCTCTTCCCTCCCCCCATCATCTCTGTCTCTCTCTTTCTCTGTGTCTCTTTCTGTCTCTGTCTCTCCACCCACCCACCCCAACCTCTCTCCCCTCTAACTCATTTTTCTCTTTCTCTTTTTCTTTCTGAGGGCAGACAAAACTTCATCTTAACCTGTGCTGACCCTTGGCTCAATGATTTTATTCATGGCTTGTTGAACCGTTGGTCAAGTTCCTCTCGCTGGTATTAATTGTTCAGATTGCAAGTGTCAAACAGACAATTGGAACCCTTCCGCACAAAGGCTGAGTAAACATTGTGGGGTTGGTGGAGGGTGGGAGGGGAGAGAGAGAGAGGCTGAAAACAGAGGATTAAGAAAAATAAAATGTATTCATTCTTGAAATAATTTGTACTTGCATTAATTCTTCACATAATTTGTACTGAGGCTAGGAGTCTAACAGAAGAACTTTTGGATATTATGAGTGTGGTTAATAACCAGTATGGTTTCATTGGTGACAAAATGATTAATACAGTGTAGGGAAAAATCCTTTTTTATCTGCACCTATTACAGAGAGAAATCTCTTAATGGCTTCCCACTGGGGGTGCAGTTATATTGTGGGGTAGTTAACCTTCTAAGTCAGACTTTTGAAGCCTTTCATAAAAGTATTTCTGGGTCTTTAAAAACTCACCCTCAGTTTTGTTGATAAAGGGGAAGGAGTTTTAGAAACTGGAGCTTTTTTTCTGAAAAGATGTGTCATCACCAAGTTGATTTGTACCTAACTACCATGAAGGATGGATGCCTCTAGCCATGAAATTAAGCAGTTTCCCTTTACTGTCTATTGTTGACCAAAGATGTGGTCATTTCAACACAAAACAAGGCATTTGAAAGGGTAGAGGATACAGGTCGATTCTCAAAGGATTTCTGGAAAGCCTCCTTGCACAGGGTGTGCCCACCTCTAAGTATTCCTCAGTTCTTCAGGAGTCAGGAGTAACCAAATAGCACCAAGCATGGACACAACTGGGGCACCAGGTACATAGTAAACAGAATATAGGAGATGAGCACTCTGTTTTTAATGAACATTCACAGATGAATTGGAGGCTGGGAAATCAAATGCTGTGTGATAAAGCAAAAGCATATCATGTTACTAGTGGGAAACCTGAGGTTCAGATGAATCAGCTTCGGATCATAAAGCTGGAAAAAAATTGAACTTTGGGCACTGTCCAAGTCATTTTCTATGCTGATCAATCGATGGGGAAATCCTGAGTCATGATCTACAGTCAAAGAAGACAGAAGACATGTTTTGACAGAGCAAACACTTGCTTCTCTCTCTTAGTTACTATAGTGATTAAACTTGTTTGTCAACTCAATTGGATTGACAACCACACAGATTAGTGAAGAATACTCCAGGGTGGGCTTGCCAGGTTATTTTCAGAAAAAAATAGGTTAAGAGGGCTCTGACAGAAACAATGGGTTTGGAACCAAATGATGGAATTCTTGGGAGGTGGTGAAAACTTGGTGTTCATACCTACTAACAGAATGTTTTTCGATAGGGTGTGTCCATGAGGGCTATATCTCAGCCTGACACCTTTCTGCTATATTCTGTTTCCTGGTGTTCATGGTTTGGTCTGCTCCAAGGAGTTTACTTTCAGTCCATGATGTAGAAAAACCTGTGAATTTCATAAGCTAAATCAATATCCCTTAGTTCTTTCTTAAGTTGCTTCTGTCAAGCATTTGGTCACAGTGACAACACCACCGATATTAATTAGTTGATTGATTATTGGAGTTGCACATTGATGTAACCTGGCAAAGTTAAAGGACATGCAGGGTTTTGTCTCCTGAGATTTCCCTGATTGGAGAAAATTCATGGAAGTAGTCAGCTTTTTAGAAAGACCCCTAGTTGGTCAAAAAGGGAGATAAAGAGGTTCTAGGAAATGCTATAGTGAGCCAAATGTTCATTGTTTTAGTGGTGAGCAAAGTGAGGCTCTGTCTCAGATTGTGAACTTCATAAACCTTTGCCCTAACAGTGTTTTCATTCTCAAGTGGTTCATGGAAAAGAGGGTGTTTCTGAAAACACTATTGACAATTTCCAGGACTCTGGTAAAATGAGGAGAGAGCCAGTCTTAAAGGACTAAGGATGAGAAAGTGTTTAGCCAGATGTTATAGTTTATGATTGCAAACCCATTTACAACTACATAAAGTAATAACCATACACATGATGGGAAAAAATCAGTCACACTAGTGTCTGTACAATACATGAGCATTCAATGTATGATAAAAATGAGAAGCTGGTAGAAAGCTCAACAGATTGCATTGGCACTAATTAATCATTAGTAACTAACTCACCTTTCATAACCTTGAAACTCCCATCAAAATAATTTCCAGATAAAACCAATGCCACAAACAGTAAAACAAACAAACTAACAAACAAACATAGAGAAATCAAATACAGGCAAGTATATATTAGACTAAAAAATAATTTTGTGAAGTAAAATTAAGAACCAGATATAGTATAGCAATTTATAATGGCTATAACTGGGCAGTTCGAGTGAGATGAAATTCATGACAAAGCACCCAAATGCTTATAATTTGTCCTACAAAATAGTATATTAACCTTCAGCTGTGAATGGGTATTATAAATTATTAAAGAAAAGACAATAAACAAATGACCAATAGATAAAGTTGACAATTGTTAAAGAAAAAAGTACATAGTTCTTAAACAAAAATTAGAAGCCATTTTTATCCATTTTAGTTATTATGAGATAATGAAATTCACAAAAACTAAAGAGATGATATATCGATACAGTTGTGTGGCCTGACAGTAAATTTTAAAAGCATATTTTTATATAAAAGGTGTGTGTGTGTGTGTGTGTGTGTGTTTATATAACAAGGAGGCCAGAGAGGGCTTTGGATCCCCTGGAGCTGTAGTTACAGGTAGCTGTTAGCCACCCATTATGTGTGTTGGATAGAAAAGAAACTCAGGTCCACAGGCAGAGCTCTTCAGCACTGAGCTATTTCTCCATCCTTTAAATGCATACTTTTTCAAGCCCTTTGACTTAAAAGTTCCACTTTAAAAAAAAAATTTTTAAGGATAGAAGGAAACACTGGTCCAAGCAAAATGTCAGCTGAAAATGTTTTTCGTGTGTGTTAAAAATACCACAACAGGACACATTTCTCATGCCCAACGTAGCTGAGCAATTAAATCATTAATATATCAAAAAATTGATCAACAGTTATGAAAATAATGACAATAAAAGTATAAATATCAGAGCTGCAATGAAACACAGTAGATTAGTATTAATAGTAAATGGGGGAAGGCATTCATCTGAGTTAATGATATTGTGTTCTTTATTTTGTAAATATTTAAAACTTTTCATAGCAACAGTGTACTTTTAAAAATCAATATAGGTGGACATTATGTAATGAACAAATAACTATTTCCCAGCATAGTTAAAACTTCAGTGTTACAAAGATGAACATGTTATAATTTAAAGTCTTGAAAATGTGTCTACACAGAGAAAAGAACATATAAGTGATAAACTAACATTAAGCATATATTTTTTCATTTTATACACACACACACACACATATATATGTATATATATATATTCTTTTCTTTCCAAATTTCTTTAATGAGTAGATATTACATTTTTAATAAGAAAAATATAAAACAATGTTTGGTATCAATTTTTCACGCTGACATTTAAAATATATAAATTATTTTCAAGTAGTCAATTATTTATTTGACATTTATTGAGTGCATACCTTGTGTCAGCTCTTGTGACTGGGACTGCAGATTAAAAAGGAAAGGGAATTGACAGAGCACTTGTGCTCAGGGATGATGCGCAGAATTAGGCATGGAAGTGGATAAGCACTGGCCAGGGCAGCTAAGGCTAAGACTACAGAACAGCTTTGGGAAGCCAGAGCAAAGAGGAGCAGGACATAATGGCACTTTAGATTTCACACAAAGCAAGTGAGAACTTCAGAAGTTCAGTGGCTAGAGATCGGGGTGTTGGTATTGAAAGGGTTGGAGTTTCAGGTGCTATTTTTCGTTTTCAGCTACCTCTTGTGAACTGACATGTGGTTTTGTTGTTTTGTTTTTTGTTTTCTGTTTTCTTTCTTTTTCTTTTTCTTTTTTTTTTCCCGTAATCACTCCAGCATGGGAGAACGCTATTTCTTTCTTTTTTAATTAGGTATTTATTTCATTTACATTTCCAATGCTATCCCAAAATTCTCCCACCCACTCCCCCACCCACCCACTCCCACTTCTTGGCCCTGGCGTTCTCTGCTATTTCTTTCTTTCTTTCTTCCTTCCTTCCTTCCTTTCTTTCTTTCTTTCTTTCTTTCTTTCTTTCTTTCTTTCTTTCTTTCTTTCTTTCTTTCTTTCTTTCTTTTTTTTTTTTTTCGAGACAGGGTTTCTCTCTGTAGCCCTGGCTGTCCTGGAACTCACTCTGTAGACCAGGCTGGCCTAGAACTCAGAAATCCGCCTGCCTCTGCCTCCTGAGTGCTGGGATTAAAGGCGTGCGCCACAGCAGCACTGTATGTAGGATGCCTGAGTCTGCCCCAACAAGCTTCCAGACTATTCAGCTCTCTCCTCTCCATTGTCTCTGGCTTGGCTTTGGCCTTAATTAAGCCTCACATAATCAGAATGACTGTAACAACCATGCTCTCCCTTCTGAATATATGTGTGTGAGTAAAATCTAGCATATCTGAAAAATGCAAGAGAGAGAGAGAGAGAGAGAGAGAGAGAGAGAGAGAGAGAGAGAGAGAGAGAAAGAGAAAGAGAAAGAGAGAGAGAAAGAGAGAGAGAAAGAGAAAGATGTTAGGGTCTCACTGATCCCTCCCACTCCCCAACTGCTGAAATAAGTCTGGCTTTCTTTTCTTTTTCCATTTATTTATTTATTTATTTATTTATTTATTTATTTATTTATTTTTAGATATTTTCTTTATTTACATTTAAAATGTTATCCACTTTCCTAGTTTCCCCTCTGAAAACTCCCTATCATCTCCCCTTACCCGTGCTCACCAACCCACCCAGTCCTGCTTCCTAGCCCTGGCATTCCCCTATACTGGTGCATAGAACCTTCACAGGACAAGGGCCTTTTCTCCCATTGATGACTGACTAGACCATCTTCTGCTACATATAAAGCTAGAGCCATGAGTCCCACCATGTGTTTTCTTGGGTTGGTGGTTTAGTCCCAGGGAGCTCTAGGGGTACTGGTTAGTTCATATTGTTGTTTCTCTTATGGGGCTGTAAACCCCTTCAGCTTCTTGGGTACTTTCTCTAGCTCCTTCATTAGGGACTCTGTCCTCTGTCTAATGGATGGCTGTGAGCATCCACTTCTGTATTTGTCAAGCACTGGCAGAGCCTCTCAGGAGACAGCTATATCAGGCTTCTGTCAGCAAGCTCTTGTTGGCATGCACAACAGTGTCTAGGTTTGGTATTTGTATATGGGATGGATCCCCAGGTGGGGCAGTCTGTGGATGGTCATTCCTTCAGTCTCTGCTCCACACATAGTCTCTGTAACTCCTTCCATGGGTATTTTGTTCCCCCTTCTAAAAAGGATCGAAGTATCCACACTTTAGTCTTCCTTCTTCTTGAGTTTCATTTGTTTTGCGAATTGTATCTTGGGTTTCTTAAGAATCGGGTTTGAAAAGGAAAATTAGGCCCAAGGAGTGTATTTCAAGAACACTCCTCCATTTCTCGGCGCTTCTGTGCTTAATTATTTCCTTAGCTAACCAGACTTGGTTCTGAAAAGCAAGGATATTCCCCTTGCTTCCTGAGAAAAGCACCATCAGAAAGTTCCTCTTGCGTAGGTAGCCTAAGGGGACAAAGTTGATAGTTGAGCAGGAAACCAACCTAAACTAATCAAACAGCACGGTCCTCTGATGACAGCATTCCATAGCAATGCAGGCGTCCTTTACAGAATCACCTCCCATGCTTGCATGAAACTCCAAAATGCTTAGCTTACAATTTGGGTTGCCCTTCCCCTTCTTAGTTAATGTGGACACTGGAACTTACCTAAATTTTATGCTCGCTTTTATAAGGAAGCACACCATTGGTATATCGTTTTCTCTACAGCCTAAGCTGCTCAAATTTTGGATGTTCCTTTGTGGTACCTGCAGGTGAGTGTCACAGTAGCCACACAGGAAATGGAGGTTTCCTAGATGCTCTGAGCAGGAGCACATTTAAACTTTATTGTTTTTATCAGTAACTTCTCTCCTCTGTGCACTAAGGAAGCTGAATCACCTATGCGTTGTCTAGATGTTACTCTGGTCGTCAGAAATCAATGATCAGGGTATATCGGGATCTGGTTGTGAGTGAGGCTATGTCACTGTGCTCTGAAGAAAACCCAATGTTTACGTTTTTATCTGTTGATATTTTAATTAACAATTTAAGTGCTATGTTTGCCCTGTGAGTTCAATGGGAAAAACTCTGCAAATAAACAGCAGCTCCCTCTTGGACAATCACTCTGTAAATTAGCTTACTTTGTCAATAAAGTGCACGCCTATCAGGCTCTTCAAAGCAGCAGGGGTAAGGATGTTCATTTACTTAAGCAGTAGGTTCTACCATTAGCGTGTGTGATTGGTGTTAATTAGAACTGTGTGTGCGTGTCTCCCTGCCACAGAGCCCACATTCTCAAAGTCCTAGTAACAATCAGGCTATTAATAAATTAAGTACCCATATTTGTTTGTGTTCCTCTTTAATCTAATTGAATCTTTTTTGAGTGATATTATTTGATAAGCATTTGAAGACTGGTTTCTTAGTACCAGGATGGTTTCAATCATGCCTGATGACTGTTTTAAACAGCTTCATATATGCATTGAACCTTTTTTTTTTTACAATGGTGACTGTGGAAAGCCAAAGTCTTTTAATTATTAGAAGTTTGTTCCAACCTCTGTTTTCTTTTTATATTGGCTTTGATAATATTTATGTCTTATTTACCCAAAAATGGGAGTTGAGTGCATATACATTCAATTTACTAACATCTGAAAGACTTCACAGTGTATTACAAGGGATCTAAGAGAGATATTAAGATTGGATAACTAAAACAATTATGTAGATAGCTGAAATGTTGCAAGTGGGGCCCTGTGTTTCAAGAGATCGGCGCCACAGTGTGGGATGCATTTCCCCTTGACCTAATCTAGCCAGTCTCCTGACATTCCTTTTAGCTCCTGATTTCACTTTGCCTTAGGATACACAACATAAATGCTTCTCACTTAGCTAGAAACTGGACATCTAGCAAGCCCATGTGACTAACTCGAAAGCATTTTCAGCAGTGCCAGCTGGGGCTGAGAACAGAATACCATTTATACAGTTTGTTGGAGTATTTAATATTAATTTTAAATATTACTTTTTATCAGCAAGCACATGCGTCTGGGGAGGAGTTGAGAAACATTTTAATTCAACTTGGCATTTTATATTTGTCTGTACCTTTCAGAAAGTTTCTACAACTTAGATCTTGTGGAGCCTTTTGGAAAATTTTACCTGTAGAACTCACAATGGCAGCTCTTAAAATATTTTTATTTTTGAGATTATAATATAGTTACAATATTTTTCCTTTCAATGTCCTCACTCTAAATCCTCTCAGTACACTCTTCCTGGTTCTCTTTAAAATCCATACCTCTGTTTTTAATTAATTGCTAGTGCATTCATGTATATATGTATGTATGTATGTATGTGTGTGTATGTATGTGTGTGTATGTATATATGTATGTGTGTGTATGTATGTATATATGTATGTGTGTGTGTATGTATGAATATATGTATGTGTGTATGTATGTATGTATGTGTGTGTATGTATGTATGTGTGTATGTATGTATGTGTGTGTATGTATGTATGTATGTGTGTGTGTATGTATGTATGTATGTATGTTTGTAAAACCAGCTCAGTCTGCATGATGTTACTTGCATGCATGCTTTAATAGCTGATCACTGGGTAATGTGTAGGTAAGTGGTATGCTCTTCCTGATGGATGATGACTGCTCTCACACTTGGTTTCTCTTAGTTGACTGCAGTTCTCTGTGTTGAGTTTTTCTATAAAACATCAACAGTCTCCCATGAACCCTTTACTCAGTTTCCTGTACTGTTAATCCCAGCAACATGTTTCATGGACACGTTAAGACTGACTGGTACCTGCAGCTAAGAGTGCCTTTTTCTTTCTTTTTTTAAAATGATTATAAAACCTGGAGAAATCTTCCATAGAGCATTACCAAAGAACAATTACAGCCTGCTATCTGATTTTGTTAAACGTATTTATTGCATGTGGCTTTCGACAATAGAATTTGTCATGTTAATGGCTTTTAGCCTCATTACCTCTTGATTTTTATGTACTCCTGGATTCATGCTTCTCTACTGATGATGTCCCTGTACAGTAACCATGTGACTTGCCACAAGGGATTTTAGTAAATGGCAGAATAATCACCAGATAAAAATACTTTCAGGAATATGAAAGAGAAACCACAAATGACCAATATATGTTAAAAAAAGAAAAGAAAAAGAAAAAGGAAAAGGAAAAGAAAAAGGAAAAGGAAAAGGAAAAGGAAAAGGAAAAGGAAAAGGAAAAGGAAAAGGAAAAAATAAAGAAAACTATGCTTCTAAACTGTGTTCTGTGGCCAGAGGACGGAAAGGGTATTCCAGAAATTAATGTCTGCCTTTGTGTTAGTAGATTGTTTGCATGTTTCAGTTATGTTTTTAAACAAGCTTATTCTTGCCTTGACTGAGTAGATTGAAGCAGGGCTTGTAGACTATTGGAACAAAGCAGCAGCAGGTCACCTACCTTAGGAGCCATTCCTTGATTGTAAGAAGTATCTTACCACAAAGGGGAAAGATTTTCAGCAGAAATGAACACGTTCATTTAAGAGAGATATCATTTGGTGAGTTAAATTCCTAATGAAATTATCTTGAGGTCTGAGGAGACAACTAGATTATTTTTGTAAATGCTGAATCCACAGAGTTGATAGTATCTTTCTGCATTCTTTCAGCACAAAGCCAAGTCAAGGGGAAACTTTTAAAAGAAAATGTGTTATACTTCTATACTTGGATGCCATGCCATATGAGTGATTTTCAACAGCCAAGTAAAGTCTTTGAATCTGCAGTGGAACCTGTAAATGCAACAACTAGTGTCTCCGTCAGCGCTGGTTGTATTGCCTTCCATCATTGATCTGTCCATTTTGTTCAAAAACACAGTTCATGATAGGAAGCTCTTATGACTAAAATTTCAAAGAGCAGATATTTCTTTCATTTACCAATGTGCTACAAGAACTAAGAAAAATATTTATTTCAGTTTGTTTCTAAAATAGAAAAAAAGAATTAATGGGACAAATGTATTATTAATGGTTGTGAATGTTCAGCATCTTTCAAAGTCCCGCCTTCATCACTGACAAGCATGGATTTACTGCATATATTAGATCTTCTTTTACACTTATGAAGAAATAGCAACTCTCAAAATTAGGATACGTTTACTTTAAAAATAATTTTAAACTATTTTTCCATTAAAGGTGAGGTTTTTATTTCAGCATATGTTGGAGATGAAGCAAGACAGAGGAGGGCAAAAGACAGGAGGACAGGGGGGACAGATACAGGAAGGGAGAAATGAGAGAGGGAGAAAGATTGAGAGAGGGGGGAGAAGAAACCCCTTTACTTATACTTATGGAGAATAAGTGAACTTCTGTATTATATCAGAGATTTGTGGAGTTTTCCTGGCCTGAGGCATGGGGAAAGATAAACCATTGATTTGGTTTTAAAGGATTTTGTAAGCAAATGTATACAAAGTGTTTATAAAGGCCCTTGGAGAATGTTGGGAAAAATAGTGCAAAGATACTGCTGACTTTATAAATGCAACCATTAATAGTAGCCAAGACTAACAGCCTTCTTATGCATCATGCAATTTTAAGTTCTATTTTTACGCGGTAATAGAACATGCACGTTCAGTCCAAATGGTACTAAGTGGGTCTCAGGCCTGGGAAAATTTGGAAACAATGATCTATGTCCTTTCCTACGGTGGGCGAGGCTGACTCTTGTGACTTTGGAAATGAAAGGCTACTGACTCTGTTTTTGTAACTTGGGTTCCATATTACATTTATTTAAGACACACACACACACACGCACACACACACACACGCACACACACACACACACGCACACACCAATTCGGAGTATTGCAGCTAAACTTGTTAACACCAGTGCCAAAGTCTTGACTCACCAAAACAAGCAGACCAAAATCTCCAGTAGGGTTATGCTCCAGTTGCCCACAGAGCTCTGAAGGTACAGTTCACTGGCTCCCTTTCCTCTCCTATGGTCCTTCCTCCATCTCTAGCAGAGTTCCCCGGGATCAGGTTCCATTAAACTACACATGAACACTTCTTACTTGACAATGTTTCAAAATAAACCTGACACACATTAATGTGTCTTCTGAATTAGTTATAGATTCATAGGGTAAAAACTGATGTGAGTAAAATTTATATTGAAAAGTAATTTTCCTGATTACCCTATCCTGATCAGAAATAACAAAGAAACATAGCAGTTAACAAGGGACACAGGGTCCCCAATGAAGGAGATAGAGAAAGTGTACTAGGAGCTGAAGGGGTTTGCAACCCTACAGGAGGAACAACACTATGAACTAATCAGTACCCCCAGAGCTCGTGTCTCTAGCTGCATATGTAGCAGAAGATGGCCTAGTCGGCCATCAATGGGAGGAGAAACCCTGGTCTTGTGAAGATTATATGCCCCAGTATAGGGGAATGCCTGGGCCAGGAAGTGGGAGTGGGTGGGTTGGGGAGCAGGGGGAGAGGGAGGGTATAGGGGACTTTTGGAGAGGAAACAAGAAAAGGGGTTAGCATTTGAAATGTAAAGGAAGAAAATATTTAATAATAAAAATAAAATAAAAAAAGAAGGAACATTAGCTAAGAAGAAAAGAACTTGCTCCTGAATTTTCAATATGTATTTGTTTTTATATGTACATTTATGTGTGTGTGTGTGCATGAGAGCACCACTTGCATGTAGGACTCTACAGCAAACAGAAGATGGTACTAGATTCTTGTAAATGAAGTTACTGATGCTTGTGGGTACCATGGGTGCTGTGAACTAAATTCTGGTCTTCAGCAAGACCAAACAGTACTTGAAACCACCTAGGCATCTCTGTAGCTCTGCCCATTGTGTTCTAGAGGGCCTCGCTGGTCTATCTTTCTCACACACAAATTCAGTAAATTTACTACAAATAAAGATGAGATACTCACGTTATGGGCCCCAGTCTTTGCTCTTGGCTCAAGGTTAGCCTCATATTCATAACACATGCCTCAGGAAATGGCTTTCATTTTAAACATTTTGAAATAAAAGGTAATTGTGTCCACATGCTCCAGAGACCTGTGAATTGTATCATGGAGAACAGGGGAGATGGTCAAAACTTGTGAGTCTAATCAAAGTTTGAAAAGGAGTGTACTTAAAAGAGAAGCCATGTGAAGTGGTTTTCCATCCTATCACGCAGCATTGGTATAATAGGTTCCTGAGTGATGATGTATTATTTCCCAATAGCACCAGATAAGCCGTTTCCCATTCTTGCCCTGCGGCTGGAGTGCTCAATAGAAACGTGAATGTCTATGAACTGATGTGGTTTGTCCACAGTTGTACAGGAGAGTGGCAGTGAGTTCTAGAACCATGCCATCTCATTGTATGATTATTTTAGAATGCTGAATTGAATTTCAGAAATATGAGTTAAGGGTCAAGAGATAAATCAGTGGATTAATGTTTGTGCTACCACATCTAACGAACAGAGTTCAATCCCCAGCACACACCCAGTGAGGGAGAGGAACCAATCATGTAATTTTGTTCGTTCAAGTTATTCTCTGATTATCACACCTACTCTGTGCTACACATATCTCCAAACACAACAATTACATACTAAAGATCTGATTTTCAACATATGCAGAATATTAGTATATCCAGTTCACTGGAATAACTTTGGTTCATATTATACTGTCTTAAAATAATTTATAATCTTCTTCAATTGATTATTGGATAAGGTAAGATTATTTTGAAGAAAACTGATTTCTACTTTTCATATATTTACTTTAACTTACATTTTAAATTAAATATCAATTTCAGTTTTATAAATGTTGAATTGAATGATTTTCTTCATCTCTCCACCACTAGCCACTCCTGCAGCTCCAGTCAGTGCTATATTATAAACATCTATGCAAGTAGGTTATTCTTGGATTTTCTAGATGAGTAAAATTATGCAATATTTGCCTATCCCCATGTGGCTTATTTCATTTAATACAATTATTTCCAGTTTCATCTATGCTTTCACAAATGACAAGACACTTTCATTTTTATGGCCAGATATCATCCCATCAAAATATGTACAAAATTACATATTCATTATCATTATCATCCATAAGCTGGTGGACACTTAGGTTATCTGCACTTCTTGGGGGTTGTGAGTAGCCCTGTGATGAACACAGAATGCAGATTTCTCTGCATGTGTATTCAGCAGTGGGATTGCTCCTTCACATCAAAGCTCTTCTTCACTTTTCTGAGTTAGCTCCATATTCCATAGTCACATGAGCTTTAACTTCGTCCAATGGAGTAAAGTGTTTCTCCTTTAACCATACCCTGTCAGGCTATCATTGTTTTTAATTTATCAATACCTGATTAGATATATAGCTTTCAAACATGCCATTAAATACCTTGTCTCTTGCATATTAGTGATGTTTCCTATGCCCTGCTGAATATTTGTAGTCTTATATAATACATTTTGTCTGTGTTTTCCATCTTATTTCTCTATGTTTGGGCTCTTATATAAGAAACAGAACAACAACAGCAATACCACCACCACCACCACCACCATCAACAACAACAACCTCCAAAACTGCCAATGCCAATTTTCTGAGAAATTTCCTTATTTTTTTTCTAGTAGCTCCAGATTTTCATGTTTGTATTCAAGCATTTGATGTACTGTGAATTTAGTTTTGTAACTGGAGAGAGATAGGTTCTTACTTTACTGCCATATATATATATATATATATATATATATATATATATATATATATATATACAGTTTTTCCAACACCAGATATGGAAATGATTATTTCCTTCAAGTCTATAGTCTCAATACATTTGTCAAATGTCAGGTGACTATATATGTAGGCATGCACTCCTTAGCTGTCTTTGTTTCCATTGAGTATATGTCTGTATTTATGGCCACACCACCTGTCATCGTTATTGTAGCCCTGTAGTATACTTTGAAGTTTGGAACTATATCTCTTCCGTTTATTTTTCTCAAGATAATTTTGGCTATCTGAGTCTTTTTCCTTTCTTTCTTTCTTTTTTTATACAATCACAGTCTCAGTCACAATCATAATCAATCACAATCACAATCACAAAATTGGCATATTTGTGATTCCTATAAATCAGGATTTTCTAAAAAAATTATTTTCCAGGTCATTTGCATTTCACTAGAAATTGTCTCAAAACTATAGATCACTTTTGTCTTTGTGGACTTCTCAAATAATATTAATCGTTTCAATTCTTGATCACAGAATGGCTTTCCATTCTGCTGTGAACGTCTTTACTTTTTTGTTTTACCAAACCTGTAAATCTTCAACATTCAGATCTTTTCATCCTTTTTAGCAAGAAACATAAAGAAACATGCAGAATCTTGATGAGGCACATAACTGACTTTAGGGAAACTCCTAAAAAATTGATGCAACAAAGTCTCCATTCTGTTAAAGGAATGGGTTTAGACAGGCTACAAACTTTTGTAAAAATCATAAACAACAACAAAAAAGAAATGTTAAGCAATGATTATTTCAATATTATTTGTGGGTAGAAAATATGTTTTAATTAGAAATTTGCAAAATTTCTTATGATTTTGAAGAATAGACTCTAAAACTATAAGAATCTGTGAATTGATCTGATTTAGGCCATTTCCCTTTTTTACAACAAGAAATTAGGTCACAAATGTTTTCTCAAAATATTTTTGTAAATCAAAAAAGAACATTGAATTATACAGCACACGTTATATTCTATTAAAACACAGAAATATAAGGAGGTAAAATGTTACATAGATTTGAAGAAAATACAAGTAAATTTTTTATCTATTGATATAGAAGTAACTTTTGTGAATATTGATAAAAGGCATAACTACTCTATTTAATAAAATCATAAATAACATATATAATACATTGTTATAATATATACAATTTTAGAACATACATTTAAGGAACAAGTAGTTTTCCATTTCCTTTATAGTCTTCCAGCAATGAATTGTTTTATTGCAAATATAATAGCTATCATATACATCTGCTCTAGGGATCAGTTCAATATGGCTCTGAGGCTAGTGAGTCAGATATTTGTTTTATAAAGTTTTATTTTAACAGAGATATGGCATAATGAAAGAATTGCCTATGGCTACATTTGGATTTTAAAGGTAGAGTTCGGTCATTGCTACCAGAGACCAATTGTCTGACAAAACCTGAAGTACAAGCAATTAAGTTTTTTATAAAAAATACCTTTTAAGTGTCTAGAAAGTATTTTAAAATATAATTAAAATTGCTACATAAGCACTTATAATTTATATTTTAAAGGAATATTTGACCTTTTAGAGTTACTATTGACAGAACATCTGTGCTATAAAAATTTTAATCATAAAAATATAATTATTAAATCTGCTAAATGATTATGTGAAGGTACAATGACATGAATATTAAAATATGGTTATATTTTGTTGTTTATTTAAATATATTTATGGAAAAGAACATCACTGGTTTTTGTTCTTTGATCCAATTTGCCAATATATTTAACTTTATGCAAAAAATATAGTGATCTAAATCTTCATTAATTTCCAAACATTGCTAATATGCCAATGTGGGCCAGAAGAATTGCATCAGCACTTTAAATGTCTTATGTCTTTGTTCTTTGGAAACTTCACCCCAAAACCATAGTCATATACCTGCTTTTCCATTTAGAACATAGGTTTATCTCAAAGTAGATCATGACCTATTTAAGAAGTTGTAGGTTTGATTTCTCCCTAACATCAACATCTAGACAGATGGCATTTAGCCTTCGCTGAGATTCTAAAACAGAGCCTGCAAATATTATGTCTATTACTGGACTTGTCTTCACTCTACAATAGCTTCTTCTCCAAAGCTCACCACTGCTGCCATTTGTGGAGATATTACTAACACTGGTTTTTAAATGATTTTCTACAGATCTTACTAATACTGGTTTTTAAATGGTTTGCTATTATACCCTCAAAGAGTAAATGAAAACCTCTCTCTTCCGACCTTCCACAATCTAGTGTGTATGTAGTTTTTTTAAATTGTTTTGTGTTTTAGCATTTTGTTTGTTTGTTTCATAAATTATGTAATTTTAAGGAATGTTGGATGTTTCCTTTAGACTAATAATTTCTGTATATGCATTAGCAGAGATGTGAAATTTAGAGCATCATTACTGAAGTTTTGAAAGACATAGTGAGCATGCCCCCAAAGGAGCAGCTGAAGTCAGAGGTCCAGTGCCTAGAGGAATGCCTGAGAATACCTTGCCCAGGTCCACCTACACTAATTGCTTCCCAGTGTAGGGGAAAAAGAGAAGGATGATATGGTACATGATGAAAATCATTTCTTTTTTATTGTGAACCTAGCTATTAAAGGCTGAGACATCTCTCCATCCCATCTGATGAAAATCTTTGTGGTCTTGAGAATAAGGTGTGAAGTATAGACCACTCCTTCATTTTTTGCCCTTAAACTATAAAAGTGTCACTTCTGATATCTGAGATTATTTTTAATGAATATCCAAAGAGATTTAGTAGCATATTAAATTTGGAACAGGATAAAATTGACCCCGGTGTGTGGGTCAGCTGACATCTGGATTGCATATTTCATAACCCTGCATTTGTTCTGAAATTTACAAATTTTAGACCAGAGGATAACAAGTCTTATTCTTCCCAGAATAGCTTGTTCTAGAAAGGTACTTTGGATGCAAGTTCATTACCATGAATGATTTGAAAATCTTGGATGTACCAGCATCTACATTCTAAAAGTAGTGAAGATGACTGTCCATGAATGTTGAAATCACATTGAAGAACCCTGCAGTTGTAGGTGGTATGCTCCTCAAGGACTTTCTCTTGAGTCACAGATGTCAGCCATTTTCTAGTTTCATGTGGTGCTGAGGTTAGAAACAACATTGTGATAGGCAGGTGTCCCCGAGCATCTAATTCACAGGAAGTGACTTACATGCTGAAAAGATGCTCACCCGCTTTACAATTCCTATTCCTTTCCAATATACTAATAAGTACCACTTTGGAAGAATCACACACAATTCACTGTAGCCTTCACAATGAATTGAAACTGAGGCATTATGGACTCCTTGTAAGGATGCCTCATTTTTGAATTTGATGCTCTCAGAGTCTAAATGGCACCACTTGAAAAGTTTCATACTTTTTTTTTCAAAATGACCAATTTCAGGCTTATAAAAAATATGGAAAAATTAATACTTCTGAAAGAAATCCTGAAATGCAAGACAGGTTTGTAGAAACGGATTGTGCTATACAATCTTGTTTCTTTTCTCCTAACCTGTTTTTTCTATATCTTGGATTGTCACTGATACACTTTACTGATGGAAATGTAAACATCCAAGGTATAATAGGTACATTTAAATGATCACACGGGAATGATTTTCTATTTAAAAAAATGGGGTTCACTGAAGTTACAGGCATAAGACTCTCGATTACATGTGAATTTTTTATAAACCATAATTCAGGATAGAGGTTGCATGGGCCTAAAGGGAATATAATATGTCAGATCATATTAAATGAGTGAGAGAAAATAATGGTAATAATAGCTGAAATTTATATGGAGTTTTCCCTTCTAAGTAGCTCAAAATGTTTTATATATGAAGAGATTTATTCTTCACCCTCTAAGGACAAGTGTTTTCAGGAGAATACTGACCCTTCAGGAAACCATAGGGAAATAACTGTTTTATCCCTTGGTGCCAACATGTGCTGGAAAGACATTTTTCTTTAGGGTCTGAGATGAAGTGAAACATGTGTCGTCATTATGAGCATAGAGCTATAAGGTCCCTGGAGATCTGTTTCAGGGTCTGTCAGGGATTGAAGTACAAGCACTGCAAATATGAAAATCTCAAGACATTTCTTTGCTCTTGGAGAATTCTCAAGGTTCCTATCCCTTCACCCCAAGATTATGTCTTTACAACAGACTTGGCCAGAGTTATAATTATAGAGAATTACAAAGGATATCTATTAGCCATTTTCTGAAGGTTGTTTCATGCTAGATAGTATCTTGAAGAAGAGAAATATACAGCCAAATAGTCATAGTATCATAGAGTATGGTACACCATGACACAACCAGTCAAGTATTGGAATGAGAAAACAAACTTACCAAAGGCATCCTCTATTCAACATCCATCATGACTTTTATGCTCAAACAAAGATAAAAATCTGTTTTCTTCCTCTATCTTGACAAATGGGGAGGGTCTTGATAGGTAAAGACTGACCTTCTTAGTCCCTTTTCCATTTTGACTAAACCACTGACCAGGTGTGCACAGAGTCCAGCCCATCCTGTGGAGTAAGCATGAATGGCCATGAGATTGGAATTCACCTCTCCAGATCTTCCCCTGCCTGAAAAGTGCTTGTAGGCACACCATTACAGAAGCTATGGATGGTCTTCTTATCCCTAGGGGGAAACAGTACTTGTTCATTAATTTATTTGCGGTTGGCACTTTCAATTCTGGAAGAGGAAGAGAAGAACTAGCCTTTGATGAAGCAATTTGTACAAATGTAATTCTAATATTTTCTCTAGAACATTCCCAACATATATTTCTCTTTCTCTAATGAACTTTGTTTTAAGATCATTAGTCACTTCCCTAAAAAAGGTTCTATTAATTTCTAGATGATACTTAATATTTAAACATCTTTCAGAGTATGAGACTACTAATATCTGATGGACCCTAATATGTTACCATTGACTACAATTTGGCACCTTAGGTTCAAGAAGATTAAATTATATTTCTTGTGATATTTGTTTTTATTTGTACTAACAGCAGGCTCACCCTTTGTTTTCATTTGTTTCTTCTCCAGGATAAAATATTTCTAATGACCAAGAGTATAGTAGCACTCTAAAATTTGAATTAAATTTAGGAAAATATAGTTAAGTCGTATGCATGTGTAGAAGCTCTATAACACTGTAGGAGCCTAAATCTTTCAACATGAGGCCACAGAGAGGACATAGAGAGACATCTTCCTTCGATAAATGCCTTTGCTTTAGGATTTCATTATTGTATTTGTAAGTTTTGAAGAGGGGCTTAGATGGTGTTATGACTTTCAATTCTAAATCTTCATTTTTTAATTCTGGAAAACTGGTAGCAGGCATACTGCTTCCTTTAAATTCTCTTGTGTGTATAGGTGGTAGCTTAATCTATGCCTGACAAGCAACATCTACAGATGCCTGAAGATGAATGTCCTGAGCAGGCCTTACTTACTAGAAGTTTACTTTCCAACTCTAAAAGTGAGGAAGAGAAACCACATGCTGGCTGTTGCCCATTTTATGAATATCATGCCAACTGGTGGCAAGCAGACTCAACAGACAGTGAATCTCAAAAACCTTGCTTAAATTGTCCATGCTGATATACTGTTTTTTAAATGCTAGCAATCAATTTTGCATATCTATATATACATATGTGTTGGTATATATACATATGTATATGTACAATATAACTTGTGCTTCCAAATGTGTGTGTGTGTGTGTGTGTGTGTATCATCTCAGTATATGTGATATAATATGTAATATATACATATAACAAACACACACATATAATATGTATGGAGATTCACAAGTTATATTATTCTAATATTATCTTATATAAACATAGTTGTTTATTGTATTCTAAAGAGGACAAAAGGAGGTCAAGTCATAGTAACAGTTGTCCTTACAGAGATGAAATGTTGACTACAATACAGATGGCCTAGTTTCAATCTTAATTTATAAATACTTAGTAAAATAAATAAAATTTAAAGTATATTTAATGTAAACAATTCCAGCTGTGAACCAAATGACAGAGACCAATATTTTAAAACTGATTTATCATTTTCTGTTAAGATAATATGCCCAGGTCTCATATCTATATGTACATTGTGAGATTATTTGGATCATTTGATAATAAAGTTATAGGTGCACATCCTTTCTTGTACAGGAATACAGTGAGGTGAGCAAGATGGCACCTCTGTTTTTCCAGAAGGAACAGTGAATAGTAAAGGCAAGGAAGGATAAAGCTTCTCTCTGGTATCCATCTGAGTGCCCTGGTAGCTCCTACATGCATTCATTTCTCATTTAGGGGAAGTCTGTGTTTTTGTAGGCTTTTTAATCATTCCTGTGGCTCTACAAGCAATCTCTTGAACACCACACAGCTGTTTTTCCTATTCTGTGGTATCCTTATTTGTAAAGTGGCTTCTGAGAGCAGATGTCCCCATGTGTCTTTTAAACTCTTTTTTTCAGTTGGTGCCTTTTCAGCAGAAGAAAATATTAAGGGTTGAGGCAGAAAGGAGGGAACTAAAACACTTCTGCTATACAGAAGCAGATGGAAAATCCAGAGCAGTAAATGTTTAACAGTTTTTTTATTATTGTGAGTCTATGAAAGGATTTCCATTCAGTTTATTGCATTTAATAAATATTTAGCAAAAACTCACTCATAAGGTTTAGGCTCAGTTTTTCAGGTCCAAAGTTAAACATATGACAATCAAAACAGAGAACACACTCACAAAAGAATATGAAGAATATGTGTGCATGGTTGATCTCAGAATCAAAATCTGAGGCAAAAATAAAATACAAAAATTTAAAATCTAAATGAAGAAAGATAAACTAACCAGTAGCGTATGGGTCTTGCTTCATGGAGCAATATAATTGGGAATTTGGATTCAGACATTCAATTAAGGTTATAAAGAATTGAATAAACTCCTTTACAGGGCAAAGAGCTGTGGCTGAATGACTGAGGCATTGGTGATTAATTGGATCTGTACCTGTGGCACTTTGAGTAGACTGAAGCCATCAGAGCTGTGAATTTTGGAAGATGTGGAAAAAGTCATACTGAAGCACTAAGGGAAAAGCACAATACAGATGAGACCACAACTATCCATTGTACTGGCAAAGAAATTAAAAGTTAGGATTCAATACCCAATCATAAGAGTGTTGTAACTGAAAATAAATTCTTAAGAGAATTATCATTGTAGAGAACAGGCCTTGTGTTTTCTTTTCTTACCTAAATATATTCTTGGAAAGATAACAGGAACAATACATACTACCACAAAAATGTCTCAGGGGTGTATCACAGTAAGGATAGATATTAAGAGGTTGATTTTCTGGTACTATAACGAGTCTTTGAAAGGAAAACTATAGCTGGTGTTAGGAAGACAGCTTTGCACTAGAAACAAAATTTTGCGAATCTCTCTGAATAGAACTGAAATCTTATCAGAAAACGATGTAGAGAAAGACTTCGGAGGGAACTAAGAACAGTTCTTTGGAGTTTAGTGTGGTGCTGGTAGACTGTAGGAAGACAATGGACATACCAGGTTGGACTTACAGTGCAAATTCAGAGATCAACCAAGACGCTTCTAATAGGTAAAGCTGAGGAGTAACTCCACAGAAAGGAAAGCATCAAAACTTCTCTATGTCAAGAAATCTGTGGGTTGGGGAGCAGGGTTGGGGGACAGGATAGGGGACTATCGGGATAATATCTGAAATGTAAATGAAGAAAATATCTAATAAAAAAAAGAAATCTGAGGTATAAGGAGAAATGAATGGCTTGGATGTTGTAAATTTTGATGACAATATTGAGATATTGGTTGATGGACAGTATTAAAATGAGAACACGGGGGCAGTTTTGAATGACCTTAACTTCCATAAAGTTTCATAGTTCATTCCCTTCACTAGAAACAGTAGACCATAATTTATTTTTATGTGCAAAAGTACCAAGTATATGAATGAAGATGAGGAGAATTCTCAATATTCTAGTGGACAAATTCCTCATTTCTTGTTAAACGTGCTAGTAAGTACTTGAATAAGATACTCAAACCCTTGTTAATAGAAACTTTTCCTCCATGCAAAGTACCCTTATTATAAACATCAACTAAATTGTCATCATTCTCCTGATGAATCTGTGTGACATTCGTCTATGCCAAAGGGTAAACTGTTGTTTCTATGTGATGGTATGACTACTCTAATTTCATCTAACTTCAATAACCTTATGTTGAAGAGGCTTCTCATCCCAGGATAAATGGACATTTTAGGATTACCATCTACAGAGGGTTTCTCTGATTGTTTTGGAGGCTTGCTACTTCAGAATCCACACATTGTCTCAGAGCAGGTGAGATACTGTTTAATGACCTAGTTGGTTATAATTATCTAACACTATCATAATATGCTCCATTAGCATGATGAGAAATGATATTATAGGTGAACCTATTACACATTTTCTGACTTGTAGAAATCCATTTTTTTATTGTCAGGCTGTCTTGTTCATGATGTTAAATAACTGGTCTTTTCCCACAGGGAGAGAAATAGAGACCATGATTAAGTCACTTAACATATACAGTTATTTATTTTACTACTGATTGACACATACCAAAATGGAAGTGGAAATGTTTCACAAAACTGTGAAGTAATAACAAGTTATAATTATACTAATTATCAGTAGAAAAATAGGCAATTAGAATAAGAAAACACATAATGTGTTGGCAGAAAGTACAGAAACCAAACCAATATTACATTTTGAAATATTAAAGTCAATTTATGTAACAACAACTAATCAAGGTACATACCATACTACGTAGTCTGTTGTCATGTTGGCATTAGCAAGTATCAGAGTATTCCAACTGGGCTGGAGTAAACTATTTAGTCTCTATAATACTGATGTAATATGATACTAATTGCTAAACTCATGAAACATTGGAATATTGAATCAAATTCATCAATAAAATGTTCCATGCTATTTGATTCCTCTTGGAAGAATGCATAGATACTGAGAAATACTCAGAAATATTTTCAGAAAAATTAATTTAATATTTAAAAAATATTGTGCTTCCAATTTTAGTTTGTTACTTATAAACCTGGGAGGAAGGCAATTTTGGTGGAAATGGAAGGTAAACCTAGTCATTCAGTTCATTTACTGGACCTAGGCAGATGACCAGGCAGGGCCCTGTTAAAGGTAAGATTTCTTTGAACACACTTTACTTCTGTTGATGCACTCTTTATGTCTTTTAAGTTCTATTCCTTTGCCTAAACACTTCTACATCTCAAACATTTGACTCTTGCACTTCCAAAATAAGGAATATTCCTTTAATTACTCAGTAAGCACACAGGAATACTGCATTTCCATGATAGATACACTTTCCTCTCAAAGAGAATTATGGGATATATAAAAAGCTATCCCGTCCCGCGGGATTCAGTTATTCATGGGTGCGAGGGGGACCGCGAACCTGGAAGGAAATGGGAGGAAAAGAAAGAGAGGCGGAGACCAAGTAGAATTGTACCTATCAAGGTCTCATTTATTAGGCTGAGGTGCCTTCTTTTTAAAGCATACATCGCGGAGAATATGGGAGGGGTCGAGGGAGAATTATACAAAGAACAAAGAAGTGGGCATCTGCTGACATGGGGGCTGAGGTCAGGCGCCAAACTTGCGGGCACTCTGCATCTTATCTCTGGAACATAGATCCTCCTTGACAGCCTTGGGTGTCAGGCTGGGCTCAGGCATAGCTCATGTCCTTGGATGTCATGGGAACTCAGGAAGAGATAAGGAAGAGGGGACGATTATTCAACTTTACAGCCTTAGGTGTTAGGAAGGGAATAAGGAGGAAGGGGGGTGGCAACCAGCTCTTAGCACAAGGCCATTTGAGAAGGGATCACTTTCTCACGGGATGGTCTCTGACATCTCCCCCTTCTGAATTAAATTTAATAAGGCCACATTTAACTGAGGTGATCAAATAATCTCTTCATCTTTAGATGAGCGGGCATTACCATGGCTGGGGGGACATTGACCCGATTCCTCCCGTGGGTGCTGTCACAGACCCACACTTGTGGCTCTTGGTATCTTTTGGGGAGGTGAGGCAGAGCCTTAGAAAAATTATTAATTGTAACTGAAATCAGATACCAACCTCTTTTCAAACCGGGTTTGTCTCTCAGGGAACTCAGAAATGGTCTATATGGACCTTCCCCTGCAATACTTAGTTTGCACCCATGCTGGGCCCATACCAGATTCGAATTTTTAACGAACAAGCATGCACAATTCTGAATTTTGTGCAGTTCTCATAGGAGAATTATCAACCTCAGACTCAGTAAGGCCTCTACAAGAATTATGTCAATTGTAACGCCACAATTTGTGGCTCTTAAGCTATAATAGGAGCTGGAGGTCACCCTTCTTCATCCCAATTGTCTCCAAAGCCTAAGGAACCAAGGGGACTCTGCATTAGCAGCAAGGGTGGAAAATTGGAGACGAGTCGCAGTTTCTGTCTCGGTGGGAGGAGGATCTTCTTCGTCTGAGTCCTGGATATCCAGATGATGGTAGTGGACTGCAACCAACCGGCTTACTTAGAGCAGCTTTAATCTGTGACTTAACAAAACTGGTTAATTTTTTAAAGACCCAGGGGCCAAAAGACAAAAGCAGCAGAATACCCAAGAAAGGTCCCAAAAGTGTGGGAAGCAAGGTAGTTACCCAGGGAGAAGTAGAAAACCAATTTTTATACCAATATTTTTGTTTCTCTCTGCTGCGTTTTCTCTCTTCCAAACTAGCTCTAACTTTATCTATACTATCTTGAACTAAGCCGGTCTTGTCAGAGTAAAAACAACATTTTTCTTTGAGGGCTGCACACAACCCTCCTTCTTTAAGGAACACTAGATCAAGACCTCGCCTGTTTTGTAATACTACTTTAGACAGAGAGACCAAGGAGTCTTTTAGATTTTTTAAGCCTCTCTGTAACTCTTGAATATCTCTGTCCACAGCAAGGTGGAGCTGAGTATACTGTTGTTGGGAAGTAACCAAAGATGCAATACCTGTTCCTGTGCCTGCAGCTCCTAAGCCTAGGATTACTGCTAAGGTTACTGCAGAAATAGGCTCTCTCTTATCATGGGATAGATCTGTGTCACTCTTCCAGAGCTGGAGGAGGTCTTCTGCATGGTGTACTGTCAGCTTCGGGAGAAGCTGAACTACAACACAATAATCTCTGTCATTTAAAAATGTCTGAGTGACTATATAGGTAGTAAGTCCAGTAGAACATGCTAAATAAGTACCATTAGGTGCTCCTAGATATCTAGAGGTGGCCTCTACTATAATAGTCTGATTGCAAACCTCTAATAAGGCCTGAGGAGGAAGCATGGAAGGCCCTAAAAGGCATAAGCCTATGCCAGACACCTGACTTAAAGTGAGTCCATCATGGCTCTCGGGGTGCCATCCAAGTTTACTGGAATCATTAATTGCAACAACTGATCCGAATGTTGCCACTCTTTCGTAAAAGGGAGGTTGAGGAGAAAAGCACACCCAACATTCTTCATACTGAGTAGCATTGGCTGCATGTATAGTAGTAATCGATGCATTAACTAAGGATAAAATTAATTCTGCGGAGGAGGGAGATCCAGCAGGTAAAGTGGGCTGGAATATAGAAGTCCCAGGTGGACCTAAGGTAACAGTTTGTGGAATATTTGGTTTTAATATAACATGGACAGTGACTAATTAAACTTTTAATTGTTTCTCTTGAAGAGAGATTGTAACTAGAATTCTTGAAAAGTTATTATAGTCACATGTGTATAATTTATTTATTTAATAGTCAGAAATAAGAGAAACTCCTTAAGTTTGCTTTGAGAATAACTATCTTCTAGAGAAAAGCAGCTTGATCAGTAAGTCTAAAACCCAAATAATTATAAGGATCTTGAGTTTGTATTTTTTAGGAGCTATCTGTAATCTTTAACAGTTAAAGCTTTATGTAAACCTTTACAACATAAAAGCAAATCTTGGGGGGCTTTTCTAGGCAACCCAAGACAATTTCTTAACTGTCTAAAAACAGTCTTCTTAAAGGAACAGTTTTTTTTCTTATAAGTCGCATAAGCAATTGCAAGCTCTGGGATATAATATGACTATTAATATACAACTTAAAGTTTGATTCTTCAACATTTTTAAACACCATCTTTAGCACACAATTTAATTATCTGTGCTGAAATAGGATATGTATGTGATTTAATTCACATATACTTTTCTCTCATATAAAGGCTATTTTTTAAACACAGTAAATGGGATGCATGCATGCATGAATTTATAGAAGATATAGGAGCATGCATAAAAACATTGTTTAACTTATTTTAAGATAATGACTATTAATTTTACTTAATATGATGGTATGTAATAGATCAAACATCAATATTCTGCAATAACTAAATTAATGGCTGTTTGGAACAAGGAAAAGACACTTATATATATAAGCAAACTCTACACTATAACTTTATATAAAGTAGGCAAGTCAAATCGTAATGTCTTGATAAATTCCACAGCTTGATTGACCTTTTATAAACGTTGAATTTAAACTTTATTTAGAACAACATCTGGCTAGGTCTGTAACAAGGCTCTAAGAAGTGCCACACAAGCCGCGCTGAGGCTGCTCTCCTCTGAGCTCAGCATCAACCTAAACGCAAACATTTTCTCAATCTGAACACTCTGTCAGAGTCTTGGCCCAAAGATTATCTCTATTTTGAAGTATCTTTAAAGACCTGTTTTTCTGGGTTAGTACTGTTTAGAATGACTTCAACCCTGAGTTCTCAATTTTAAGCTAACTTTCTGTTACAAGCAAAAGGCTGCCTGCCCCTTTAAGAGCTTGTAATTGGCCCTTAGCAGGGCTTTTTTAGCTGTACTTGGCTCTTAGCCACAGTGCAGCTAACTTATCAGTTTGTGCTATGCAAATTGAGACTGCTTTTTAAACAAGTTAAACTAAATTAAAGGATGTACAGCCAGCAGATGAAGTTTTAACCATTTATATTTTTTAACATGAAACACAGAACAACAATCATTCAAACAACAAAACAAAAACAAACATGAATTGACAAATATATGGACAATTTGGTGCACCAAAAACAGACAATAGACAGACAGGGAATAGAACTTGGTGTCTCAAAGGGACACAGATATCTTAATCAGAGCTAAGAATATCTCCATAGGAGATAGAGAGGAAGCAGGACGTCTCCTGTTTTCCTTCTGTTTCCAGGAGAGCTCTGAAATAGCTTATTTTCATTTTTTTCTCTTTTTTGCTAAAAGGTCTCAAACAGGGGATAACTGCTTTTCTAAAACTTATTTTCTCTCTCTCATGTTTAGAGTCTACTTCCTTATCTCCTTCTTCTGGGAATACATCCAGAGAAGGGAGAGGAGGCACAGTGGTTGCTTTGATAGTTACTCTTCAATAAGAAAAGACAGTTGTAGGGACCGCATCGGGACCCTCATTAGCTAGTTTATCATTTAAGTCTCTACCTAACTTTCACCATTTTTTACAATGTATCTCTGCTTCATCTATAATAAACCATGGACATACCTGGTCTATGAAAATAAAAAGTCTAATCTAATTTTTCTTTTTTACTCGTACTCCTCTTTCTCTGAGAGCTACCTTTAAGCCTTTGATGAAGGCTGCCTCTTTAGATAGCTTGTTTCCCATTACCTGAAGTGGAGATGACTCACTCACCAAGGACTTCTCGCTCTTCCGTGAGCAGCGGAAAGGGTCCTTCACTGCTTCTGAATTGTTGGGGTCGCGACGAACTTCTCTGGAACCTCCACCGATTAGGAATTACCATCCGGACCTCGCCCTCACGTCGGGCGCCACTTATCCCGTCCCGTGGGATTCAGTTATTCATGGGTGCGAGGGGGACCGCGAACCTGGAAGGAAATGGGAGGAAAAGAAAGAGAGGCGGAGACCAAGTAGAATTGTACCTATCAAGGTCTCATTTATTAGGCTGAGGTGCCTTCTTTTTAAAGCATACATCGCGGAGAATATGGGAGGGGTCGAGGGAGAATTATACAAAGAACAAAGAAGTGGGCATCTGCTGACATGGGGGCTGAGGTCAGGCGCCAAACTTGCGGGCACTCTGCATCTTATCTCTGGAACATAGATCCTCCTTGACAGCCTTGGGTGTCAGGCTGGGCTCAGGCATAGCTCATGTCCTTGGATGTCATGGGAACTCAGGAAGAGATAAGGAAGAGGGGACGATTATTCAACTTTACAGCCTTAGGTGTTAGGAAGGGAATAAGGAGGAAGGGGGGTGGCAACCAGCTCTTAGCACAAGGCCATTTGAGAAGGGATCACTTTCTCACGGGATGGTCTCTGACAAAAAGCCACACAAGTATTTTTTCTATAACAAAGACTTACTGCAAAGTTTTATGTTAATGGGTTCCTTATAAAATATGTAAAGTTATCTTTTGAAAAATCTCTGTTCCAGATTAGAGCTAGAAAGCATTGCCAATAGTTGTTCAAGTAGAAATGATTTATCAACTCATTGTCCAGATGAGATTCAAGTAACAAAAACAGTAACTAAAGTGAGCACAAACAGTGGATCTGCAACTTCTCTGGAAAAAAAGGAAAAACAAAAAAACAAAAAACAAAGTAAAACAAAACAACAACAACAACAACCACAACAGAAAAACCAATACTGTGATGAGATTTGCCTGGACTTTGTCCTCTTAGCTATAAATTATCTGGCTCAAGCTAACATAGCCATATACCCTGTCTGTCTGTCTGGTCTGTCTGTCTGCTTATTCATATTCTCTCTCTCTCTCTCTCTCTCTCTCTCTCTCTCTCTCTCTCTCTCTCTCTCTCTCATTTTAGCTATTACTATGACAAAACACTCATTCGTACAGGTGCATCTGCACACAGCTGGGAGAACAAGATGAAGTGACGCATGGGGCTGTGTCACCTTGTTCCTTTGACTTTGTTCATATGGATGTGTCATCGCCTGCCCTTTGTCCCACCCTAAGAGAGAGGAAGAGAGCGAGGCATAGGAGAAGGCTGGCCATTGTCAGTACCTGGATTTTGTAGCTGCCTCATTAGAGGGAGTGGAAAGCTGGCAAGGAGGAATTGTGAGCTAGATCTGTAGATTGTGGAAAAGCTGCCTTCTGAGCTTACATCAGTATTCCTGGGAGCAAGCAAACACTTTTTTGAAGATATGTTAAGAACTCATGCAGAGCAGATGGCAGGACTGATTGGGATGGGCTAGGTGAGACAAGTTCAGCAAAGGGTTTGGAGGGGGAGGATGGGAAAAAGTGTCTAGAGAACATACCTAAACACATAACTAAAGGCTAGTAATCTGTATGTAATTTCCATTCATTTGTGCTGCTAGAATAAAATTCTGCTTCCTCTTCATCATCCTTAAATAAGACTTCCATATTAAGACTTTTTTATGTGACAATGGTTGTATTGATGGCATTTTAGAAGATAACTGATATCTGCTCTTAGATAACTCATTAAACACAGGGGATATTGACCTGACATCCAGGCCACCTGAACTGCACTTATTGGCAAACAGAATGGGTATTAAGAGTATAAAAAATTATCAACCTTATAGGAAGATATAAGAAACTTGGGAAACTTGATATTTCCAGAAACTTATTTTTATCTTCATATTCATGTAGGGAGATAGATACATTCATATGAAGTCTGAGTTACACAATGAAATAGAGTCTTATGATATTAGTAGAATGCAGAGGGTCATATGTCAAAATAACATGAAATTCAGCAGCTACTCTTGAGGAATACTTCAGACTGTGATTTTTTCTATAGGTGAGGTATCCATTGATTAAGCACAGTATTAAAAGGGAAAATAGATTTTCCTTGTTAAAATAACTTTATTCCATTTATTTTTAATCCTCTCTTTACCTTACCTTCCCCCCTCTCCTATTCTTCCTTCCTCCCCTCCTCCTCCCCTTTCTGTTTGCACATACATGCATGGACCCAAGTGTGATCCTAATGGGTGTAACTGAAGATGTACCTCTGCTATGCTGTAGAGATGAGAGAATGATCTTAGGTATCTGCACTATCTTTCCACCTTGTAGAGTCTCTTGAACATCATTGCAAATTTTAAGTCATTGGTCCCCTGAGATTTCAAGAACATCCTGTCTCTCCTTGCATCTTCCCTAATAGCACTGTAACCACAGAACACTAGGGTTAGAAATGACTGAGATCTAGCCTGGCTTCATGAGGGTCTTAGGGATTTGAACTCAGACTTGCTTAGTAACTGCTTTACCTACTGACTGATCTCTCTAGCCTGGCTCCTACTTCAAATAGATAAATAATGCACACACACACACACACACACACACACACACACACACACACACGCACACGCACACGCACACGCACACGCACGCGCACGCACACGCGCACGCGCACACACACACACACACAAATCTCTTCTTTGTGAGGAGAACATTAAGTTCTACCTTTGGTTATTTTGTAAGTGTTAAGTCATCCAATTGTACAATCAAATATATGGAATTACCCCTTCTCTATCTGGGAGATGAAAATATAAGAAATCTACACTGATAGAGACTCTGGGTCAAAGCAAACAGTCATGTTCATGTTGATGGGTGCCTCATTGAACTTAGCTGTTCCATCATTTCAGAGTGGTAGAAAACTACATCTCCCCAGTGAATCCACAAATTAATGTCACATAATATGAGCATATGAAAGAACACATGGAAACACACCTACCTCCAATTTTGTATGTTTACCACATCATTTCAGGACATTCAGATTAAGAGAAACAAATAGTATTAGAGCAGTCATTCTCAACCTTCCTAGTGGCGGGACTGAACCCTTGATTCTTTCGTACAGGGCCTCATGTTGCAGTGACCCTGCCAACCATATCATTATTTGTGGCTACTTCAAAATTAGTTTTTCTACTGTTATGAACTGTAATGTAAATAAATATATGCAAAATATCTGATATGTACCCCTCAAATTATCACAACCCACAGGTTGAGAAACTTTGATATAGACATTTGATAAATTGATAATTGTTTCCCACTAGACTTTTTTGTTCATTCTCTCATTTAATAAGTATATCTCTTTAGGAATATTGGATAGTTTATGAGGACAGAAATTTCAGCCAAAGCCAAGATATAGCATAATGATGTAATAGACCATATGTCAGAAATGGGCTTAGCAGTCAGTTTCTCTATTTTTATATTCATTTCCTTCTTCCAAGATTCTAAACAGCACTAAGAAAATAGGCATTTGGCAAGAAAAGATCTTACAGGCCTCATTTTGCCATATTTACTCTGAAGTGTAGACTATGAAATCACTGGTCACTAGGAAGGCTTTGGCACATGGTTGTGGTATGCGTATGGGTGATCCAAATGGTAGCTTAGTGAAGTTATCATCAAGAGGTGGAAATGCTGACAGATCTGAGGAGCACAAAGCTATAGAGGCAAATAAGTAATAAGCTGTTTGGATATCATCAAAGCAACAGTGCTGCTCCTGGCATCTTACCCTGCATGTTTTATAATGGAGGCTTTATCCATAAAGCATTCTAGCGCATCGCTTGAAGGGGCCAGGCTCTGTCTTTTGCATCCCCTTCTTCTGAGGCTTGTGTATGGAGAAAACAGCAAGGGTTGAAATCTTGGCATCAATTGTTGCTAGTCTTGGGGAAACAAGGTCCAAATTCAGGGGAAAACATTTTCTACTATACAGTCTCAAAGGCACTTGTCTTTAGCATTCTTTGATAAGCAACGAAAGTGAATGCATCTCTCATTTACTCTACATTTTTCTTCTCACTTGGATGTTCTTGATACCATGTATGTAAGGACTACAAGGTATATTTAAGAGAATACAAAAATTGACCAGAATGTTGTTTGAAAATCTGTATTTGCCAGTATATATTCTGGTTTATAATAGCAAAAAAGCTCTTCCACTTCTCTATCATTCTCAGATGATTTTTCCCCTACATTTAGACCATTTCTACAGTGTCCGTACACAGCTATTAAACAGTGCTATGGCTATTACAGACAAAGAAATGTCTACAAACTTCTGTTTTGGACTACACTGTACAAATACCATATGCATTACAGTGGCAGCTATACAGGCTTCGCATGTTATCTTAGGTATGTCTTCACCGAATCTGCCTGACACTCCAAACACAATTCAGTAGTCACACATGAAATTTTGATAGAACAATAGATCACTGTGCAGCTAAGCCTGACACACTGAACTTGAGCCTTGGACTCTCCTGCTGAGTTTTTGTTAACCTCTGTATATTTTAAAACCATATTAGAATTCTCTTTAGATATCAGAATAATTCCCCTGTGTCACTCCCCATCCTAACCTGAGGAACACATAGGCAGGTTTCTTGTTTTGAGGAATACATCCACTTTGTAATGTGCAATGTTGCTGTTTTGCTTTGTGCATTTGCCTGACTTTCTCCACTGCACTAAATAATTGAGTTGGGTCCTGGTCCAGGATTCTTGATGGAATATGCATCCTCCGCAAACGGGTTTGACCTTTTCACACAACTTTACAGAGAGTGTAAGCATTTACTGGAATGACCCCCTTGCAGGGCATCTCCTAGAGCATACATAGAGATATTCTTATTTTCCTCGCAAGGAAGAAAGAATGTGTTAGCATTTTTAAAAAGCTGTCTCTCTACATTTTATTATATAAATCAGTTTCCTTGCTGGAGTCAAAGGTTACGACTCTTGCTGCATGACAATACTTTTCAGCCTAGTATTAAAAGCTGGCCTCATTTTACTTTGTAATATAAAGCTTCACTTTGGCATTAATATCATTCAAAAGGCAGCTGCCCACATAATAAGTTCCTTTTAAACAAAATGGAAAAACACATTTATCTCGCATACTTCTCAGTTATAGAGGCTATGGTTTTGATTGCACTGAAATGAACCTCAGCCAATCAGCTCCTCTTCCTGACAGATGCCAGATCCAAGTGTCTGACAGGATATTGAATAGCCAATGAGTTTATTGCTATATATCTATAGAATCTTTTATAGTGTGGGGGATGGAAAGATGACTTCTTAAAGTGTTTTCTAAGCCAATGTTAAAGAGACCTTGTCAATACTGAGAAATAGTGCTTGAAGGGAAATAAATGTTCAGTTTTCCTTTGTATTCCAACATGACAAATAGCAGGCACAAAATTGAATTTATGTCTCTCTGTGTCACTTGCCTGTGTAGACTGTGTTCCTATGATGGCACTAGAGGTGGCAGCTTTCTGTTTCCTGCTTTGCTTCTTGTGAATCGGTTGAGTTCTAAAACCAAATCACTTTTGTACTTTAAGTCCAACCACAACAGGATATTTCTACAAGGCTTGAGTTCTAAAACCAAATCACTTTTGTACTTTAAGTCCAACCATGACAGGATATTTCTACAAGGCTTGACATGACTTTAGACATGGAAACATAGTATATGTTGCACAAGTAATGTTAGAACATAGTTTGTCTGTCTTACAGAAGTATAGAAACCTTCATTTGGGTGGCTGCACTCTTATTTTTCATTTCCTTTTTCCTCTTAATTGTTAGGAGAAACATTTTTCTTTTAAAAATGGTTATGAATAAATCTATCATGGTACTCACATCATTGAATGCCTCCTGTCACAATCTCGTTTGTGTATGAGATTTGATTACAGATATGGACATGACATTGGCCCTAGTAAATCCTGCTCAGAAGAGGAATCAACAAAAGACATAGTCAGCTTTGTCTGTCAGTACGATTAGTAAGAAAACTAGTGTAATAATTTCTCTGGTTAATGCCCTCTTGGACAGAAGACACTACCAGCATAAAACCAGGAGAATACATACTGGTCAGAAGCAGCAGCAGCAAGAGAAATCCTTTATTCTTGGTGCAGTGTTTTCACACAAAAGTTAAGCATCCCATGCATGCTTCCAACTCACTTTGCCACTTTGCCAGGGGCAAAGATGCTCTTGCTTCTATCTTCTGTCCAGTTGACATGAGAGGGATCTGACACTGTATCTAGTCCTATGTAGTACAGAACAATCCAGTCCAATGAATGTATTTGCCAAGCAAAACACTACTTTGTGCGCTACATCTTTGTCTATGGATTTTGTGATTTTTGTGTTCTTTCTTCAATCTTTTCAATTTACTCTTTTTCATTCTCTATTTATCCTTCTGAATATCCCTTAGAAAAACATTTGAAACCAATATTTTGTCCAGTTGGAAGCCTGCATAGTACCCACATCTGTCTCATAAATGTCACATGTAGCTTTGCTTGTTAACTATAGAGGGAGCACTTTGATTTTAATGGGATTCAGCCATCAGCTGGACTGATGTAAGGGCTTTGCCTTGATGCTTTATCTAAAGCTGTGAACCTGGAGCTTCCCATGACAGGACTTTGGAGCCGTTTGTTTGCCAAGATATTCATGTACGATAGATCCTAAATATATTATATATATTTTTTGGGAGACAGGCCCATCTCTGAATTTCTTTCTTTTTGGATATAGGCCTCCATCCATATCAGCAATGAACATGTGTGTAAATGCACATAGATAAATGCTCCTAAACATAGCTGCGTCTTCCCACATAATCAGAAATGTGGGGTAGGGAGGAAGCTGCTACAGGTATAAGAGACTGCCACATCTAATCGATTTTGGCCCTACTGCAGGAAGGGGCTCTTCACTTAAGAGCAGACGACCTGCTCAGTGTATTGACTTCTAGCCAGTTGCTGGAGTGGATCCATTTGGGGACTAGGCTCCAGGTTTTCCTGATGCATGGCACTGAAACACTAGCATATTAAGCAATAAAACTAGATTGGAATCTGTCATAATCCTGGCTGAATTGTAGCTGATTGGAATTCCAAACAGGGAAATGCTGATTGGCTGAAACCCAACTGTATCCAAGTAAAACTGTGCAGTACTAATAGAACAAGAAGACAGAATTCTTGAGAGAAATTGTTTATACATTCCTTCGTAACGGTTCTGTTCATTCATTTGGTTTGTGTTCTCTATGCAGCTATCCAATATGATGTTTAAGCCAAACCAACTTTAGTTATTTCGCTCACCATGAAGTGCTACTAGGGCACACATGGCTGATAAGAAATTCACATTTAATGAAAGAGTAAGCACCTTTTCAACTTTATACAGGGAATGTATTAATAAAAACAAGGTTAAAAACAAGTCCAACCTGACAGTTGTATATTTGCAGTGAAGAAGACGGTGGCCAACTTTTGCAAAATTTCAAGAATTCAGTCAGTGTTTCATTACAAAGAAAAAAAAACACCTTTAAAATTAAAGTTGCTGATTATGGTAGCATAAAAATTATAAATTCACTCACATGGCAAATATCTCTGCTTATTATTCTCAGTTAAAAAGTGACAGCAACCTTGCTCATACCAAGTTTCTTCCCATGCATGTATGATCTAACTGCCCTACTACCATTCTGTATATGCTTCCCATTGAGTTTGGAAGGCAGTGGTTAATAACATTATTAGTGAATAGTAGTGTAATAGACAAAAGATAAAGATGTGCCAACTTTATTATATATTTTTAAAAATTGTTCATATATGTAAGGGACTTATCTTTTAATTTTGACATTTTATATATGTATCTATTTATTTAATATTTGTGTCTTAATTTATTTACTTTGGGTGGCATGTTAGGCTCAGAGGATAGCCTGGAAAAACGAATTTTCTCATACAGTATGGTTCCTAAGGATGGACGTTAGGATGTAGTGGCTTTATAGTAAGTGTCCTTAAGAAGCCAATCAGAGTGTCCTGCCTCACATTATCAATGATATTCTCTTTGTTTGTTACCCTCAAAGCTCTCAAGGCATTTTGTGTTGACAGCTGTGAAGCCATTTACATGATCTTGTGATTGTGTAATTGCCAAATATGTTTTTGCTAAAATATGCTTTGCTAAAAAATATTAAAAGCAGACAAACCAGTCATAATCAATGAATTCAATCCAAAGTTACATAATTACCAACAGTGACTTTTTTAGTTCCATTACTTATCATAAGAATTAATATAGAGCCGGACATGGTAGCGCATGCCTTTAATCCCAGCACTTGCGAGGCAGAGGCAGGCAAATTTCTGAGTTCCAGGCCAGCCTGTCTACAGAGTGCGTTCCAGGACAGCCAGGGCTATACAGAGAAACCCTGTCTCAAAAAAACAAAAAAACAAAAAACAAAAAACAAAAAAAAAAGAAAAAAGAAAGAAAGAAAGAAAAAAATTAATATAAGAAGGAAAAGAAAATTATTATATTAATGTTCAGTGTGTTTAGTTTGACAAATTGTACCAAAAATGTAAAGCCATCCCTTGTTACTCTAATTTAGTCCTGCCTATCAAGAGAATCACTTTTAATCATTCTTATACATATCAAGAATTGTTCCTAATATATATATGTGTGTGTATATGTATGTATATATATGTATGTATATATATGTATGTATATATATATATATATATATATATATATATATATATATACATACATACATATATATATGAGGCAGAGAGTTTGTTCAGATTATTTGTCTAATATGGATACAATGATGTGTGGACATTTAAGAAGGAAACATCTTTGCATTAATCATCTTTGGTGATCTTTCCATGTTAGTACATATGGATATTCTACATTTTAAATGTTCTGTATCTTGTTCAAGGATGCAATGAGTCATATATCATTTAACTACTCCTAATGTTGATGAAATTTAGAGTGTTTTCAACATTCACTAGTATATAGCTATAACCAAAATAAGTCCAAGTGTAAATATTTTCCCCATAAAGAGGCCTAACATTGAACATCTATGTCCCCAGAAATGCATACTCTGCATTTAGAAATGTGGCCCTCAAATGTGGATGAATGTGCATATCTATTATTATTAATCTTTCAGGTGAACTTTAACCTGTGGATAGTGTTATAGTCTTCTTTCAGATTTGATTGAGATTTCTGACCCGTTCTCCACATTCTTTACGATAGGACTCCTTCTCTGTATCATCTAGTCATTACATTCTTTATTTTTCCAGTGTCCACTTATTCTGCAATGAATGTGTGTTTAGTCATCTTTTGTCCTGGCTTGTCTGTTCTTCTTCCTGGTATGCCTTTGACATTCATATAAGGACCCATTGCTTTCTAATTTCTGTTAAATTAGTGAAAAAACAAACAAACAAACCAAGAATCAACCAATCCTCTCCCCCCCCACAAAATCCCCAAAACCAAAAAATAAATAAATAAACTTGAACAAATGAACTATAATCACTTATACCAATGACGAATGTGTGTGTTTGGGTTCCTTGAAATCATAGACCCTAAGGATCAAATTATGAAGATTAAACATATTCTTTGGACTATGCTTATGGCTTTAGTGAATCTTTTGTTTAAAGCGCAACAAACAAACAGGAAAGCAGCCCTTAGGGATGTAAGAAAAGCCTTCCTCTAAATAGATAAGAAGCAGGGATGGCCTGGGATCACCTGAAATGTTATCTAAACCCAGTCTTGGCTAATGTTAAGAACCATACAGTTGGTGCTAACCATCTTCTGTCTGGACAGAAGACACATAGTCCTGGTGAGCTAAGCAGAAGGGATTGATTTCATAGGTATGGAGGCCCAGGAAAGGAGGTACAGAGAACATATTCAGGCTGTTTAAGCCTCTTCTTCATAGAGGTTAAAGCAGAAGAGACTTGGCTACACTTGTTGAATCTGGCTTGGACTTTCATCTTCCAGACTTCTGATGTCTCATAAACAGCCCAGCCTCGAAGTGGGGACAGTAGGATTTGTTGGTGCTAGTGAAGGAGTTCTGTCAAAACCATGAGGTTTAGATCCATTTCATCTAACAATAATTTTATAAGGTCCTTTTTTTCTGCTTTTATAAAGAAAATATTAATGGCACTTAATGAAATTAGGTACCAGGACTTCCTAGAGCATGCTTGGTGATATGTTGAAGTTTTGTCTTATATTGTGTATTGTAATGCTATTTGTGGCCTCCAAAGTGAGAGAGTTTGTATGTCAGGTGTGTGACCTTGACCCTTCTGATTGGGAATAAAGATGCTGACAGCCAATAGTTGGGCAGAAGAAACATAGGCAGGGTTGAGGATTCTTTGGGTCAGAGGAAAACCATGAGGGAAAGAAGGGGAGGAAAATGACCCTGCCATGAGTTAGGTGTGCCATAAAAAAACATGGCCCCGAGGGCTGACCAATTGGAGTTAAGAGCAGCCCAGATGAAATTTAGTAAGTAATAATTCAGGATGAACGATGGGAACATAGATTCTAATAGCATTGAGTGTAGATATCTGCCTGGATCTAGTGCTGATTAAGGTTTATTGTAAATAAAAAAGGGTGTGCGCCTGTGACTTTTATCCAGGAACTGAATGATCAAGGAGGGGAATAAACCCCAGGTCGGGAGTAAAAATTTCTATAACAGTGACATTAGGAGTTCTGTTGACTATAATAAATGTTGTGACATATAGATTATGTCTAGGTCTTGCTTGAGCTCTGCCATGAGAGACTTCCTTCAATTCACCCATGTACCCTTCTTGTCATCGTTTCCTTTGTCCTGTTGAGTCTTCAAATGGCATGACCACCAGTCTGTGATAGTGCCCTTCTTTTTGTTTGGTTTGGTTGGTTTGGTTTGGTTTGGTTTGGTTTGGTTGGTTTGGTTTGGTTTGGTTTGGTTTGGTTTGGTTTGGTTGGTTTGGTTTGGTTTGGTTTTTCAAGACAGGGTTTTTCTTTATAGCCCTGGCTGTCCTGGAACTGACTTTGTAGACCAGACTGGCCTTGAACTCAGAAATCTACCTGCCTCTGCCTCCTGAGTGATGGGATTAAAGGCATGTGCCACCATGCCTGGCTGGTGCCCTTCTGTATTATTAAATAGGGAATGGGAGTTTAAAGCAGGTGTCAAACTGTCCTCACAATTCTAATTGTCCTCTACCCACACAGATATCATGCTGAGCTTTGGAAACTTAATGAAGCTTTGGAAACTTACTCTTTAGATGATAATAATTCTTTCCACAGTTTACCTTTTGTCTCCTTTTTTTATTGGATATTTTATTTATTTACATTTCAAATATCATCACCTTTCCTAGTTTCCTCTCTGGAAACCCCCTATCCCATCCCCCTACCACTGCTACTATGAGGGTGCTCCCCCACCCACATACCCACTCCCAACTCCCTGCCCTGGCATTACCCCACACTGGGACCAAAGGCTTCTTCTCCCATTGATATCTGGCCAGGATATCCTCTGCTACATATGCAGCTGGAGCCATGGGTATCTCCATGTGTACTATTTGTTTGGTCATTTAGTCCCTTGGACCTCTGGGGGTACTGGTTGGTTGATACTTTTGTTCCTCCTCTTGCGCGCACCCTACTGGCCAGGAAGAACGACGCTGCAACAGGATCCTTCCGCACATGTTTATTGGGAGAGTTTGATTGCAGAGGCGAAGTGACCCCAAGCCCAGAACTGATGCTGCTTATATAGGCCTAGGAGAGGCTTTCTCTCTTATTTGATTGGTTAACTTGTCTCTCATCTGATTGGTTAACTTTGGTTAATTCTCAAAACCTCATCTTGGCAAAAGAACCTCTACTGCCTATGTATGTGTGGTGGCCAGCAGTAGCCAACTGCCACTCTGCAACTGCCACTCTGCAACTGCCACTCTGCAACGGCTTCCCACACCTCCTATGGGGTTGCAAACCCTTTTAGCTCCTTTAGTCCTTTCTCTAACTCCTCCATTGGGGAACCCTTGCTCAGTCCAATGGTTGGCTGTGAGCATCTGCCTCTGTATTCCTCAGGCTTTGGCAGAATCTCTCAGGAGACAGCTATATCAGGTTCCTGACAGCATGAATTTCTTGGCATCCACAATAGTGTCTGGGTTTGGTGTCTGTGTATGGGATGGATCCCCAGCTGGTACTGTCTCTGGATAGCCTTTCCTTCAGCCTCTGCTCCACCCTTTGTCTCTGTATTTTCCCCATGAATATTTTGTTCCCCTTTGCAAGAAGGACTGAAACATCCACACTTTGGTCTTCCTTCTTCTTGAGCTTCATGTGGTCTGTGAATTGTATGTTGGGTTTAGCTTTTGCACTAATATCCACTTATCAGTGAGTGCATACCATGCTTGTTCTTTTGTGACTGGGTTACCTCTCTCAGGATGATACTTTGTAGTTCTATCTATTTGCCTAAGAACTTCATGAATTCATTGTTTTTATAGTTGAGTTGGACTATTGTATAAATGTAACACATTTTCTGTATCCATTCCTCTGTTGAAGGACATCTGTGTTCTTTCCAGCTTCTGGAATAAGGAATAAATAAGGCTTTTATGAACATAATGGAGCATTTGTGTCCTTGTTATATGTTGGAGCATCTTTTGGGTATATGCCCAAGAGTGGTAGAGCTGGGTCCTCAGGTAGTACTATATCCAATTTTCTGAGGACCATCCAGAGTGATTCCCAGAGTGGTTGTACCAGCTTGCAATCCCACCAGCAATGGAGTAGTATTCCTCTTTTTCCACATCCTTGTCAGCATCTGCTGTCACCTGAATTTTTTTATTTTAGCCATTCTGACTGGTGTGAGTTACAATCTCAGGGTTGTTTTGATTTGCATTTCCCTGATGACTAAGGATGTTGAACATTTCTTTAGCTTCTTGCCCATTTGATATTCCTCAGTTGAAAATCTTTGTTTAGCTCTGTATTCCATTTTTAATAGGGTTATTTGATTCTCTGGAGTCTACCTCCTTGAGTTTTTTGTATATATACAGGTTGACTTTTCATACAAGAACTCTGTAACCATGATTTTATGAGTAGAACAATTAATCAAAGATGTTTCAAATAAAAGTAATTCAGGGATTTCCGCACACCCTCAAATGAAATAAAATGATTTCTTGGAATGTAGTAAGGAGAAACAAATGGAATTTGGGGTTGATTACTGAATCAAGATTCATGTCATATTGTCAACCTACAACACAATTTAAATTTGTGGGTTAAAAAAAGTAATTTTAATCTCATCTTTTTATTGTCAGCAGAATGCATTTTCCATTGGCATCATTATTTGTAACCAATTATAGTGAAAAAAAAATCCTTCAGGCAATGCTCAGTGGGGCTAGAGGAACAGGGTTAAGTAAACTGTCAACCTGTATAGTTAGACCACATTTGGAAAAATTAAATGAGTGAGAAGCTGTCATACCTTATACCATGCAGAAATGCTGCAAATTCCAAATGCTTAGGTAGTCACTTGTTGTGAGAGGGAAAAAAAAAACACGTATTTTTGCCAACTTCATGCATATTCAACAGATACCAGCCATGTGTAGCCAAAGGAAGAAAAAAATGGAGTATAAAAATAACATTTTTTTAAGGCTTCTCCTGTATGTCTGCTTTTCCTTTTAATCTCTGGCATTTATTGTTGGCACCATTCACTGGACTTTTAAAAAATCAAATACTTTTCTCTGGATGAGAATGAATCACTATCCTATTTCCATGTTTACCCAGGGTAGCACAAAAGTTCATGTTGTTTTCTTATTGGCAATAGCTTCAAAGGACATTGTATCTTGGGAAGGCCACTGTATTATAATTTGTCAATTATTTTAGTTAGTTTCGCAGTCAAAGAGGGTTAATTGGTTGCTCAATCCATTCAGAAAAAAATAATCTAATGTATTTTATGAACATTTGATTTTATGTTTTTAGTTAAAGCAGAAGAACAAAAAGAAGCATCCTTTGCATCAGAGGACGGATGACCAATCATGTCCAGTAAAATCTTCCTGACTTCTGGGTTTGAGTCAGTTCTGTGCATTCAAATCTCTACTCTAAGAATTATTTTTAGGTTTGACCTGAAGACCAATTTGTCTTAAATTGCTTCAAGGATAATCTCTGTGTGAGAACTTGAGAATCTTAAATCACACTGGAGCAGATTTTAGGAAATTCTGTGAGGACCAATTTTTTAATTCATGTATTCATATCCAACTATTTGCATATTCAACAGACATTTACTGAGCACCTACTTTGTGCTTACCCTTGCATATAAAGATCAGAGCAAACAGAGCCCTGACACAGCCTTGATCTTCATGTATAGGCGTTTTCAGGCTACGCAAAACTCAATACTGAAGAAGGCTGTTTTTCATATGCTAGCCAATAGGTACATATGAGGCTGTCTTAGAGATTCTGCAGGTTTAATTACAAGAATAATTGCTTAGTTCCATCCATGTTTTGCCTTAAAACATAGAGATAACACTGTTGTACCCAGAATAGCACTCTGTCAATCACAGATAGAAACAGAACCTCAGGGTCCATCTTATTCTTACTTTGTGGTTCAGTAATGACATGCTTGTGATGGACAGGTGTAGTGGAAATTTTGCCCACTAGAGTCTCAGTTTGACTACCACACGGCTTTGACCACAATGCAATTGGGTAAAGAAAATAATTAGAAAGATAAGGATAGAAAAAAAATCTCAATGTGTCATTTATTTTTAAAATCAAGGGAGAAAAAGGGGCAGGAAATCCTGTGGGTGGGGTAGATCTCAGAAAAGTTTGGGAGGAAAAAGCATAGTCAAATATATTATATAAAAAGTTACCAAAAGAATCAAGAAAAAAATCATAAAGTGTCAAGGTTGTATTGACACTCCAGTGACCAGCAAGTGAATTCAGAGTAAGTAATTCTCTGAATTATGAAAAAAGTATCATTAGCATGTTGACACAGCTTTTCGGAGATATGTTTGCAACTAAATAAAGTCCCAAATCAAAAACAAACAAACAAAAAAGTTAAAAAAGAAGTAATAGCTCTCCTGAAAAAGATTTAGAAGACTATGGGTGGAAAATTTGGAATGAAGTGATTTTATGACATGAAAAGTAGTCTGAGATCACAAATTGAAAAATTAAATGCCACTTGTGCTCCACTGTGTGTTTCTTGTTTAAGTGACATATTGTATACAAGAGCCCCACTCCTCCCATTCACTATATCACGTTCATCCCAAGTGGTGTGGGGGAGGGAGAAACAGGGTTTATGAAAAGGTTGAAGAGAAACTGTTTAATTCTCACTGTGGTTGGCTTTCCCAGGAACGATTATGCAGTCCTTATGAATGTGACATTGAAATTCTGTACTTTTTATAGTACGCAGTGGGAAAAAATGTAAGCTGTAAAATGTTGCTTTAAAAACGTGTTTAAAAACAGTGTTCTGACACTTTATTGCACAATGAGCTCTTACATTAAGCATTTATGGCAGCAACAAATTCACAGCATGGTTCTGATGCAGTAATAAAAAGCACCAAAATGGGTCCAACTGACATTTTACAGCCAGAACAAAGGGTTGAAAGTTTAAAGCTTCTCTATAGCTACTCCATATTAGGTATTACCTATGTTATCCATAACAAGATTAACTATTACCCACCCCAAAATATTCCTAACAGTAAATTTCTAGTGAATTTAGCATTTCAACCACTTTCAAATTTAAAGATGTCCCAGTCATTGTGGCAAAATGACTTAAAATAATCAGTAAGGACTTTAGCATTTGCTTGTGACCAGAGAGTGCATGAAATATTTATCCAAAATCAACTGTTGCCCAAGGAAGTATTCTTTTTTTTTTAATATTTTTTATTACATATTTTCCTCAATTACATTTCCAATGCTATCCCAAAAGTCCCCCATAGCGCCCCCCACTTCCCTACCCACCCATTCCCATTCTTTTGGCCCTGGCATTCCCCTATATTGGGGCATATAAAGTTTGCAAGTCCAATGGGCCTCTCTTTCCAGTGATGGCCGAATAGGCCATCTTTCGATACATATGCAGCTAGAGACAAGAGCTCCAGGGTACTGGTTAGTTCATAATGTTGTTCCAACTATAGGGTTGCAGATCCCTTTAGCTCTTTGGGTACTTTCTCTAGCTTCTCGATTGGGAGCCCTGTGATATATCCAATAGCTGACTGTGAGCATCCACTCCTGTGTTTGCTAGGCCCCTGCATAGTCTCACAAGAGACAGCTATCTTTGGGTCCTTTCAGCAAAATCTTGCTAGTGTATGCAATGGTGTCCGCGTTTAGAAGCTGATTATGGGATGGATCCCTGGATATGGCAGTCTCTAGATGGTCCATCCTTTCATCACAGCTCCAAGCTTTGTCTCTGTAACTCCTTCCATGGGTGTTTTGTTCCCAATTCTAAGAAGGGGCACAGTGTCCACATTTTGGTCTTCATTCTTCTTGAGTTTCATGCGTTTAGCAAATTGTATCTTATATCTTGGATATCCTAAGTTTTGGGCTAATATCCACTTATCAGTGAATACATATTATGTGAGTTCCTTTGTGATTGTGTTACCTCACTCAAGATGATGCCCTCCAGATCCATCCATTTGGCTAGGAATTTCATAAATTCATTCTTTTTAATAGCTGAGTAGTACTCCATTGTGTAGATGTACCATAATTTCTGTATCCATTCCTCTGTTGAGGGACATCTGGGTTCTTTCCAGCTTCTGGCTATTATAAATAGGGCTGCTATGAACATAGTGGAGCATGTGTCCTTCTTACCGGTTGGGACATCTTCTGGATATATGCCCAGGAGAGGTATTGCTGGATCCTCCGGTAGTACTATGTCCAATTTTCTGAGGAACCGCCAGACTGATTTCCAGAGTGGTTGTACAAGCTTGCAATCCCACCAACAATGGAGGAGTGTTCCTCTTTCTCCACATCCTCGCCAGCATCTGCTGTCACCTGAATTTTTGATCTTAGCCATTCTGACTGTTGTGAGATGGAATCTCAGGGTTGTTTTGATTTGCATTTCCCTGATGATTAAGGATGTTGAACATTTTTTCAGGTGCTTCTCTGCCATTTGGTATTCTTCAGGTGAGAATTCTTTGTTCAGTTCTGAGCCCCATTTTTTAATGGGGTTATTTGACTTTCTGGAGTCCACCTTCTTGAGTTCCTTATATATATTGGATATTAGTCCCCTATCTGATTTAGGATAGGTAAAGATCCTTTCCCAATCTGTTGGTGGTTTTTTTTGTCTTATTGATGGTGTCTTTTGCCTTGCAGAAGCTTTGCAGTTTCATGTGGTCCCACTTGTCAATTCTCGATCTTACAGCACAAGCCATTGCTGTTCTATTCAAGAATTTTTCCCCTGTGCCCATATCTTCAAGGCTTTTCCCCACTTTCTCCTCTATAAGTTTCAGTGTCTCTGGTTTTATGTGAAGTTCCTTGATCCACTTAGACTTGACCTTAGTACAAGGAGATAGGAATGGTTCGATTCGCATTCTTCTACATGAAAACAACCAGTTGTGCCAGCACCATTTGTTGAAAATGCTGTCTTTCTTCCACTGGATGGTATCTTGGCGTGACTCTAACTAAGGAAGTGAAAGATCTGTATAATAAAAACTTCAAGTCTCTGAAGAAAGAAATTATAGAAGATCTCAGAAGATGGAAAGATCTCCCATGCTCATGGATTGGCAGGATCAACATTGTAAAAATGGCTATCTTGCCAAAAGCAATCTACAGATTCAATGCAATCCCCATCAAAATTCCAAATCAATTCTTCAACGAATTAGAAAGTGCAATCTGCAAATTCATCTGGAATAACAAAAAACCTAGGATAGCAAAAACTCTTCTCAAGGATAAAAGAATCTCTGGTGGAATCACCATGCCGGACCTAAAGCTTTACTACAGAGCAGTTGTGATAAAAACGGCGTGGTACTGGTATAGTGACAGACAAATAGACCAATGGAATAGAATTGAAGACCCAGATATGAACCCACACACCTATGGTCACTTGATCTTCGACAAGGGAGCCAAGGAAGTATTCTTATTTTCACCCTTTCTAGTAGGTCTAGGTAATTTCTACTTCCTGAACCCATCAATGGGAATGAGTCAAGAATCTCTCAGCTGTTTTGTAGTTTCTCACTGGATTTTGGCAAACTATTGGGTCCGTGTATAATCCTTACAATATCACAGTATAACCAAAAAACATTGAGTTAGCTCCAGTACTCCCTCTGTTCAACCCCCTCTCCCAAACACACACCTCTGTGGCTATGGCATGTAACCAAATCAGATCAGTGAGTTGGCTGAATGACATCTCTCCTACAGCTTATTTAAAATACATGAGGATCTCTGAAAAGTTGGTCTAAAATCTTAAAGCGACTGGATATTTCAAAAACAGGTGTTCTGTTTAATTCTGGCAGCCCACATACTGTTGTAAAGTGTTTCCAAGGAAGTTCTAAGACTTAAAAATATGTGGTTCACTAAATAGGTGTAAAGTTAGATAGATTTTCAAGAGAGGGTGGGATAATCTAAGGCTTTGGTTGGTTTATGACTTGATCTATGGAAAATAACTAGAAATATTTTCTTAAGCCAATTTTTAAAAATTCCAACTGCCAAAAGGCTCAGGAGCTGGACATAGTGCCGTCCAGTGTCTCTGAATTGCAATGGATGCCAAGAAGGCATCCCCAAAGGCTCTTCCATTTGCCTGGATTTTGTGTTCATAACTTTTTATGATAGACAATGATTTTGAGATTCAGTTACATAAAGTTAATTTCCAGCCAATATACTCTCTAAATTCTGGAAGAGTTAAGTGTTTACTATTCACAGCCAAACTATTTAATATATGTTAAATATATTAAATATTTAGAATTTAATATTTGCTAAAACAAGTCTTCTAGCTAAAAGGCACACTCATACAGATATTATCTATCACCTAAATATCTTTTTTTCTATCATCTATCATCTATCTATCTATCTATCTATCTATCTATCTATCTATCTATCTATCTATCTATCTATCTATCTATATATATATCTATCTATTTATCTATCTATCATCTATCCATCCATCTCCTATTTATTTACCTAATAAAACATGGGGTTTCACTTAATTTATTTCTATTTTATTTGATTGCTGAAGTGTTTTTCTGAAACAAAAACATATACCTAAATTTCCTTGGAAAAATATCTTAAAAGGAATTCTCAATATTAATGCAATTAATATCCTCACATTGAAGATCTAGGAGTAATATATAAGTTCTTTTGCATCTCTCTGAGCTACATAAAATCCCTTTAATCTTGTAATTCCAGCCTTAAAAATAGCAAGAGCATCTCTGCCTTCATTAGAGAAGTTTTTTCAGTAGGGAGCTGGTAATTCAGAGACTCGTAACTGGTCAAAGTGCAGACGATAATTGCTGATGTAGTGCTTAACCGTAAATTAATATCTGTATTATATCCTATCTCCCAAAGTACAGGACCATCATAAAACGAGTTACAGAAAGTCTGTAAGTATAAGAGGTTGGAGATGACTGCTGTGATAGTATCTTATGGACCTCAAATGTCTGTTCCACTTAGAAACTCACAACAGCCACAATTATCAAAATAATATCTGAGTAAAATCTGTTAGGACATATTCTAGCATAGACTGGAGGATATGCATTTCCACCCCTAGCTAATTTATTGATAGTTGATAGTTACTGGGGTGGGACAGTAGGTAGTTCATACTTTAGTGGATGGCCCTACCTACATGCACATGTAGATAACACTAACAGTCTTCAGTGGGTCAAGAAAAGACAGGACATGGGGTTGGAAGGAGAGTCATCCTGGAGGAAGTCAGGATAGCAGGAGGCTGGGTATGCTCAAATTATATTTAATACTTCTACAAAATTCTAAAAAAAAAAAGAATATTTAAAGTAATTCAAAAGGGACAAATTGAAGCATGTGATACGACTCTATACCACACCCCATTTTATTCTTCAGGTTTTGTTTTGTTGCTTTTTAAATTTTTATATTTATTCACTTTTCATTCCCATATCAGCCCCACCCTCTTTTCCCAATACTCCCTCACTCAGATTTCACCACCACTTTTCCTTCCTCTCCTCTGAGAATGGGGAGCTCTCCTTTGGGTATCACCCCCATGTTCCACTCCCACTATCAACTAACACCCCCTCCAAACCTGGACCATCAAATCACTACAGGACTATGTTCATCCTCTCCCACTGTGGCCAGACAAGGCAGCCCACTAGGGGAACAAGTTCCACAGGCTGGCAGATAGCAGATTCATGGAGAAGTCTCTGCTCAAGTTTTTGGTAGACCTGTATAAAGACCAAACTGCATATCTACTACGTATATTTAGGAGGCCTAGTTCCAGCTTGTGCTGGCTCTTTGGGTGGTGGTTCAGTCTTTGGGAACTCCCAATGATTAGTTGACTCTTTTGATCTTCATGTGGAGTTCCTATCTTTTTGGGGTCCCCCAATTCTTCCCCTAACTCCTCCATAAGTCTCTCTGAGCTCCATAAAATGTTTGGCTATGGATTTTTGCATCTCTTTTCATAAGTTGCTAGGTGGAGCCTCTCAGAGAACAGTTATTCTAGGCTGCTGTCTGCAAGCACAGCAGTATATCTTTAATAGTTTCAGGGAACGGTTCCTGCCCATGGGATGGGTCTCAGTTTGGGTCAGTCATTGATTGTCCATTCCTTCTCTCTCTGCTCTATCTTTCTCCCTGTGTATTTTGTAGGTAGAACACATTTTGGGTTTCAGGTTTTGTGGGTGTCCTTATCCCTCCACTGAGACTGCAACCTGGCTACAGGAAGTGGCCACTTCTGAATCTATGTCCCCTACTGCTAGAAATCTTGCCTAAAGTCACCCCCATAGACACTGTGGGTCCTCCCCAAATCCCGGGTCTCTGGAATAGCCTAGGTTTATGCCCTACCCATACACCATGTTTCTCTCTTCCCTGTTCTCCCTACACCTGAGTCCCCTTGTTCTGCCTCCCTAATCCCTCTCTCACCCAGTTCCCATTCTCTGTCTATCCGAAATGTATTTTATTTCCCCTTCTGAGAAAGATTCAACCATCTTCCTGTGGGCCCTCCTTGATATTTGGCTTCTTTTGGTCTGTGGATCAAAAGCTTATAGCTTGGTTATCCTCTACTTTATGGTTTATATCCACTTATAAGTGAGTACATACCATGCATGGTTTTACTGGGTCTGGGTTATCTCACTAAGAATAATATTTTCTAGTTCCATCCATTTGCCTGCAAAATCCATGCCTTTGTTTTTAATTAGCCGAATAGTATTTCATGGTATATAAATACTAATACTAATACAAATAAATACATAAACCATATTTCTTTCTATCCATTCCTTGGTTGAGGAAGATTGTTTCCAATTTCTGGTAATTACAAACAAAGCTTTAATGAACATAGTTGAGCAAGTGCCCTTGTGGGATGGATGGTAGTGTATCTTTTGGGTATATGCCTAGGAGTGGTATAGATGGGTATTGAGGTAGAACTATTTCCAACCTTTTGAGAAACTACAGAGTTGATTTCCAGAGTGACTGTACAAGTTTGCACTCCCACCAGCAGTGGAGGCCTATTGTCCTTGCTCCAGATCCTTGCCAGCATGTGCTATTCTTTGAGTTTTTGAACTTAGACATTTTGATGGTTGTAAGGTGGAATCTCAGAAGACATTTTGACTTGCATTTCCATGATGACTAAGGACATTGAACATTTCTTTAAGTGTTTCTCATGCATTAGAGATTCCTCTGTTGTGAATTATCTACTTTACTCTGTACTCCATTTTACTTAGATTATATGGACTATGGGTGTTTTTTAGATATTAGTCCTCTATCAGATGTAGGATTGATGAAGATATTTTCCCAATTATGAGGCTGTCAGTTTGTCCTATTGAAGGTGACATTTGACTTATAGAAGCTTTTCTATTTCATGAGGTACTGTTTAGTATTTATTCATCTTAGTGCCTGAGTCTCAGGTATTCTTTTCATGAAATTGTCTCCCATACCGATGAGATCAAGGTTATTCCCAACTTTCTGTTCTATTAGATTTAGTGTATCTGGTTTTACATTGAGGTCTCTGATCCACTTGGGCTTGAGTTTTGTGCAGAGTGATAAATATGGACCTATTTGCATTCTTCTACCTGCAGACATCAAGTTAGACCAGCACCATTAGTTGAAGGTGCTCTCCCTTTTTTTACTATAGGGTTTTGGCTTCTTTGTCAAAATTCAAATATCCATATGTGTGTGGGTTTATTTCTGGTTCTTTGATTAAATTCAATTTATTAACCTGTCTGTTTCTATAGCAATAACATGAAGTGTTCATCACTCTTGCTCTGTAGTATGGCTTGAAATCAGGAATAAATACATCCAGACGTTAGTTTATTGTTAAAGAATGCTTTATATATCCTGGGGTTTTTTATTGTCCCTATGAAGTGGAGAATTGTTCTTTCAAGATATGTAAAGAATTATGTGGGAATTTTGGTGGGAATTGCATTGAATCTGTAGATTGCTTTTGGTAAGATGGCCATTTTTCATTATGTTAATCCTACTGATCCATGAGCATGGGAGACTTTGGGTTTTTTTTTTTTTTGGTTTGTTTGTTTGTTTGTTTGTTTGTCTTTTCTTCGCCAGATGTTTCTAAACCCTTAAGCACATTGACACCATTATCCATGAGAATCCATAAGAATAAGCCATTTATTTTGCATAATTACTGCAACAACAATTTAAAGCCCAAATATGACAGGAACATCTTCCCTCATCTGATCCAAGGAGCATCTTAAAAAGTCATTTTAATGTTTTTGTCACTTCTATTAGCTGTTATTTTAAAGACAGGCCACAGCTTGTACAAGCAATTTGATTGTGTAATCAGTTAATTTTTACTTCAAAAGTGCTTAGATAGATGTCACAATAGCATACAAGTGGTGGCTTCAGCTTTTTTGGCTCTAGATTTCAAGTGAATTCAAGTCACATTGGAGGAAGAGAGGTAGGGCTTAGGAAAGGGACTGTAAACTTAAATTAGCCAATTATTAGCTTCTTACCTTCTATAAACAAGAATTAATCATCTACAAGTCCTGAAGTATCTGCAGAATTTTTTTAAAAAATCTTAAATCATAATTTTAAATGTTTCGAATACATATTCAATCATTCAATATGAGTTTCAATTCATCATGCTTTGAGAAATCAGTTAACAGAATGATAAGGATAGAGTATCAGTTATTCAGTCAATTAATTCAAGCTTGAAATAACTGCAAATTTATTTTAAAATGGTACAGATAAAATGATATTGGTGCCAATACAAAGTTTTCTAAAAATAACCACTTTAAGAAGTTAATAGAACAACATAAAATAAATATTATTTTGATAACAAAATGATAAAATATTGAAAACTTAAATATTGATAATTAAATATAGTAATTTAGTCACAGTAGTCATTTAAAAATCTCTTATGCTGATCAACTGCCTCAGAGAGTAATGTACTTGCTGCCAAACTTGATAATCTGAGTTGGACATCTTACAAGCTGTCTATTGACCTCCACATATACACTGTGGGTTACAGGGTATTCACATGATCCCCCCAAATAAATAAATAAATGTAACCTAAAAGGGCTTTTAAAATCAAAGATGTGTGTTCAAGTAATCAATGAAAAATGAAGATAAAATTGATGTGCAATCAGGGACATGAAAAGGAGAAATTATAATTTGAATGTAGGTATGTCCTCTGCTTGCCTTTAAGAGAATTCCTGAAAATTATCTAAGAGGTTAGTTTCTCATATTTCCATAATTCCTAGAGCTTTTAGATTAAGGTCTGTAGAAACAGCATCTTGAGGGCAATAGAGAATCCCAAAGCATGTGAAATTATATGCAAAATGTAGTCTCTGCTTGAAGTGATGAAATATACTGACATGATTTCAACTGATCTGAAGAAGCAAAGCTTTCAGTCCAGTTGCAAAGGAATATGTGTCCAACCCTGTAAATTCACAATCAGTGATCCAGAGGGCAAAGGGTACAAGGTGCTTTAATGGTGATTTATCAAGTCCAGCTTTATTGAAGTTATTCTAGCTCTGAATCCAGGACACAAGTTTGGGTATCTAAGAACTAGATAACTAATGCCAGGAAAGATTGTTCTTATTGAATGAAACAAATTCTCTTACCACATATGCATTTGAGAGTTGTAGAAATGACATGTTACAGATCTTTGAGGGAAGACAGGCACAATCCACAGAGGACCAATGTGGAACTCTTTGATGGTTTTCATACCACATTTTTGGTTTTATCACTTATCCACTGGTGAGTGAAGGATATGTATCAAACAAGTGATGGACACTCTATTTTAAACCAGTCAGATTATGGAAACCAAAATCTTCCTTTGAAAAATCACAGCTGTATGAATTTCTTTGGACTCAACATGTGAATGTTAGTATATCTGAGCCCAGAAAATTTTTACTTTGAAATTCTAATTGATTTAATCTCCCTCAATCCTTATGAATAAGTTTCAAAGGAAAGACCTACCATTAAAAACACAAATCTATAACACATGAAAACAAACTATCTAATAAATTATACCTTTATAGCTGTCTATTCTATTTAATTTTCTTAATGTTTGTTTCATTTATTGATTGTTTGTCATGGGAGGTACATGCATATGCAGAGTCATAGTTGTAGAATTCAAAATCAACTTCTAGGAGTCTCTTCTGCCACGTGGGTTCCTAGTGTGAAACTCAGGTTTGTGGCCAGCATCTTTATGTGCTGAGTCGGCCCTATAATCATCAATTCTTGAGAAAAAGTGTGTTTTTATTCACCTTTTAAAAACCTAACACTTACACTATTCTATCATCTGAATGTTGGTTAAACCAAATTTTAATGAAGAGGTAGTAAGGTCTGATTCTCTTTTAGCACCAAATTTGTAATCCTCAGTGATCTTTATGATACTATTTACCAGTTTCATTCTGTAAATATGCAACTTTTTCTTTTTGTTACTTTGTATTTACTTGTTCCCAGTTTTGCATCATCAGTATTTGTTTAAGATAGAGCAACACATGTCTTATGATACAGAGGTTTTGTCTACTTATTCCTCAGTCAAACTGACTGAGTTTGATTTTTGTCCCAGACACCTAGAGTGCTCTCGTGAGGAAACTCCCTATATCCCCTGGAGTTCTGTTCTTTCTTTCTTTCTTTCTTTCTTTCTTTCTTTCTTTCTTTCTTTCTTTCTTTCTTTCTTTCTTTCTTCCTTCCTTCCTTCCTTCCTTCCTTCCTTCCTTCCTTCCTTCCTTCCTTTCTTTCCTTCTTTCCTTCTTTCCTTTCGTTTTTAACCAGTAGAAAAGAATATGAAAATCCCTGGGCCCAGGCATACTTGTAAGAGTGAGTGTAAAAATTCAAATGCATGAATAAATAGCACATACTCACCTAGAAATGTAGCAGGTTATTTTACTAGCATGATTATTATCATTTATCATTAATATGCTAATAAGTCATTTACACCTAGTAGCAAATCAAGTTGTTGTTTTTGTTTTTTTTTTAAAGTTGGATCTCACTTATCCCTATCTACATAAACTCCTGAAACAATGAAATTTTTGAACTAATTGATTCTTTTGGGCTTAAATCTTGCTGTCATTTACTGCTGTATATATTGCTGAATATTTAAAGAACCCAACCTCCCAAATACTCAAGCTGCTGAACTCATTACTAAAATGTACTAAAACCCATACCTGCCACCTAGATGAAGAGATGTAACTCAAGGAGACCTACGTTACCTAGCATGATACTGTCACAATTATTGATCCTCTCCTATGCTATCTGGAGAAAGCTAATCAATCAATCAATCATCTGATTAGTCTATAGCTTTATCTTTCTTAACCTTTCTTCATGTGAATTATATATTTAGGAATAAAAATATGTTTACATACATATATGTATGTATGTGTGTATGTATATATGTGTATATATGTGTATATATGTGTGTATTTATGTGTTTATATTTACATAAATAATATATATATTATATAATATATGTAGCAATTGTATATTGCTTATATATTGCTGTTTTAAGAGAAACGAAGGAGTCTGTTAGTTGCTAAGTGATATTGCCTAATTTAGACTATCTAGGAAGTCACTCCTTTTTTATTGTCAACCATCAAGCAAGCATTAGCATGAATGAATGATACAAATAAGAAGAATAGAATAAAATATTTTATTTTAGAAATTATTTTCCTCCTAATGTGAATATTATGCCATCCCCCTGAGATGCTATGCACATAGAAAATATCCACCTCTCCTCCCACCTTCCTCTCTCTCTTCCTCTCCCTCTCTCTCCCTCCCTCCCTCCCTCCATGTTTTCTAATGCTGCGGACTGATATGGAAAGAGATAATGGTGAGGTATCAAGCAGCCAAATGTGAGGGAACTGACATAATTTTTTAATCTTTAAAAAGAAACTTTCTGAATTTCTCTTGTGTCAGACCCAAGTTTTATACAATATGACTGAAATTTCTTCAATTCTTAAACTATCAAGCATATTTTAATGCATAGAAAATACTTCAATTTTCTATTTCTTGTTTCAGTAATGAGTAAGTTGTGTTTTAAAAATACATTTAAGCAAGATTTTATGTTATCTATTCACTTTGCATGAATTGTCCTTTTGAAATCTGCAAGCCCTAGAAAAGATCCTGTTTGTATTTCTGATATTGATAATTTGTGTTTTCTTCTTGTTTTCTTTGTTATCAGTTTTATTAGATATTAAGTTTCTCTATGGTCTACCTTTTTAATAAATCACCTTCTTAGAACTACTTTAGGTTTATGTCATAGTTGTATGCCATAATTTTGATGTATTATTAAGCCAAGTCAGAATTATTTTATTTAAACTACTCTTTGTGGTTTTCTCCATTGACCTATAGATTATTTCATAGTGTACAACATTTTATTTTTAAATTATTCCTAAGAACTTTGAATTTGAATAACTTCCCTTGTAGATTTCTTGTTTAATGAGGTTACCAGTACATCTTTCATATAAGAAATGTTATTTCTGAGACCAGCACCGGGGTAGCTAGGGCGCAGGGTCGGCTGACACTCGCCAGCTACCCACAACACCCGCCACAGGATCTTAAGACTTCTGGTGAGTGGAACACAGCTTCTGCTCCAATCCAATTGCGCGCGGGACCTGAGACTGCATTAGTTAGGGAAGCAGAAAACCGGCCTGAGTAGGGCCACAAGCCTCTTCCGGTCTGAACAGCACCTGGGTAGCTAGAGTGCAGGGTCTGCTGACACCCGCCAGCTACCCACAACACCCACCACAGGATTTTGAGACTTCTGGTGAGTGGTACACAGCTTCTGCTTCAGTCCAATCGCGCTGGACCTGAGACTGCTTTGGTTGGGGAGGCAGAAATCCAGCCTGAGTAGGGCCACAAGCCTCTTCTGGTCAGAAAAGCACCGGGGTAGCTAGGGCTCAGGGTCAGTTGACACTTGCCAGCTACCCACAACACCCACCACAGGATCTTAAGACTTCTGGTGAGTGGAACACAGAGTCTGCTCCAATCTTTAAACAGTGACAACAATAACAACTAATCCCAGAGATTACCAGATGGTGAAAGGTAAACGTAAGAATCTTACTAACAGAAACCAAGACCACTCACCAGCATCAGAACCCACCACTCCAACTTCGCCCAGTCCAGGGTACCCCAACACACCGGAAAAGCTAGACCCGGTTCTAAAAGCATATCTCACGATGATGGTAGAGGACATCAAGAAGGACTTTAATAACACACTTAAAGAAATACAAAAGAACACTGGTAAACAGGTAGAAGACATTAAAGAGGAAGCACAAAAATCCCTTAAAGAATTGCAGGAGAACACTGATAAACAGGTAGAAGACATTAAAGAGGAAGCACAAAAATCCCTTAAAGAATTGCAGGAGAACACTGCTAAACAGGTAGAAGACATTAAAGAGGAAGCACAAAAATCCATTAAAGAATTGCAGGAAAACCAGACCAAACAGGTGATGGAATTGAATAAAACCATCCAAGACCTAAAAAGGGAAGTAGAAACAATGAAGAAAACCCAAATTGAGGCAACACTGGAGATAGAAACACTAGGAAAGAAATCTGGAACCATAGATACGAGCATCAGCAACAGAATACAAGAGATGGAAGAGAGAATCCCAGGTGCAGAAGACTCCATAGAGAACATCAGCACAACAATCAAAGAAAATACAAAATCCAAAAAGATCCTAACTCAAAATATCCAGGAAATCCAGGACAAAATGAGAAGACCAAACCTACGGATAATAGGAGTAGATGAGAATGAAGATTTTCAACTCAAAGGACCAGCAAATATCTTCAACAAAATTATAGAAGAAAACTTCCCAAACCTAAAGAAAGAGATGCCCATGAACATACAAGAAGCTTACAGAACTCCAAATAGACTGGACCAGAAAAGAAATTCCTTCCGACACATAATAATCAGAACAACAAATGCACTAAATAAAGATAGAATACTAAAAGCAGTAAGGGAAAAAGGTCAAGTAACATATAAAGGCAAGCCTATCAGAATTACACCAGATTTTTGACCAGAGACTATGAAAGCCAGAAGGGCCTGGACAGATGTTATACAGAAAATAAGAGAACACAATTTCCAGCCCAGGCTACTATACCCAGCCAAACTCTCTATTACCATAGATGGAGAAACCAAAGTATTCCACGACAAAACCAAATTCACACATTATCTTTCCACGAATCCAGCACTTCAAAGGATAATAACAGAAAAAACCAATACAAGGATGGAAACCACATCATAGAAACAGCAAGAAGGTAATCCCTCAACAAACCTAAAAGAAGACAACCAGAAAAACAGAACACCAACTCTAACAACAAAAATAAAAGAAAGCAACAATTACTTCTCCCTAATATCTCTTAATATCAATGGACTCAACTCCTCAATAAAAAGACATAGACTAACAGGCTGGCTACAGAAACAGGACCCAACATTTTGCTGCATACAGGAAACTCATCTCAGAGAAAAAGATAGACACTACCTCAGAATGAAAGGCTGGAAAACAATTTTCCAAGCAAATGGTAGGAAGAAACAAGCTGGAGTAGCCATTATAATATCTGATAAGATTGACTTCCAACCCAAAGTCATCAAAAAAGACAAGGAAGGGCACTTCATTCTCATCAAAGGTAAAATCCTCCAAGAGGAACTACCAATTCTGAATATCTATGCGCCAAATACAAGGGCAGCCTCATTCATTAAAGATACTTTAGTAAAGCTCAAAGCACACATTGCACCTCACACAATAATAGTGGGAGACTTCAACACACCACTTTCACCAATGGACAGATCATGGAAACAGAAACTAAACAGGGACATAGTGAAACTAACAGAGGTTATGAAACAAATGGATCTGACAGATATCTACAGAACATTTTATCCTGAAATGAAAGGATATACCTTCTTCTCAGCACCTCACGGTACCTTCTCCAAAATTGACCACATAATTGGTCACTAAACAAGCCTCAATATATACAAAAATATTGAAATTGTCCCATGCACCCTATCAGATCACCATGGACTAAGACTGATCTTCAATAACAAAATAAATAATAGAAAGCCAACCTTCACGTGGAAACTGAACAACACTCTTCTCAATGATACCTTGGTCAAGGAAGGAATAAAGAAAGAAATTAAGGACTTTTTAGAGTTCAATGAAAATGAAGCCACAACATACCCAAACTTATGGGACACACTGAAAGCATTACTAAGAGGAAAACTCATAGCTCTGAGTGCCTCCAAAAAGAAACTAGAGAGAGCACACATTAGCAGCTTGACAACACACCTAAAAGCTCTAGAACGAAAGGAAGCAAATTCACCCAAGAGGAGTAGATGGCAAGAAATAATCAAACTCAGGGGTGAAATCAACCAAGTGGAAACAAGAAGAACAATTCAAAGAATCAACCAATCGAGGAGCTGGTTCTTTGAGAAAATCAACAAGATAGATAAACCCTTAGCCAGACTCACTAGAGGGCATAGGGAAAGTATTCTAATTAACAAAATCAGAAATGAAAAGGGAGACATAAAAACAGACCCTGAAGAAATCCAAAACACCATCAGATCATTCTACAAAAGGCTATACTCAACAAAACTGGAAAACCTGGATGAAATGGAGAAGCTTTTAGACAGATACCAGGTACCAAAGTTAAATCAAGATCAGGTTAATGATCTAAACAGTCCCATATCCCCTAAAGAAATAGAAGCAGTCATTAATAGTCTCCCAACCAAGAAAAGCCCAGGACCAGATGGGTTTAGTGCAGAGTTCTATCAAACCTTCAAAGAAGAACTAATCCTAGTTCTTCACAAACTATTCCACAAAATAGAATCAGAAGGTACTCTACCCAACTCATTCTATGAAGCCACAATTACTCTGATACCTAAACCACATAAAGTCCCAACAAAAATAGAGAACTTCAGACCAATTTCCCTTATGAATATTGATGCAAAAATCCTCAAAAAGTTCTTGCTAACCGAATTCAAGAACACATCAAAACAATTATCCATCGTGACTAAGTAGGATTCATCCCAGGGATGCAAGGATGGTTCAATATACGAAAATCCATCAATGTAATCCATTATATAAACAAACTCAAAGACAAAAACCACATGATCATCTCGTTAGATGCTGAAAAAGCATTTGACAAAATCCAACACCCATTCATGATAAAAGTCTTGGAAAGATCAGGAATTCAAGGCCCATACCTAAACATGATAAAAGTAATCTACAGCAAACCAGTAGCCAACATCAAAGTAAATGGTGAGAAGCTGGAAGCAATCCCACTAAAATCAGGGACTAGACAAGGCTGCCCACTCTCTCCCTACCTATTCAACATTGTACTTGAAGTCCTAGCCAGAGCAATTAGACAACAAAAGGAGATCAAGGGGATACAAATCGGAAAAGAAGAAGTCAAAATATTGCTTTTTGCAGATGATATGATAGTATACATAAGTGACCCTAAAAATTCCACCAGAGAACTCCTAAGCTTGATAAATCACTTCGGTGAAGTAGCTGGATATAAAATTAACTCAAGCAAGTCAATGGCCTTTCTGTACACAAAGGATAAACAAGCAGAGAAAGAAATTAGGGAAACAACACCCTTCTCAATAGTCACAAACACTATAAAATACCTTGGCGTGACTCTAACTAAGGAAGTGAAAGATCTGTATGACAAGAACTTCAAGTCCCTGAAGAAAGAAATTAAAGAAGATCTCAGAAGATGGAAAGACCTCCCATGCTCATGGATTGGCAGGATCAACATTGTAAAAATGGCTATCTTGCCAAAAGCAATCTACAGATTCAATGCAATCCCCATCAAAATTCCAACTCAATTCTTCAACGAATTGGAAAGGGCAATCTGCAAATTCATCTGGAACAACAAAAAACCTAGGATAGCAAAAACTCTTCTCAAGGATAAAAGAACCTCTGGAGGAATCACCATGCCTGACCTAAAGCTGTACTACAGAGCAATTGTGATAAAAACTGCATGGTACTGGTATAACGACAGACAAGTAGACCAATGGAACAGAATTGAAGACCCTGAGATCAACCCACATACCTATGGTCACTTGATCTTTGACAAGGGAGCAAAAACCATCCAGTGGAAAAAAGACAGCATTTTCAACAAATGGTGCTGGCACAACTGGTGGTTATCATGTAGAAGAATGCGAATTGATCCATTCCTATCTCCTTGTACCAAGGTCAAATCTAAGTGGATTAAGGAACTCCACATAAAACCAGAGACACTGGAACTTATAGAGGAGAAAGTAGGGAAAAGCCTCGAAGATATGGGTACAGGGGAAAAATTCCTGAATAGAACAGCAAAGGCTTGCGCTGTAAGATGGAGATTCGATAAATGGGACCTCATAAAGTTGCAAAGCTTCTGCAAGGCAAAAGATACAGTCAATAAGACAAAAAGACCACCAACAGATTGGGAAAGGATCTTTACTTATCCTAAATCAGATAGGGGACTAATATCCAATATATATAAGGAACTCAAGAAGGTGGACTCCAGAAAATCAAATAACCCCCTTAAAAAATGGGGCTCAGAACTGAACAAAGAATTCTTACCTGAGGAATACCAAATGGCAGAGAAGCACCTGAAAAAATGTTCAACATCCTTAATCATCAGGTGTGAGGTTCACTAATTCGCCCGCGAATAAGGACACCACACACAATAGGGTTCTTCTGCAGCAAGCTTTATGCGTCTTGAGAGGGAGAGCATAAGCTTCACAACCGGAGACCCCAGGCAATCCGAGCCCCTCCCTTTTATAAGAAATTCTCCCTGCCTCGGACGTGGCAAGCCATGATTGGCTCAACACTGATTGCCCCATCCCTGAGGCAGAGCTGCCCGGGGCGGGGATTTCCAGCACAGGATGTTTACGAGTTGTTATTGAGGAAATGACTCAGCACAGGATGTTTACGAGATAGTACTGAGGAAATGACTCAGCACAGGATGTTTACGAGATAGCACTGAGGAAATGACTCAGCACAGGATGTTTACGAGATAGCAGCGCTCCACAATCAGGGAAATGCAAATCAAAACAACCCTGAGATTCCACCTCACACCAGTCAGAATGGCTAAGATCAAAAATTCAGGTGACAGCAGATGCTGGCGAGGATGTGGAGAAAGAGGAACACTCCTTCATTGTTGGTGGGATTGCAAGCTGTTACAACCACTCTGGAAATCAGTTTGGCGGTTCCTCAGAAAATTGGACATAATACTACCAGAGGATCCAGCAATACCTCTCCTGGGCATATATCCAGAAGATGTTCCAACCGGTAAGAAGGACACATGCTCCACTATGTTCATAGCAACCTTATTTATAATAGCCAGAAGCTGGAAAGAACCCAGATGCCCCTCAACAGAGGAATGGATACAGAAAATGTGGTACATTTACACAATGGAGTACTACTCAGCTATTAAAAGGAATGAATTTATGAAATTCCTAGGCAAATGGATGGATCTGGAGGGCATCATTCTGAGTGAGGTAACATATTCACAAAGGAACTCACACAATATGTACTCACTGATAAGTGGATATTAGCCCAAAAACTTAGGATACCCAAGATATAAGATACAATTTGTTAAATGCATGAAACTCAAGAAGAACGAAGACCAAAGTGTGGACACAGTGCCCCTTCTTGGAATTGGGAACCAAACACCCATGGAAAGAGTTACAGAGATAAAGTTTGGAGCTGTGAAGAAAGGATGGACCATCTAAAGACTGCCATATCCAGGGATCCATCCCATAATCAGCTTCCAAACGCTGACACCATTGAATACACTAGCAAGATTTTGCTGAATGGACCCAGATATAGCTGCCTCTTGTGAGACAATGCCGGGGCCTAGCAAACACAGAAGTGGATGCTCACAGTCAGCTATTGGATGGATCACAGGGCCCCCACTGGAGGAGCTAGAGAAAGTACCCAAGGAGGTAAAGGGAACTGCAACCCCATAGGTAGATCATTATTATGAACTAACCAGTAGCCCAGAACTCTTGTCTCTAGCTGCATTTGTATCAAAAGATAGCCTAGTAGGCCATCACTGGAAAGAGAGGCCCATTGGACTTGCCAACTTTATATGCCCCAGTACAGGGGAATGCCAGGGCCAAGGGGTGGGGGTGGGTGGGTGTGGGACTGGGGGGGGAGTGTATTGGGGACTTTTTGGATAGCATTGGAAATGTAATTGAGGAAATTACCTAATTAAAAAAAAAAAGAAATGTTATTTCTACTTGTATTAAGCAGTCCAGACTAAATCTGTTCATGTTGCACAAGCAAATGAGAAGGATATGCAGCCTATTGATAATTGGTGAAGCTTTGGTGGTTTGAAAATACCATCCATATCTTCTTTATTCCCACTGACATCCTTTCCATCTGGACCACCAGTTGTGAAGAAAGCAGTGCTAAAACAAATCATCCTGTCCATTTCTCTTTCCTTGATTTGGAAGTTGCTTTATTTTGAGTGCATACATCTAGTTAACAATCTTGCAAATCTTCCTTAGAATTTTCATGGTATCTTCATTATTTGACTCAAAGGTTAAACTCTAATTGCTAATACTTTTTATCCAAAGCTATTAATGCAATCTCACTTGATTTTACACACACACACACTACACAATGCCCTAACTTTTATACCATTTAAATTCCAAAAATTCTGTGTTTTTTTTTTTTTTTTTCTTTTTGAGTTCAGGTTGTGTCTGTACATATCCCTCTCTGGATGTCCTAGATCTTTTTCTTTTTCTTTTTCTTTTTTCTTTTTTCTTTTTTTAAAATTTTATTAGATATTTTCTTTATTTACATTTCAAACGCTATCCCAAAAGTTACCTATACCCTCCCCCCACTCTGCTCCCCTACTCACCTACTCCCACTTCTTGGCCCTGGTGTTCCCCTGTAATGAGGCATATAAAGTTTGTAAGACCTACGGGCCTCTCTTCCCAATGATGGCTGACTAGCACATCTTCTGCTACATATGCAACTAGAGACACGAGCTCTGGGGGGATACTGGTTAGTTCATATTGTTGTTCCACCTATAGGGTTGGAGACCCCTTCAGCTCCTTGGGTACTTCCTAGTTCTTATTGTGTAGACAACGCTGGCCTTGAACTCACAGAGATTCACCTGCCTCTGCCTCCCATGTGCTGGAATTAAAGCCATGCTCCAACCCGTGTAACCTTATTTTTTGTTTTGTATTAGATTTTTTGTTTGTTTGTTTGTTTCTTTGGGAGGAAAATTAAAACAAATATTTTGTAAAGCTTTCTTAGCCGTCTGACAGCATGTTCTGACTGAAGCTTTAGCCCATTTACATTGGTACAATTTCTTGTTTATGTGGATTTCGGTCATGTTGACACATGACTTTTTTTTTTTTTTTGGTCCCAATTGTTTGATCTCTATGCTTCTATTTCTTTTTCTTGGTTTATTTATTGAGTAAAATAGAGTCTTCCACCTAATTCTCTACATCACATTTTAAAATTATAAATTTGTGTACTATTTTATCATGTGAAAATCACTGAGCAGAATGTAAATAATATGGAATTAGATAGATTCCTCACCTAATGTGATATCCTTGTATTCTAAGATGACTCTAACTTGTTCTTTAGTCAAGGAGGATCTTGAATTTTTTTTTAATTTATTTATTTGTTCAGTTTTTAATGCAGTATTAGCTCTTCTTCTACTCCTGGTACTCACTCAAGTCCTTTCCCCAATCCATTCACCCCCTCTCTACTGAGACAGAAAAGACTCCCTCTGGGTTTCACTTTCCCACTAACACCTCCACTAACAACCTTCGATACCCCACAATCTAGTCGTGGTAGTACTGGGTATATTCTTTCCCACTGAGGTCAGGCAAGGCAGTCCATTTAGGGGTACAAGTTATGCAGGCAACAGGCTCAGGGATAGCTCCTGCTCCAGTTTGGGGACTCGCAAGAAGACCAAGATGCTCTTCTGCTGTTTATGTGTAGGGGGTCTCTGTTCAGCCCATGTTCCTTCTTTGGTTGGTGATTCGGTCTGTGGGAGCCCTCAAGGGTCCTAGTTAGTTGACTCTGTTGGACTTCCTTTGGAAGGTCCCTCAATCCTTCCAGAACTCTCCATAAGACTCCTTGAGCTCCATCTAAAGTTCAGGTGTAAGTCTCTATATCTCTTTCTAATGGCTACAGGATGGAGCCTCTCAGAGGACAGTTATGCTAGGTTCTGGACTGCAAACATAACAGAGTATCATTAATAGTTTAAGGAGTTAATTCTTGCCCATGTGATGGATTTCAAGTTGGGGCAGTCATTGGTTGGCTATTCTTTTAGTCTCTGCTCTATCTTTGTCCCTGCACATCTTGTAGGCAGGATACATTTTGGGTTGAAGTTTCTGTGGGTGAGTTTCTGTCCTTATCACTCTACTGGGAGTTCTTTCTTGCTGCAGGATGTGATCATTTCAGGTTCCATATACCCCTCCTGCATGGATTGTCAGCTCTAGTTGCCCATATAAACCCTATGGGTCTCTCCTCGTCTCAGGTCTCTAGCACTTCCTAAAGATCACCACACCTACCACCTATAATGTCTTTTTCTCCCATACTCTTCCTACATATGATCTCTACAGCCCTCCACTCCCCTTCTCATGTGCTCTTCCAGTCAGTTCCCTACTCACATTGACTTTCTTTTTTTTTTTAATATTTTTTTATTACGTATTTTCCTCAATTACATTTCCAATGCTATCCCAAAAGTCCCCCACACATTCCCCCTCACTTCCCTACCCACCCATTCCCATTTTTTTTGGCCCTGGCGTTACAATGTACTGGGGCATATAAAGTTTGCACGTCCAATGGGCCTCTCTTTCCAGTGATGGCCAACTAGGCCATCTTTTGATACATATACAGCTAGAGTCAAGAGCTCCAGGGTACTGGTTAGTTCATAATGTTCCACCTACAGGGCTGCAGATCTCTTTAGCTCCTTGGATATTTTCTCTAGCTCCTCCATTGGGGGGTCCTGTGATCCATCCAATAGCTGACTGTGAATATCCACTTATGTGTTTGCTAGGCCCCAGCCTAGTCTCACAAGAGACAGCTATATCAGGGTCCTTGCAGCAAACGCTTTCTAGTGCATACAATGGTGTCGTCGTTTGGAGGCTAATTATGGGATGGATCAATGGATATGGTAGTCTCTAGATAGTCCATCCTTTTGTCTCAGCTCCAAACTTTGTCTCTGTAACTCCTTCCATGAGTGATTGTTTCCAATTCTAAGAAGGGGCAAAGTGTCCACACTTTGGTCTTCGTTCTTCTTCAGTTTCATATGTTTTGCAAATTGTATCTTATATCTTGCTATACTAAGTTTCTGGGCTAATATCCACTTATCATTGAGTACATATCATTTGAGTTCTTTTGCAATTGTGTTACCTCACTCAGGATGATTCCCTCCATATCCAACCATTTGCCTAGGAATTTTATAAATTCATTCTTTTTAATAGCTAAGTAGTACTCCATTGTGTAAATGTACCACATTTTTGTATCCATTCCACTGTTGAGGGGCATCTGGGTTCTTTCCAGCTTCTGGCTATTATAAATAAGGCTGCTATGAACATAGTGGAGCATGTGTCCTTCTTACCTGTTGGGACTTCTTCTGGTTATATGCCCAGGAGGATATATGCAGGATCCTCCGGTAGTACTATGCCCAATTTTCTGAGGAATCGCCAGACTGATTTCCAGAATGGTTGTACAAGCTTGCAATCCCACCAACAATGGAGGAGTGTTCCTCTTTCTCCACATCCTCGCCAGCATCTGCTGTCACCTGAAATTTTGATCTTAGCCATTCTGACTGGTGTGAGGTGGAATCTCAGGGTTGTTTTGATTTGCATTTCCCTGATGATTAAGGATGTTGAACATTTTTTCAGGTGCTTCTCTGCCATTTGGTATTCCTCAGGTAAGAATTCTTTGTTCAGTTCTGAGCCCCATTTTTTAAGGGGGTTATTTGATTTTCTGGAGTCCACCCTCATGAGTTCTTTATATATATTGGATATTAGTCCCCTATCTGATTTAAGATAGGTAAAGATCCTTTCCCAATCTGTTGGTGGCCTTTTTTTCTTATTGATGGTGTCTTTTGCCTTGCAGAACCTTTGCAGTATCACGTGGTCCCATTTGTCAATCCTCGATCTTACAGCACAAGCCATTGCTGTTCTATTCAGGAATTTTTCCCCTGTGCCAATATATTCGAGGCTTTCCCCCACTTTCTCCTCTATAAGTTTCAGTGTCTCTGGTTTTATGTGAAATTCCTTGATCCACTTAGATTTGACCTTAGTACAAGGAGATAGGAATGGATTGATTTGCGTTCTTCTACATGACAATAACCAGTTGTGCCAGCACCATTTGTTGAAAATGCTGTCTTTCTTCCAATAGATGGTTTTAGCTCCCTTGTGGAAGATTAAGTGACCATAGGTGTGTGGGTTCATCTCTGGGTCTTCAATTCTGTTCCATTGGTCTACTTGTCTGTCGCTATACCAGTACCATGCAGTTTTTATCACAATTGACCTGTAGTACAGCTTTAGGTCAGGCATTGTGATTCCACCAGAGGTTCTTTTATCCTTGAGAAGAGTTTTTGCTATCCTAGGTTTTTTGTTATTCCAGATGAATTTGCCAATTGCTCTTTCTAATTTGTTGAAGAATTGAGTTGGAATTTGATGGGGATTGCATTAAATCTGTAGATTGCTTTTGGCAAGATAGCCATTTTTACAATGTTGATCCCGCCAATCCATGAGCATGGGAGATCTTTCCATCTTCTGAGATCTTCTTTAATTTCTTCCTTCAGAGACTTGAAGTTTTTATCATACAGAACTTTAACTTCCTTAGTTAGAGTCACGCCAAGATAGTTTATATTATTTGTGAGTATTGAGATGGGTGTTGTTTCCCTAATTTCTTTCTCAGCCTGTTTATTCTTTGTGTAGAGAAAGGCCATTAACTTCTTTGAGTTAATTTTATATCCAGCTACTTCACCGAAGGTGTTTTTCAGGTTTAGGAGTACTCTGGTGGAATTTTTAGGGTTACTTATATATTCAAACCTATCATCTGCAAAAAGTGATATTTTGACTTCATCTTTTCCAATTTGTATCCCCTTGATCTCCTTTTGTTGTCGAATTGCTCTGGCTAGGACTTCTAGTACAATGTTGAATAGGTAGGGAGAAAGTGGGCAGCTTGTCTAGTCCCTGATTTTAGTGGGATTGCTTCCAGCTTCTCATCATTTACTTTGATGTTGGCTACTGGTTTGCTGTAGATTGCTTTTATCATGGTTAGGTACAGGCCTTGAGTTCCTGATCTTTCAAAAACTTTTATCATGAATGGGTTTTGGATTTTGTCGAATGCTTTTTCCGCATCTAACAAGATGATCGTGTGGTTTTTGTCTTTGAGTTTGTTTATATAATGGATTATGTTGATGGATTTCCGTATATTAAACCATCCCTGCATCCCTGGACTAAAACCTACTTGGTCAAGGTGGATGATTGCTTTAATGTGTTCTTAGATTCAGTTAGTGAGAATTTTATTGAGTATTTTTGCATCTATATTCATAAGGGAAATTGGTCTGAAGTTCTCTATCTTTGTTGGATCTTTCTGTGGTATAGGTATCAGAGTAATTGTGGCTTCATAGAATGAGTTGGGTAGAGTTCCCTCTCTTTCTATTTGTGGAATAGTCTGTGTAGAACTGGAATTAGATCTTCTTTGAAAGTCTGGTAGAACTCTGCACTAAATGCATCTGGTCCTGGGATTTTTTTGGCTGGGAGACTATTAATGACTGCTTCTATTTCTTTAGGATATATGGGACTGTTTGGATCATTTACTTGATGCTGATTTAACTTTGGTACCTAGTATCTGTCTAGAAATTTGTCCATTTCGTCCAGGTTTTCCAGTTTTGTTGAGTATAGCCTTTTCTAGAAGGATCTGATGGTGTTTTGGATTTCTTCAGAATCTGTTGTCATGTCTCACTTTTCATTTCTGATTTTGTTAATTAGGATGTTGTCCCTGTGCCCTCTAGTGAGTCTAGCTAAGGGTTTATCTATCTTGTTGATTTTCTCAAAGAACCAACTCCTCCTTTGGTTAATTCTTTGAATAGTTCTTCTTGTTTTCACTTGGTTGATTTCACCCCTGAGTTTGATTTTTTTCCTGCTGTCTACTCCTCTTGGGTGAATTTTCTTCCTTTTTTTCTAGAGCTTTTTGATGTGTTGTCAAGCTGCTAGTGTGTGCTCTCTCCAGTTTCTTTTTGGAGGCACTCAGAGCTATGAGTTTCCCTCTTAGAAATGCTTTCATTGTGTCCCATAGGTTTCGGTATGTTGTGGCTTCATTTTCATTAAACTCTTAAAAAGTCTTTAATTTCTTTCTTTATTCCTTCCTTGACCAAGGTATCATTGAGAAGAGTATTGTTCAGTTTCCACGTGAATGTTAGCTTTCCATTATTTATGTTGTTATTGAAGATCAGCCTTAGGCCATGGTGGTCTGATAGGATGCATGGGACAATTTCAATATTTTTGTATCTGTTGAGGCCTGTTTTGTGACCAATTATATGGTCAATTTTGGAGAAGGTCCCGTGAGGTGCTGAGAAGGTATATCCTTTTGTTTTAGGATAAAATGTTCTGTAGATATCTGTTAAACCCATTCGTTTCATAACTTCTGTTAGTTTCACTGGGTCTCTGTTTAGTTTCTGTTTCCACGATCTGTCCATTGATGAAAGTGGTGTGTTGAAGTCTCCCACTATTATTGTATGAGGTGCAATGTGTGCTTTGAGCTTAACTAAAGTGTCTTTAATGAATGTGGCTGCCTTTGCATTTGGAGCATAGGTATTCAGAATTGATAGTTCCTCTTGGGGGATTTTACCTTTGATGAATATGAATTGTCCCTCCTTGTCTTTTTTGATAACTTTGGGTTGGAAGTTGATTTTATTCGATATTAGAATGGCTACTCCAGCTTGTTTCTTCAGACCATTTGCTTGGAAAATTGTTTTCCAGCCTTTTACTCTGAGGTAGTGTCTGTCTTTTTCCCTGAGATGTGTTTCCTGTAAGCAGCAGAATATTGGATCCTGTTTGTGTAGCCAGTCTGTTAGTCTATGTCTTTTTATTGGGGAATTGAGTCCATTGATATTAAGAGATATTAAGGAAAAGTAGTTGTTGCTTCCTTTTATTTTTGTTGTTAGAGTTGGCATTCTGTTCTTGTGGCTGTCTTTTTTTTTTTTTTTTGGTTTGTACAGGGATTACTTTCTTGCTTTTTCTAGGGTGTGATTTCTGTCCTTGTATTTTTTTTGTTTGTTTGTTTGTTTTTCTGTTATTATCCTTTGAAGGGCTGGATTCGTGGAAAGATAATGTGTGAATTTTGTTTTGTCATGGGATACTTTGGTTTCTCCATCTATGGTAATTGAGAGTTTGGCCTGGTATACTAGCCTGGGCTGGCATTTGTGTTCTCTTAGTGTCTGTATAACATCTGTCCAGGATCTTCTGGCTTTCATAGTCTCTGGTGAAAAGTCTGGCGTAATTCTGATAGGCCTGCCTTTATATGTTACTTGACCTTTCTCCCTTACTGCTTTTAATATTCTCTCTTTATTTAGTGCATTTATTGTTCTGATTATTATATGTCGGGAGGAATTTCTTTTCTGGTCCAGTCTATTTGGAGTTCTGTAGGCTTCTTGTATGATCATGGGCATGTCTTTTTTTAGGTTTGGGAAGTTTTCTTCTATAATTTTGTTGAAGATGTTTGCTGGCCCTTTAAGTTGAAAATCTTCATTCTCATCAACTCCTATTATCCATAGGTTTGGTCTTCTCATTTTGTCCTGCATTTCCTGGATGTATTGAGTTAGGACCCTTTTTCATTTTGTATTTTCTTTGATTGTTGTGCCGATGTTCACTATGGAATCTTCTGCACCTGAGATTCTTTCTTCCATCTCTTGTATTCTGTTGCTGATGCTCGCATCTATGGTTCCAGATTTCTTTCCTAGGGTTTCTATCTCCAGTGTTGCCTCACTTTGGGTTTTCTTTATTGTGTCTACTTCCCTTTTTAGGTCTAGTACGGTTTTGTTCATTTCCATCCCCTGTTTGGATGTGTTTTCCTGTTTTTCTTTAAGGACTTGTAACTCTTTAGCAGTGTTCTCCTGTATTTCTTTTAGTGAGTTATTAAAGTCCTTCTTGATGTCGTCTACCATCATCCTGAGATATGCTTTTAAATCCAGGTCTAGCTTTTCAGTTGTGTTGGGGTGCCCAGGACTAGGTGGGGTGGGAGTGCTGCGTTCTGATGATGGTGAGTGGTCTTGATTTCTGTTAGTAAGATTCTTACATTTGCCTTTTGCCATCTGGTATTCTCTGGAGCTAGTTGTTATAGTTGTCTCTCGTTAGAGCTTGTTCCTCAGGTGATTATGTTAGCCTCTATCAGCAGACTTGGGAGACTAGCTCTATGCTTAGTTTCAGTGGTCAGAGTACTCTCTGCAGGCAAGCTCTCCTCTTGCAGGGAAGGTGCCCAGATATCTGGTGTTTGAACCTGCCTCCTGGCAGAAGTTGTGTTCCACTCATCAGAGGTCTTAAGATCCCGTGGAGGGTCCTGTGAGGACCTTGGGGGTTTCCAGTATCTCCACGCACAAGGAACCCTGCTGCTGGAGTGAACTGGAAGGGACTTGTGCCCCTGATCAGTCCAGGTTATCTGCTTCCCTAGTTAATGCAGTCTCAGGTCCTGTGCGATTGGATTGGAGCAGATGCTGTGTTCCACTCACCAGAGGTCTTAGGATCCCGTGGGGGATCTTGTGTGGGTCCTTGCAGGTGTCCAGAGACTCCCTGGCCAGGAACCCCGGTGCTGTAGTGGACCGGAAGGGACCCATTGACTTTCAATATCTATTTTGTTTTCCCTTCTGAGAAAGTTCAACCACCCTCTTTTATCCCCTTCTTGTTATTTGGCTTCTTTGGGTCTGTTGATAATCGCATGGTTATCCTGTATTTTATGGCCAATATCCACTTATAAATAAGTACATACTATGCATGTTCTTTTGAGTCTGGATTACCTCACTTAGAATCCATTTGTCTGTGAAATTCATAATGTCCTTGTTTTTAACAGATGAGTAGTATTCCACTGTGCAGATATATCACATTTCTGTATTCATTGTTTTAGTTGAGAGACATCTAGTTTGTTTCCAGTTTCTGGCGATTATGAATGAAGCTGCAATGAACATAGTTGAGCAAGTGGCCTTGTGCGATGGTGGAGCATCTTTTGGGTTTATGTCCTGACCTTGAATTTTTATCCTCCTGCTACTATCTTCTGAATGCTGGGGTTACAGATAACTAGCCCCACATTTAGTAACTTGGATTGTAAATTTACACTGATAAACATTTATGGCTTCAAGTTTTGATAAATTTGGCTTGCTTTTTGTCAAGTGTTGTCTTGAACCCCTAACCCTTCACAGTACTCTGTTAAGAAGAAACTCAACTTTGCTTCTCTTATAAAGAACATATCTTCTTTGAAAAACTGTGTTCCACTGTGCTTTCTGCTCTCTCATGGGTTCTTAAAGACTGTGATCTTATAGATTTTTGAGTGTGTGACTGTTGAAAGAAAGAACAGATTCCTCTTGTGAATTTCGATATCGCATGAAACTGCAATGTGAGAATTACATATGGCTTCACTCTACTAATTGCTTGCTTTGTTCACATGCCTCATAAACTGGAATTACTCATGGCCAGAATATGTTTTGTAATAAGAAGATTCATGAACGTTTTCATATGCTAGCTAGTATTTTAAATTTCATAAATCTATTAGCTCCTGTGTTGTAAACAGCAACACAATTGCTAGATTCCCTATATTATTTTGTCTTCCACAGGGGAAAGTTAAGATTCTAGAAGTTTGAAGAAGTTATATAATATGAAAAAAATTAAGGGTTGAATAACACCAAGAAAAACAACAATATGGAAAAATGGGAAGACAAGAAAGAGGGTAAGGAAAGAGATGCTGACATATGGCTCCCAGATACATAAAGCATAGTGGACAATATTATTCACATTACCATAGAATAATAGCAGATAAGACCTTGACTAGTGATCACAGAGAAGTATTGTCATAGGTAGACCACAATGAAGACTTTTATTCAACTGTAATTTGTAGGTTTATTGAAACACACTTTGGAAATTAGTATAATAGCACCAGTTAGTTAAACTTCTAGAAATATTTACATATCCTATTTGGTTTATGCTCTTCAGGAACTCTTGCACAGATATAGCTACATCTTGCATTGAAGAGGTTTTTAGAACTAGCATTTATATCTAAACATTTGAATCATCTAACATTTGAATCTTTGTTAGTTGTAGATGCAAATGTGGTCCCTATGTCTCAAAACCAGATACTACATATAGAGATTTTTAAGAGCTATTAGTTATTCCCTACCTGAAATATGGTTCCAATTACAGTTGAAATTACTATAGCATAAATAAATATTACTCATTTGTAGGCATTTCCCAATAGCAGTCACAATGTCTGAAGTTAATAGGTCATCCAATGAGAAACAATCTCTTATAACTGATTAAACACACAGTTAATCAGTGAAACAGTTATAATTGAAACAGTTGTCTGTTCAAATTATGAGGGGCCATTCAAAATATTACCTTAGAACAATTGTGTGGCTTGCAGGGATGGCTCAGTGGGTAAAATGCTTGCCAGGCAAGCAAACGGTCCAGAGTTTGGATCCTCATATTGCATGGCAGAGACAGAGGGAGTAGCACATTTCTGTAATCACAGAGTTCCTTGGAGATGGGATAAGACTCCCAGAAGATTCTGAGGGTCCTAGTTAGGCATGCAGAAGCAATCAAGGGTCAGTATCTCAATACAAGAATAAAAGGCTACCAACCAACATCCATAATAAACAGTATCAACATGCATGCATACATACATACATACATACATATCATACAGGATTACAAATAAGGCTACAAACACAAAATAAATTTGCTCCAACCGATAAGCCTATTAAAAGATTCCCGAAACTGTCTTGAGGAAGCACTGGCAAGTTTTCTTTCGCAGGAATGGCCACAGAAGTATTATGTAGTAATACACCTGGACACTTGCTTTTTCTCAAATACATTTTTAATGATAGAATTATGTCCATAGTCAAAGCATATTAGTTCACATCCCAAAATTACTGTGAATTCCTTGCAAGGGAAAGGGCAAGAGGTAGAAATTTGTAACACCGAAAGAAAGCACATGAACTTGATACTGGACATGTAGTTTCTTTCTTTTTTTTTTTTTTTTTTTTCAGTAGAGTGCATTTACTTAGGCTGCTATCACGTGACTCCAGTGTTTATGTCATTAACTAGTGTCTATGGTCAAGATTAACTCTAAAGCAATGTTTTCTTGTGGAGATTGTATTTGAAAAGTGAACTGGGTGATTGTTCCAAGTCTGAAGCTCTGTTTCAAAACTCCTGCTGATGCTCGAACCTTCTTAATGAAGATCCAAATCTAATGCATACAGGAAGCATTATCTATGTCATGCTCTGCAGGTTCAAATCAAAGTCCCTTTCCTGTTTCATGTAAGGAGCTCACAGAGATGGACACTAGTCTCTAGATGTCTTGCAGGTTTTGGTTTGTTTATTTTTTAAATTTTCTTTATGAGTGTAAAGTGTCAGATTCTGTCAAACTAATGCATTGCCAGGTAGCAAAGAAAAGCCCAATTAATCAGATAGGTTAAGATTTTATTAGATATTTAGGGAAATGATGTTTTTACTCTTTTTGCACAGTCAAGACAAAGAAGGCAAAGTCCAGTGCTTGATTTAAATAGAATGAATGATAAATATGGCTAAATGTATAACCGTCTACTACAACAACCGCACTAAATGCAACCAGGCCATGAACCCTCCTTGATTTCTTTTTAAAAATATATTAATTTCAATTCCAAATGTTGCCCCCTTCCCAGTCTCCACTCCCAGAGAGCTTCACCCCTGCCCCCTCCCCTTTGTCTCTGAGAGGGTGCTCCTCCACCTACCCATTCACCTACCCCTCTTACGCACCCACCCTTCTTTATATCTATCTATAATTCTTTCTTTCTTTTCCATATCCTTTTTCCAATTTTTTATACTCAAACTTCTTATATCAGTTTTCCTTATTAAAATTTAATGGGGACAGGTATGCCACTATTAGCACAAAGTATCACAGATTTCCATCATCATGAGGGAAGCCAATCTGTCCTCCTTTAGCACACAAGCATATGCCCATTGGTGCACTTGAGAATAAGTTGTCTTGAGAAAATGCTTCAGGGGCCACCATACTGGAGGCCTATTTGTTAACACCCTCTGCTTAGTGGTGAGATGAATGATTTCACAAGAAATAAAACATCAAGGATAATGATACGCTGACTTTCTAGATTTTTTCTGTTTCTCGTTCCCATTGGCACAGTCATTTGTTGAGTACGCAGGACTGCTGCTAGTACTCACAAGTCTTCATATTTTGTCAAACAGGGACCCAACAGAGACCCTTTTCTATTATCAAATCCATTTTATTATGTGTTTTTACATGTTTTCATTGTTTGAACTTGCCATCTTCCCCACCCCATGGATGTAGTAATAAAATGCATAGGTACAATTCATATATATGCAACCATGTTTGTTGTTGCACTTGAGGCACCCATGCTATGAGATGTTTATTTTCCTTATGAAATTAATGCTACTTGTAAGTTTTAAAATATTAAGTTGATGTACCATATTTTCTGTATCCATTCCTCTGTTGAGGGGCATCTGGGTTCTTTCCAGCATCTGGCTATTATAAACAAGGCTGCTATGAACATAGTGGAGCATGTGTCCTTCTTACCGGTTGGGACTTCTTCTGGATATATGCCCAGGAGAGGTATTGCTGGATCCTTCGGTAGTACTATGTCCAATTTTCTGAGGAACCGCCAGACTGATTTCCAGAATGGTTGTACAAGCTTGCAATCCTACCAACAATGGAGGAGTGTTCCTCTCTCTCCACATCCTCGCCAGCATCTTCTGTCACCTGAATTTTTGATCTTAGCCATTCTGACTGGTGTGAGGTGGAATCTCAGAGTTGTTTTGATTTGCATTTCCCTGATGATTAAGGATGTTGAACATTTTTTCAGGTGCTTCTCTGCCATTCGGTATTCCTCAGGTGAGAATTCTTTGTTCAGTTCTGAGCCCCATTTTTTAATGGGGTTATTTGATTTTCTGGAGTCCACCTTCTTGAGTTCTTTATATATATTGGATATTAGTCCCTTATCTGATTTAGGATAGGTAAAGATCCTTTCCCAATCTGTTGGTGGTCTTTTTGTCTTATTGATGGTGTCTTTTGCCTTGCAGAAGCTTTGCAGTTTCATGAGGTCCCACTTGTCAATTCTCGATCTTACAGCACAAGCCATTGCCATTCCATTCAAGAATGTTTCCCCTGTGCCCATATCTTCAAGACTTTTCCCCACTTTATCCTCTATAAGTTTCAGTGTCTCTGGTTTTATGTGAAGTTCCTTGATCCACTTAGATTTCAAAGAATGGATTTATGAAATTCCTAGCCAAATGGATGGACCTGGAGGGCATCATCTTGAGTGAGGAAACACAATCACAAAGGAACTCACACAATATGTATTCACTGATAAGTGGATATTAGCCCAAAACTTAGGATACCCAATATATAAGATACAATTTGCTAAACGCATGAAACTCAAGAAGAATGAAGACCAAAGTGTGGACACTGTGCCCCTTCTTAGAAGTGGGACCAAAAACCCATTGAAGGAGTTACAGAGACAAAGTTTGGAGCTGTGATGAAAGGATGGACCATCTAGAGACTGCCATATCCAGGGATCCACCCCATAATCAGCTTCCAAACGCTGACACCATTGCATACACTAGCAAGATTTTGCTGAAAGGACCCAGATATAGCTGTCTCCTGTGAGACTATGCCGGGGCCTAGCAAACACAGAAGTGGATGCTCACAGTCAGCTATTGGATGGATCACAGGGCTCCCAATGGAGAAGCTAGAGAAAGTACCCAAGGAGCTAAAGGGATCTGCAACCCTATAGTTGGAACAACATGATGAACTAAACAGTACCCTGGAGCTCTTGTCTCTAGCTGCATATGTATCGAAAGATTGCCTAGTCGGCCATCACTGGAAAGAGAGGCCCATTGGACTTGCAAAGTTTATATGCCCCAATATAGAGGAATGCCAGGGCCAAAAGAATGGAAATGGGTGGGAAGGGAATTGGGGGGGGGGTATGGGGGACTTTTGGGATAGCACTGGAAATGTAATTGAGGAAAATACGTAATAAAAAATATTAAGTTGAAATAATATGGGAATACCAAGATACCTTTGAAAACAATAGATGGAGCCTTTCTCTTTGCTTAGGAGTAGGACCTTGAAATTCTCTTGACCACCAAAGTTGGTACTTACCTCATAAATCCAAAGAAAAAATTCCAAGTCAATGGATGATGAATTTTAAGAGGAACTTTTACAGGTTCATAAGTTGATGTTTAAGAAGGTGAAAAAGAGAAAATCCTTCTATATAGCACGAAGGGTCCCCAAAAGGATAACAATCAAGCTGACAGGCTGGTTCCTTTGCAATTAGGCTAAGAGCTGATGAGAGAGATGAACTGGGCAGTACAACAGGCCCAGCCCCATAGGTATCTAAGGGCTTCTCCTTTTGGGTTCAATCATAAACTCATATATAGCCTGTAGGCAGGCCTGTTCATTTAGAAGAAAGCAATAGAACGGGAACCAGGTCTCTCTTCTGGCATCCCTGCCTGGCAAGGACATTCTCAGAATCAAGGTGGGCTGGTGAATAACCTGGCCTAGGGACCAACCACAAAGGCAAGTTCACTTTAAGCCACTAAAGAAATAAGAGAAATAACTATCCATTTAATGTCATAATATGCCTTCCCTTCCCAGAATCCCTAAATTCTGTATAGTTGCAATGGAATGGATGTGAAGGTCTGTGGTAACAGTCTGAATTTCTAGTTCCTGACTCAGAAAGACTTAGGTTTCCTTTCTCTTACTCTTGTCCTACTCTTCTTCCTCCTTTCCTCTTCCTCCTCCTTGTCTCCTTTTCCTTCTTCTCCTTCTTCCCCTTCTTTTCCTACTTCTCCTTGTCCTTCTCCTCCTCCTTCTTCCTTTATCTTCTTCCTCTTCTCCTCCTCCACCATCTCCTTCATCTTCCCTCCTTCTCTTTATCTGTTTTTCCCTCTACAAAATGTGTCTATATGTCTACCATTTGGCTGTCATGGCATCTTGATTCAAATGCCATGTTTCTTTTCTCTGTATCTCCATTCTTTAGAAAGCTGCTCAGATTTACATAATTTTTCTTTTAAATACTAATAAAATTATTCTTGAGCTTACATTTAAAGTTTTTCTCAATTTCTTTTATTAACAAGCTTAAGAACTTCAAGTAAAGACTTTCAAGGTATCATTAACACTCATTTTGTACACCTTAAAAAATATTGCTAATATGGAATTGTCATATCAGCCCCTCCAATTAAGGTTCAGAAAACCATGTGTAAGAAGGGATGGAAAGATTGTAGGAGTCCCCAACTTAATTAACTCAAGGAAACCATGTTTTGCAGATACATCAGGAAAGATGCATGAATTAATTTACAGTGCTTAGTGAATATAAGCCCCAGTCAACAAAATTCCAGGATAGAGATGGGAAGGTGGCTATAAAACCCTCCATTAACTGGGGAGAGTAAATGGAAGGTTGACCACACATCAGTCAGGTCCATTCTCAAGAATAGCCCTATCTATCACAAACTAAACTTGGTGGACAAATTTAAATAATAATAATCTCAAAGTAGGGTGGGAAGGTATGGGAGAGTAGAGATAGTAGAAATAGAAAGAAACTGGATAGGGGAAATATGTTAAAAGTTTTGAAAAAGGAACAATATTGTTTAAAAAATATAAAATTCATAATAAAGGAAGATTTGATTATTTGCATTAAACAGATACAGGGAATCTTTTTCTGGTAAGAGGAAGAAATTATTTAAAATAAACTATATCAGATACCAAAACATTGTTAACATTTTTATTGCTGTTTTCTTCAACTTTCTATTATTATATGAAAATGCTAATTTTACATAATAAAATATCATTCCCAAATCATCAAAATTGTTAGGTAATTTACAATTAACTCTTGTCCTCATTGTGTTGATGGACATAACCTTCTGAGATGAGACTTGAGCTTTGGGATAGTCCCTGTCGACCATGACATGCTTTTAATGTGACTGATGAATCAAACAATAGGTGTCAATGTATTCTCTCCATGGCCCCATAGCTTACTTATCACTGTTACTCCATGAGATGCCTTATCAGCTTTTCCAAACTGATCATAAATAGAGTCATACAGGTAGTAATTAGAAATTAAAAGGAAGCTGCTTAAATCTGTTTAATAAAACATATATTTAGAAAAGCAAAAAGCCAATTTTGGAGTTGGAAAAACTATCTTGTGTAGTCTTAGGTATTTTTTTTAATTTATTAGGTATTTTCTTCATTTACATTTCCAATGCTATCCCAAAAGTCCCCCATACTCTCCCCCCACCACTCCCCTACCCACCCATTCCTACTTCTTGGCCCTGGTGTTCCCCTGTACTGAGACATATAAAGTTTGCAAGACCAAGGGGCCTCTCTTTCCAAAGATGGCCAACTAGGCCATCTTCTGATACATATGCAGCTAGAGACAGAACTCACATGATATATACTCACTGGTAAGTGGATATTAGCCCAGAAACTGAGAATACCCAAGATACAAGATACAATTTGCAAAACACATGAAACTCAAGAAGAACGAAGACCAAAGTGTGGACACTTTGCCCCTTCTTAGAATTGGGAACAAAACACCCATGGAAGGAGTTACAGAGACAAAATTTGGAGCTGAGAGGAAAGGATGGATCATCTAGAGACTGCCATACCCAGGGATCCATCCGATAATCAGCTTCCAAACACTGACACCATTGCACACACTAGCAAGATTTTGCTGAAAGGACCCTGATATAGCTGTCTCCTGTGAGGCAATGCTAGGGCCTAGCGAACAGAGAAGTGTATGTTCACATTCAGCTATTGGATGGATCACAGGGCCCCCAATGGAGGAGCTATAGAAAGTACCGAAGGAGCTAAAGGGGTCTGCATCGCTATAGGTTGAATAACAATATGAACTAACCAGTACTTAGGTATTTTTTTTTAATTTTTAATATTTTTATTACATATTTTCCTCAATTACATTTCCAATGTTATCCCAAAAGTCCCCCATAGTGCCCCCCACTTCCCTACCCACCCATTCCCATTCTTTTGGCCCTGGAATTCCCCTATATTGGGGCATATAAACTTTGCAAGTCCAATGGGCCTCTCTTTCCATTGATGGCCGACTAGACCATCTTTCGATACATATGCAGCTAGAGACAAGAGCTCCGGGGTTCTGGTTAGTACATCATGTTGTTCCAACAATAGGGTTGCAGATACCTTTAGCTCCTTGGGTACTTTCTCTAGCTTCTCCATTGGGAGCCCTGTGATACATCCAATAGCTGACTGTGAACATCCACTCCTGTGTTTGCTAGGCCCCGGCATCATCTCACAAGAGACAGCTATATTTGGGTCCTTTCAGCAAAATCATGCTAGTGTATGCAATGGTGTCAGCGTTTAGAAGCTGCTTATGGGATGGATCCCTGGATATGGCAGTCTCTAAATGGTCCATCCTTTCATCACAGCTACGAACTTTATCTCTGTAACTCCTTCCCTGGGTGTTTTGTTCCCAATTATAAGAAGGGGCACAGTGTCCAAACTTTGGTCTTCATTCTTCTTGAGTTTCATGCGTTTAGCAAATTGTATCTCATATCTTGGGTATCCTAAGTTTTGGGCTAATATCCACTTACCAGTGAATACATATTGTGTGAGTTCTTTTGTGATTGTGTTACTTCACTCAAGATGATGCCCTCCAGGTCCTTCCATTTGGCTAGGAATTTCATAAATTCATTCTTTTTAATAGCTGAGTAGTACTCCATTGTGTAAATGTACCATAATTTCTGTATCCATTCCTCTGTTGAGGGACATCTGGGTTCTTTCCAGCTTCTGGCTATTATAAATAGGGCTGCTATGAACATAGTGGAGCATGTGTCCTTTTTACCGGTTGGGACATCTTCTGGATATATGCCCAGGAGAGGTATTGCTGGATCCTCCGGTAGTACTATGTCCAATTTTCTGAGGAACCGTCAGACTGATTTCCAGAGTGGTTGTACAAGCTTGCAATCCCACCAACAATGGAGGAGTGTTCCTCTTTCTCCACATCCTCGCCAGCATCTGCTGTCACCTGAATTTTTGATCTTAGCCATTCTGACTGGTGTGAGGTGGAATCTCAGGGTTGTTTTGAGTTGCATTTCCCTGATGATTAAGGATGTTGAACATTTTTTCAGGTGCTTCTCTGCCATTTGGTATTCCTCAGGTGAGAATTCTTTGTTCAGTTCTGAGCCCCATTTTTTAATGGGGTTATTTGACTTTCTGGAGTCCACCTTCTTGAGTTCTTTATATATATTGGATATTAGTCCCTTATCTGATTTAGGATAGGTGAAGATCCTTTCCCAATCTGTTGGTGGTTTTTTTGTCTTATTGATGGTGTCTTTAGCCTTGCAGAAGCTTTGCAGTTTCATGAGGTCCCACTTGTCAATTCTCGATCTTACAGCACAAGCCATTACTGTTCTATTCAGGAATTTTTCCCCTGTGCCCATATCTTCAAGGCTTTTCCCCACTTTCTCTACGTAGGGCCACAAGCCTCTTCTGGTCAGAAAAGCACCAGGGTAGCTAGGGCGCAGAGTCCGCTGACACTTGCCAGCTACCCACAACACCCTCCACAGGATCTTAAGACTTCTGTTGAGTGGAACACAGCTTCTGCTCCAATCCAATTGCCTGCGGGACCTGAGACTGCATTAGTTAGGGAAGCAGAAACCAGCCTGAGTAGGGCCACAGGCCTCATCCGGCCAGAACAGCACTGGTGTAGCTAGAGCGCAGGGTCAGCTGACACCCGCCAGCTACCCAAGACCCCCGCCACAGGATTTTGAGACTGCTGGTGAGTGGAACACAGCTTCTGCTCCAGTCCAATCACGTGGGACCTGAGACTGCTCTGGTTAGGGAGGCAGAAATCCGGCCTACGTAGGGCCACAAGCCTCTTCCAGTCAGAAAAGCACTAGGGTAGCTAGGGCGCAGGGTTGGCTGACACTCGCAGGCTACCCACAACACCTGCCACAGGATCTTAAGACTTCTGGTGAGTGGAAAACAGCTCCTGCTCCAATCCAATTGCACACGGAACCTGAGACTGCATTAGTTATGGAAGCAGAAACTGGCCTGAGTAGGGCCACAGGCCTCATCTGGCTGGAACAGCACCTGTGTAGCTAGAGCACAGGGTCGGCTGACACCCGCCAGCTACCCATGACCCCCGCCACAGGATTTTGATACTGCTGGTGAGTGGAACACAGCTTCTGCTCCAATCTTTAAACAGTGACAACGACAACAACTAACCCCAGAGATTACCAGATGGCGAAAGGTAAACGTAAGAATCTTACTAACAGAAACCAAGACCACTCACCATCATCAGAACCCAGCACTCCCACTTCGCCCAGTCCAGGGCACCCCAACACACCGGAAAAGCTAGACATGGATCTAAAAGCATATCTCCTGATGATGGTAGAGGACTTCAAGAAGGACTTTAATAACACACTTAAAGAAATACAAAGGAACACTGGTAAACAGGTAGAAGACATTAAAGAGGAAGCACAAAAATCCCTTAAAGAATTGCAGGAGAACACGGCTAAAGAGTTACAAATCTTTAAAGAAAAACAGGATAACCTAATCAAACAGGTAGAAGTCCTTAATGAAAAACAGGAAAACACATCCAAACAGATGATGGAAATGAACAAAACCATACTAGACCTAAAAAGGGAAGTAGACACAATAAAGAAAACCCAAAATGAGGCAACACTGGAGATAGAAACCCTAGGAAAGAAATCTGGAACCATAGATACCAGCATCAGCAACAGAATACAAGAGATGGAAGAGAGAATCTCAGGTGCAGAAGATTCCATAGAGAACATCGGCACAACAATCAAGGAAAATGTAAAATGCAAAAAGATCCCAACTCAAAACATCCAAGAAATACAGGACACAATGAGAAGACCAAACCTATGGATAATAGGAGTGGATGAGAATGAAGATTTTCAACTCAAAGGACCAGCAAACATCTTCAACAAAATTATAGAAGAAAACTTCCCAAATCTAAAGAAAGAGATGCCCATGAACATACAAGAAGCCTACAGAACTCCAAATAGACTGGACCAGAAAAGAAATACCTCCCGACACATAATAATCAGAACAACAAATGCTCTAAATAAAGATAGAATACTAAAAGCAGTAAGAGAAAAAGGCCAAGTAACATATAAAGGCAAGCCTATCAGAATTACACCAGATTTTTCACCAGAGACTATGAAAGCCAGAAGATCCTGGATGGATGTTATACAGACACTAAAAGAACACAAATTCCAGCCCAGGCTACTATACCCAGCCAAACTCTCAATTAACATAGATGGAGAAACCAAAGTATTCCACGACAAAACCAAATTCACACATTATCTCTCCACGAATCCAGCCCTTCAAAGGATAATAACAGAAAAAAACCAATACAAGAACAGGAACCACGCCCTAGAAACTACAAGAAGGTAATCCCTCAACAAACCTAAAAGAAGACAGCCACAAGAACAGAATGCCAACTTTAACAACAAAAATAACAGGAAACAACAATTACTTTTCCTTAATATCTCTTAATATCAATGGACTCAACTCCCCGATAAAAAGACATAGACTAACAAACTGGCTACACAAACAAGACCCAACATTTTGCTGCTTACAGGAAACTCATCTCAGAGAAAAAGATAGACACTACCTCAGAATGAAAGGCTGGAAAACAATTTTCCAAGCAAATGGTATGAAGAAACAAGCTGGAGTAGCCATTCTAATATCTGATAAGATTGACTTCCAACCCAAAGTCATTAAAAAAGACAGGGAGGGACACTTCATACTCATCAAAGGTAAAATCCTCCAAGAGGAACTATCAATCCTGAATATCTATGCTCCAAATACAAAGGCAGCCACATTCATTAAAGAAACTTTAGTAAATTTCAAAGCACACATTGCACCTCATACAATAATAGTGGGAGACTTCAACACACCACTTTCACCAATGGACAGATCGTGGAAACAGAAACTAAACAGGGACACAGTGAAACTAACAGAAGTTATGAATCAAATGGATCTGGCAGATATCTACAGAATATTCTATCCTAAAACAAAAGGATATACCTTCTTCTCAGTACCTCATGGTACTTTCTCCAAAATTGGTCACAAAACAGGCCTCAAAAGATACAAAAATATTGAAATTGTCCCATGCATCCTATCAGATCACCATGGACTAAGGCTGATCTTCAATAACAAAATAAATAATAGAAAGCCAACCTTCACGTGGAAACTGAACAACACTCTTCTCAATGATACCTTGGTCAAGGAAGGAATAAAGAAAGAAATTAAGGACTTTTTAGAGTTCAATGAAAATGAAGCCACAACATACCCAAACTTATGGGACGCAATGAAAGCATTTCTAAGAGGAAAACTCATAGCTCTGAGTGCCTCCAAAAGGAAACTAGAGAGAGCACACATTAGCAGCTTGACAACATACCTAAAAGCACTAGAACAAAAGGAAGCAAATTCACCCAAGAGGAGTAGAAGGCAGGAAATAATCAAACTCAGGGGCGAAATCAACCAAGTGGAAACAAGAACTATTCAAAGAATCAACCAATCAAAGAGCTGGTTCTTTGAGAAAATCAACAAGATAGATAAACCCTTAGCCAGATTCACTAGAGGGCACAGGGAAAGCATCCTAATTAACAAAATCAGAAATGAAAAAGGAGACATAACAACAGATCCTGAAGACATCCAAAACACCATCAGATCCTTTTACCAAAGGCTATACTCAACAAAACTGGAGAACCTGGATGAAATGTAGAAGTTCCTAGACAGATACCAGGTACCAAAGTTGAATCAAGATCAGGTTAATGATCTAAACAGCCCTATATCCCCCAAAGAAATAGAAGCAGTCATTAAGTCTCCCAACTAAAAAAAGCCCAGGACCACATAGGTTTAGTGCAGAGTTCTATCAGACCTTCAAAGAAGATCTAATCCCAGTTCTTCACAAACTATTCCACAAAATAGAAACAGAAGGTACTCTACCCAACTCATTCTATGAAGCCACAATTACTCTTATACCTAAACCACAAAAAGACCCAACAAAGATAGAAAACTTCAGACCAATATCCCTTATGAATATTGATGCAAAAATCCTCAATAAAGTTCTTGCTAACCGAATCCAAGAACACATCAAAACAATCATCCATCCTGACCAAGTAGGTTTCATCCCAGGGATGCAGGGATGGTTCAATATTCGTAAATCCATCAACGTAATCCAGTATCTAAACAAACTCAAAGACAAAAACCACATGGTCATCTCGTTAGATGCGGAAAAAGCATTTGACAAGATCCAACACCCATTCATGATAAAAGTCTTGGAAAGATCAGGAATTCAAGGCCCATACCTAAACATGATAAAAGCAATCTACAGCAAACCAGTAGCCAACATCAAAGTAAATGGTGAGAAGCTTGAAGCAATCCCTCTAAAATCAGGGACTAGACAAGGCTGTCCACTTTCTCCATACCTATTCAACATTGTACTTGAAGTCCTAGCCAGAGCAATTCGACAACAAAAGGAGATCAAAGGGATACAAATTGGAAAAGATGAAGTCAAAATATCACTCTTTGCAGATGATATGATAGTATATATAAGTGACCCTAAAAATTCCACCAGAGAACTCCTAAGCCTGATAAACAGCTTCGGTGAAGTAGCTGGATATAAAATGAACTCAAACAAATCAATGGCCTTTCTCTACACAAAGAATAAACAGACTGAGAAAGAAATTAGGGAAACAACACCCTTCTCAATAGTCACAAATAATATAAAATATATTGGCGTGACTCTAACTAAGGAAGTGAATGATCTGTATAATAAAAACTTCAAGTCTCTGAAGAAAGAAATTATACAAGATCTCAGAAGATGGAAAGATTTCCCATGTTCATGGATTGGCAGGATCAACATTGTAAAAATGGCTATCTTGCCAAAAGCAATCTACAGATTCAATGCAATCCCCATCAAAATTCCAACTCAATTCTTCAACGAATTAGAAAGTGCAAACTGCAAATTCATCTGGAATAACAAAAAACCTAGGATAGCAAAAACTCTTCTCAAGGATAAAAGAACCTCTGGTGGAATCACCATGCCGGACCTAAAGCTTTAATACAGAGCAATTGTGATAAAAACTGCATGGTACTGGTATAGTGACAGACAAATAGACCAATGGAATAGAATTGAAGACCCAGAAATGAACCCACACACCTACGGTCACTTGATCTTTGACAAGGGAGCTAAAAACTTCCAGTGGAAGAAAGACAGCATTTTCAACAAATGGTGCTGGCACAACTGGTTGTTAACATGTAGAAGAATGCGAATCAATCCATTCCTATCTCCTTGTACTAAGGTCAAGTCTAAGTGGATCAAGGAACTACACATAAAACCAGAGACACTGAAACTTATAGGTATTTTTATTTTACAAGAAAGATTTTCCAAGGGGACACATAGTCTCTTCTTCAGGCACTTCTCCGGGGCACAAGAGCCTTTCTTGATTTTATTCTGTTATATGCATCTCATAGAATAATATTTTAAATCTGTTCCCAAACAATTTATTTATATGTTCCCAAAACCAGGAAAAAAAAAGAATGAAAGGGATTTGAGGGTAAAACTTGTCTAGAAAGAGCAATATTTGTCCTCCAATGTTACCATAAGTTAAAATATAAGATATAAAGCAAGAGAGTGCTTCAGGCATTGAGGGAATGTTCATTTTTAAGCTCCTTAAGCATTTAAGAAACACATATACAAATAACTGATGTGCTAATTACAAATCATTCCTGTCTAGTTCCTTTCCTCCTCTTTCAACCCTATAGCCTCATTAGTGGATTTTTACTAGAGATCCTGATATTACTGTTTGCAGAAAACCTAAACCCTATGTTGTGTGTCTTTTTTCAAAAGAACCCCAGCTCACATCATAGTGAATTGGACACTGTCTGATTTTCTAGGATGGAATTTTTATTTATGTTAAGATCAAGGTCAGGGACAAATTATTTTTGCTGTATAATCATACTTTTGTGCAGAGAAAAGTTTACCATCTTATTTTTGCCTTGGTCTATCTTGAGAAAGGGATTCTTAAAAGTATAGAATAGTGACATTTTCCAATTGGAAAGATCCTCAGAGATTATCAAGGCCATCCCTTTTGTTTTAACTAGATTTGAACTGTAGGAAATTGAACCCTGGAGAAATTAAGTGCCCTGCAGAAGGCAGCCCATGTTATTAAATGTAGACTTTAGAGCAGCCTTTGAATCTTTGACTATAACTATCTGTCCTAGGTTCTGCCGACTGTTATTTAAAGCTATATTCTTTTACTTGTAACTTTGCTTTCATTTTATTTCTATTAGCTAAATATTGATATCCACATCAGCTGTCTAATAGCTGATACACTTGTATTCCTCTTAATAAAAACCCCTATATTCAGTAAAACGATTATATAAAATGAGTTAAAAATGGATATTAGCCCAAAAGCTCAGAATACCTCAGATACAATTCAAAGATCACATGAAGCTCACGAAGAAGGAAGACCAAAGTGTGGGTTCTTCGGTCCTTGTTAGAAGGGGGAACAAAATAGTCAAGGGAAATACAGAGATAAAGTGTGGAACAGAGACTGACTGAAGGAAAGGCCATCCAGAGACTGCCCCACCTAGGGAATCATCCCATATATAAACACCAAACCCAGGCACTATTGTGGATGCCAAGAACTGCATGCTGACAGGAGTCTGATAGAGCGATCTCCTGAGAGGTTCTGCCAGAGCCTAACAAATACAGAGGCAGATGCTCCCAGCCAACCATTGGACTGATCACAGACGGACAGGATCCCAAATGTAGAACTTAGAGAAAGGACTGAAGGAAGAACAACAATATCAACCAAACAGACTCCCAGAGATCCCAGGTACTAAGCAGCCAACCAAAGAGTACACATCAGGGATTCATTGCTCCAGCCACAGCGTATGTAGCAGAGGTTGGTTTTGTTGGACATCAGTGGGAGGAGAGGCCTTTGGTCCTGTGAAGTCTCAATGCTCCAGTGTAGGAGAACTCCAGGGTGGGGAGGCAGGAGTGGGTGGGTAGGTGGAGCAGCACCCTCATCGAAGCAGGGAGAGGGCAGATGGGATAGGAGTTTTCCTAGAGGGGAAACCGGGAAAGGGGATCACATTTGAAATGTAAGTAAATAAAATATCCCAAAAAAAAAAGCTGAGTTAAAGTTTTTCAGAGATTTAGACTGTGCAACCTCACCTTACTTAGCACCGTTGCAATGTTGCATGATCTACACTTTCCTTTCTTTTCTTTTTTTTTTACATTTTATTCTCAAAATACTTAGATATCCTATCTATTCTGCCCGAAATTCTTGTTATATTAAGAATGTTAGTACATGAATTAATAAGATTCCATTGTGCTTCATTATAAACATTGAATAGCTAAGAAGTCTTCAAAGAGACTTTTTGCATTTTAAGCATTACTGTGGAAATAGAAACCCATTAATACATAGTCTATGTGGGTTGTTTTTTTGGTTTGTTTCTTTGTTTGTTTGTTTAACTTTTTATTCTGTATTGCAAAGATAATGTTTAGTGTTGTTCTTCATTAGACAAAACTTATTTGTTTCCTCTGCTCTCAAAAATATGTGTCATTCATTTCATACTTCTTTGATGTTAGGCACAGTGTAAGTGCTACCCCTACAAATATTTTTACTTAAAATACTCTAGGACTCAGCAAAGTGAGATTTGTTTTTCTAACAATTTTCCAAAAAAGGAACCTCGGGGAAGCTGAGCACCTTGTCAAGGCCTAAAAAGTTAGCATGTATTAATGCATAATTGCAAACCAAGAAAATATAACCATTGAGATCAAGTTTAAAATATTATCATTTATAAGCTCCACATCATTCAGTATTTTTTCCTTGCTTTTTAATAGAATATACAAGGGCATTAAATGCTAAATGATATAGATAAAGATTCCACGATTATTGTGGATTTCAAGTCAATTTCTGAAAAGAAACAATGTTGAGAATAATTTTAATAACTCCGCTCAAGTAGTGCTTCCGATTACACCCCACACACACCTCCTGATAGATATTAGCTTCTTATTACAGCAGGGCTGAGAAGTTATACCAATGTTGCCCTTTAGCAAATAGACATCAGCATATAAGACGACCAGATACTCCCAAATAAAATCTAATAGTAATAATGCTGATACTAATGTGTGTTGGTTGCCCCTGTCTCCCAAAGCACAGCACAGATCAAAAGCACCTATGCAGGCCATTTCTTTGAAGAACAAAACAGGAGAACACAGGTTGCTAGAACTCAGAATAATAGAGTATCCCAGTACTAGGCTGTTAGCCAAATTTGTCACAGAACTCTAGGGAGATGGAATTTCACCTCCTCTGAGTCCTTTCTTACCTCCACGTAAAATACCTCTCATCATTATCTACAAAGGATGAGATAGAGCGGTACACTGGCCCACCTGCATTTGTCTCCTGTGCTTTTCCTGCTGCTGTATGTATGAACACAGGCAATTTTCACAAGCTCTATACTTTGCATTCAGAGCAGCCTTCAGAAGAGCAGCTGAAAGAATGCCAATGTGAGCATAGATAAAGTCCTTTTTCGTTGCATTTATATGTAGAAAGCTGGTCAAAGCAAGCTCAGAACTGGTCACCAAGGAGCAAGGTGAGGCCTTGAATTTTTGCAGTGGAATACAAGAGAGCTTCATTTAAAGGGCAGCTCAGTCCTGACAATTTTACTCTTCAGCCCATATTTCAAATGAGAGAAAGGCACATATAACAGCAAGGACATGATTCTGCAATGTTAAAATAGCAGGTCATTTCAATTTGGAGCATAAATTGCTCACATCAGTTCAAAACTAAGTGCTTGTGCAGTAAAATTAGACAGTGATATCATGAGGGAAGGAAGATAGCCTCATGGACTCATAGGATCATAGAATATATGGGATCCCAAAATGCCATTCAGTCTATTTGCTGCTCCAAACATTAATTGACAACATCTTTTATTATCATGGCATTTAAATATAGTTGACTGGCACTACTATTTTCTAGAACAAAGTTTTAACTTCTTGGGTCAGCTCTCTTTTCTGGTTGGTGGAACCACAGGATAAATTCAGAAAGGCTGTGCTTCTCAAACTCATACTTTTAGATATATTTATTCTTTGACCAAGAACTTGACCAACAAGCTGCGAGCAAGACAACAGAATATTTCATGCACTTTGTCCAGATAAATGCTTCTGTGATCCTCATTATGAATAAGAACTCAAGGTAAACTTAGTTCTTTGATTTTGTTTGTTTGTTTGTTTGTTTGTTTAAGCTCTAACTTCCATATAAATATATAATAAACATCTTCACTTGTGTCTTGATGAGTTTATGGATGTTTCATCAAAAATCTCAACTAGAAATATCTTATGATCTTTCCTTTGGGCTTATGCACTTTGGAGCTTTGTTTGCATTCACGGATAACAAGAGAAGCTATAGCTAGCAAAGCATTGCATGCTTTCATGATTAATATGGTTCAAATACATACAGGCACTTATAACTCCATACAATATCTCCCTTAACTGAAGAAGTTCATAAAATTTATTTACAGTTGGAACAGAATGTTCAAGCAATATTCTTAGAACTCATTTCCATTCCTTAAGTTTCTTTCTCCATTGTCTTTTAATAACAAGAATTTTATATTTATGTTCTATCAGTCTTAAAAACATAATGCCTCTAGTGGGGGGAGGGACATAGGAATACTCTGATTGACTCTTTGCTCATTTAAAGCCATCCGATCATTTCATTCAATGAGCCAGCTCTTTTACAGGCAAATGTAGAGTAAATTCCCTTCTAAGTACATATAGACTGACATGGGAATAACTAGTATTCTTTATAACTAACCCAAAACAAGGGATGAGACTTCAAGTATTAAAACCAGAATCCTAGCTGTCTCTCTTAAGACATTAGTGTGTTCAAGAAGTCTGTGCTCTACTGTCTCAGAAGCTTCTAGAGGATAGCAATAGTTTCTTGTTTATGACCTTGTAGCTTATCTTTCACAATGTCTGACATTCATTACTGAATAAAAAAAAAACTGAACTAATCTTCTACTTGAAAATATTAGATGAGTACCACTCAGTACAGTTTATTTATAGGGGAACCCAAGCATTTAAAAACTATATAAGAAACTAAATCCATATAACATTATGCAAGATAGATCAGTAATAAAGGTATCTGCCCAATTGAGAGGGGGAACAGTCTTAAATAAATAGAATTAATACTTCAGAAAACTGCTTACATTTTACTCTCAATATAGTTTTCCTAGATATTCTGTCCCAATTCCTGTTATATAAATAAAGTTAGTGCATAAATTAATAACATTCCATTGTGATTTATTATCAACATTGAATAGCTAAGAAGTCTTCAATGAGTCTTATTGCATTTTAAGCATTACTGTGGAAGGAGAAACCCATTAATACATAGTCTATGTGTTTTCCCTTGTGTTGGATCTGATCTAGAAAACAAATGAAAATATTGTTAAGTAAAACGAGTGCAACTGAGTGTATACACATTTGAACATTTTCTTACCATCTTCCCTGTCATTCATACAGCAGATACAATAATGCCTCATGCTCAAAAAGAAAAAAAAACTCCAAAGTGCTAAAACAATTTTACACAATTCATGGTGAATGTAAAAATAACCTACAATAGGATCTTATGCCAAATTAGGCAGCATTTTACAGAGTCAGAGAATAAAGGCTCCAAGTGAGAGCGAGCCGGGAAGGGAGCATTCTCCTCCCTGTCAGCATAATTGGTTCATTAAATGGAAGGAGAGAAGAAGAGAAGATAAAACAGGAGGAGAAACCCCAAGATTAAATATGTATCGCACAAATTCTCAACTGCTTTGCAGCATCATGGCCGATGTACACAGCCCCTAATAAGCAACAAAGTGAATAGGGAGCTGGACTCCCAATTGTTCAATTCTGGTTTCCTTTCTTTCTTTCTTTCTTTTCTTCTTTTTTTCTTCCCTCCAGTGATAAAGAGAAGGGTGCCCTGGCTTCCCTAATCCCCAGGATCAGACCCCAAAGCTAAGCAAAAGGAAGAAAGGGCTGATTAAAGTCACAGCAGTCAGGACCTTTGTGCAGTTGTGATGTGTGGATGTATATAGACACATGCCCGAATAAAAGGAGCACATGTGGTCAGCAGAGTGCTGTGAGCTGGCTTCCAGGATGAATAGTGCCATTATAAACATAAGTCATTATTAGGAGCCAGCATAAATAGGTTGGCCTGCCATGGGGTTAGGATCTATGATCTACTGGGACTTGCCACTCTTCAGAGAAAGGGGCTACCACAGCTGTGTGACAGCAAAATCTGTCTTGAGAATACATCCAAGGCCCCACAGAAAGGTGGTTGCTCATGGACATGCTCTTTAATTAAAGTGGTTGTGGTAGAGAGAAGGTCTTCAATCTAAGGTGACCCTTGGATCAGGTTTTGATCTCCAACTAACTGTTCAGTTTTATTCAAGGGACAAAGAGTCAGGAGGGGACCAGAGGGAATAATATCAAGGCAGGAGACACATACACGTGTGATGTGTTAAAACCATAAAAGGTTCAAAGTTTGGATTTGGGTTCAAATAAAATCCTAACAGTTCAGATGTTTTTGTAAATGCTGTGAACCTCCTGATTGTAAAGCACCAGCTGAAAGAAGGCTCACAAGAGCACAACAGTCCTGCTCCTCTCAATGTGTGGCCACTCCACTAACAAATCCAGACAGAAAAATCAGTATTAGCCACATTGACATGTCCCATCAGGTGACAAAGGAAATACCTTGTATGTCATATGTGCTTGTTTGTCCAAATTGTAGCATACTGTTTGCCCAAAGAAAGCAAGAGACAAAACAGAAATATAAATGGTATACACACACACATACACACACACACACACACACACACACACAAATAGTATGTATAGGGTTGGAAGTAAGTCTAGTGAGAAAAATCAAACACACAAAAAAATTATAAGCATTATCTGATATCTCACAGAGATTGATAGAAATTCGATGTCAACTCAACAATCCTAGAATTCCATGTGCTTACATGGTCTTCTATAGTATACCTTAAATTCTTATCGCCAGCCTTTCCTGTACCTACTGTAGAAGTTTAGAACACATAATGTCCAAACATCTTTCACCAGAATGGAAGTAGCTAAGTTGTCTGCTGTGAAGGGTAAGACGTGCATTTCTCCTATTCCCAAAACAGCTAGATGAGTACAGAGTTCATCTTGAGCATGGCTATGTATTAGAGTTTATCTGTCCTCAGGGTCTTCTCTTTTCCACAGTAACAGGGTGTTCTTTCAGAGATCTGGTGCCTTTCTCCTATGCCTGGGATTCCCAGACAACCAAGGATCTCTCTAGCCCTCCATCTAGTTTTATATTTACTCAGAGTCTATTTGTCTTTTGAGCTGAGTTTAACGTCATAGTCTAAATAACTATGATACAGAGACACAACTGGCATTAACTTGAGAGAACAAACACCCTTATGCATTTTTTCTTCTCAGGTAAATGCCTTTTTGTGAGAGTAACTTATGAGTGGTGGGTCTGCTTGGTGAGGGACTGAGGAATGAGGAACCATTAAACTCTGTCATATGCACAACTGTACTACATGTACATACCAGTCTCCCTCATATGAAACCATGGGAACTCTAATAAAGGGGCCCTTAGAGCAGAGTACCCCCTTCTTTCTTCCATCATTAACCTGAAGATTCAGACACAATTACACTGTCACAGCCCCAAGCTGCTTTAATCTCTGTCTCTGAGATCATCTTCCAGTAATTCTTCTACATCAAGCTCTATCTACAGAAAGCATTTCATATAAAAGCTCCTGGCTTCTTGCACTGAGTCAGCTTCTCCTAAACACGACTCTTGACTAGCACACTGCTGCAGATTGCTGAGCAGCTACCATCCAGCATGAAATGAGGGTGATGTTGCTAGGATGGCTAGAACCAGACTTCACGGGGAAGAGTGAATAGAGGTCAGGAGGGGCCTTGGCAATTATAGGTGCATAATAATAGGTCTTAGCATAGCAGAAGAAAATCCCCACCTCTGTCAGGCAAGCTATCATTCCATTTTCACCTCCAACCTGCAAATTTCAAAATCGATCCTTACTCCCTATTTCTGCCCTCTGTGTTGCAGGTACAAAAACATTTCTGGACAAACGTAATCTGATCATTTTCCTATAAATAGAGATCTTAATTATCACATTTATCCATTTTATTTCTTTTGAAAGGTTTTCCGAGGTTGCATATCAATGACATCTCTTCAGAAGAATTTGCATTTGAAAGGCTGTTGTTCAGATTTAATTCACATTTGACACAATGTTTTCTGAAAATCAGTTTTCTGCAGCCTCTACTCTGCATCCTTCTGATCCTTTCCCTTTGCATGATGGGGATATTCTAAGTGAATTCTGTGTGTGTTGGGGAAAATGGAAAAAAGTCAAAAATGTTCATATTCAGTCTCCTTTTTGATTTTTGAACAGCACTACCTATATTGTCTTCTCTGTGGGGAGTGATGCCAACAGGACCCTTCAAGAGAGTGTCTCAGGGTTTCCTGGGGCATTAACCCAACAGGAACACAGTACCTAGTTGATGAAAATGCTGGATTAATTTCTAGCTCTGATTCTAGCCCCTCTCTGGTGAGCACAAACCTGCATGACATCACTCCCCATGCCTCCACGGTTTGCTTTGGATGTCAACTTCCAGTCATCCTTTTTCAGTGAAAACTCAAGTTTTCTTCTGTATATTCAGCCTGGAAAGAAGGCATACTGAGTGTAGCAGGGTACTCTCATTTGCTTCTGGCTGATCCCAAAATTTTAGGTGGAAAAAATAAATGTCAGGTATTGATAAAAGTGGTCCTGGCACAAAGGAGCTGTCCAGCAAAGGGATGAGATGGTCAGAGTTTGTGGCTGAGTGTGTTGCTCCTGTATTGGAAAATCTTTTGTCTATGTAGGGAGATTTTCCACACCTACTAGAGAGGCACCAAATCAGATGCAAATGCTGGCTCCAGAGTAAACTCCAGGATGGTGCTGTCATCATTTCATCTCCTGTTTTATAGGTCTTGTCAGTTTCTGAAACTCGTCGGAGGATAATTGGCCTGAGATGTAAAGCCACACTTTGCCATTCCAAGGAACAAAGAAAGACAGCTTTCGCCCACAAGGCCGCATTTTGTGAAACATACCCTTCCTTTTGAATAATGAGCTGATACACAGTGCTTCTAGGTTCTGAAAAATCTGTGGGTTTTTTTTTCCCCTGTAATGTCATACAAGCCACTTAAACTGGTGCCATTTGTAATGCCATGGTCGGTCTCATTGAAGGAGGAGAGGCTGTGCTTGTTATCTTAACTAAAGCGAATACCTGCTCTGTCTTCCCAGACAGTGAGACCTGCAATATCCTTCCCTCATACTCAACCGGAATATGATAGTATCAGAAATGGTGACAAGGAAAATTCAGGACCCTGTGGCTGCCTTCTTAGCCAATACCCTGGTTGTCTGGGTGTAAAGTATTTGGTTGAGAAATGAGCAAATATTTGCTAGGAAATATAACTATGGGAGATCTGAAGATTGCATAAATGCTGCACTTAGAAAGCAGAGCAAGAAGCCAATGTGGCCTATGAGACTTGGCACAATGCCATCACCAGAAATCTCTACCATTCAGACTCGGTCACCTGGTCACACCGTATACAGTGATGTTGCCCTAGGATGCTATGCTAATGTGTGTGTCTTCTGTTTTGACTGCCTTGTTGGACTAATAACCACTTAACCGTTCTTTAGCATTTCAGTCACATTACATAACATTTTCTTTATAGTATACGTCCTCATCCAATCTGCTCTGGATGTAGCAGCCAGAGTACTCTTCCTGATGGTCAGATCCATTCTATTTCCTTTGTTAGGGTTTGCCAATGGTTTATCTAAGTAAATAGATTATAAGCATAGATCTTCACCTTAGCACTGTCTCGACATGGTGTTCATGGCCTCTGTGTGGCTAATGGTGCACCTCCCCCCCATCTTCTCCTGCTCTCTCTGCTCAAGGAACACAAATTTTCTTTCTTCTTGCTTTCTTCTCCTTCTCCATACCATACAGGGCAAAGGGTCATTGTAACCACTCAACTACTAGTCCTTGTCTACTCCTCCAACTATAAATACCCATCACTGAGTTTTCCAATGTTTAAGCTTCCAAGTTGTTTCTTAAATGACAAACACACCACTCATAATGATCCCATGGATTATTTATCATTCTTATTCCTCATCTTTGGGCATATCTCAACATCAGGGATGGTTATTTTTTCCTTCCCTCCCATTGTCTCCCTTATCTACAGAGCCTGGCAGATAACTTGACACATCGAGGGGTTAGAACATATTTATTGAACAGGAAACAAGTTTCTACACGGCCAGTTACATTTTAAACATTGTTTCTTATTTGCCTTCATTTGGTCAGGTAAAGTGTCCGAGTGGTTCAGCATCGTGTTCTAACATCACCATTAACATTTTGTTTTTTGGTAGGAGCTCATGAAGTCTCTTTGATGCTCTTGCATTACCTTGCACATTTCCATAACAAAGGGCAAAGTCAAAGCAATATCATTGACTTCACAGAGGATATCACAGATGGAAAGGAGAGAGAGCATATGACAGAGGCCACCAGCATGGCTCCGTGTCTTCTCAAAAGGCTGCTGGCAAAGGGAGAACAGATACAAGCTAAGCAGATGGTGGGAATCATTTGCTTTTGCAATTCACTTGTTTATGTTTCCTGCTTGCCTTTCTATCAATTGCAGCTCTTGAGCCCTTTTACCTAGGGTCTTGTCCCTGGTTCTTAGGGAAGGAAAACCTAATGCACACACAGTATTTTATAAACACTGACTTTTGCAGAGTAAATTTTATTAGATAGTGCAGGGTGCCTTGAGGAATTATGTATGATAAACTTGACTTGAACCAGTGTTTCAAATTAGCTAGGTGACCTTGAACAGAATTGGCCAGCCTTTCCCCATGTACATTCTCTCAAACAGCTTTTTCTGTGCTAATTACTCCAGTGATATCAGGTGGACTCACCATCTGAATGTGAAAACCAAGCCATTTTTTTTGTAGGTGAATAGCATTACATGGCAGCAGTAGGCATTTTTAACATGCAAAGTTCATTTATTCAATTATCATTTATTATAGTGGACATTCTCTGCTAGTTGCACAGAATACAAGGAGGAATTGTCCTTGCTTTTTTTCTTTATTCCACCTACACTAGAATTATGAACAAAATGGAAAATAGGTAACTATGGAGGACTATAACACAAACCAATTTGCTTATTAAAAACTGCCCGATATCATGCAGGCATGGTCAAGGTTTTTATTAAGACTGCAGTGTTTACTGGAATAAGTCGTCAGTTGATGACAAAATTAGGCTGTTCTTGATTTTAAGCCAACAAAAAGGTTTTGATTTCACAATAGTGTTTCCAAACAACTTGACAAAAAAAGCTAATTGTTCCAGAATTTATACTGATGATATTGTACTTGGGTTTTTCTGTGTGCCTTTTTTAAAAAATAAAATCAGAATGAATATTTAGATTGCATGTTTCTACATGTGAAACAATTTGTTTTAAAGAAATGAAATATAGGACAACACCAAAATTAAGGATTGGAATAGTTTTAAAAATTGCCCATGATCAGGGCATGCATTTAATTTTAACTATCATGATTATCACAGAAGTTAGGCATGTTCATTTGAGAAAGTCATTTTAAAAATTAACTCTGTGTGTTATGTAAACTCTTGACACTGTGTGGTTCTATATTTAGAATTAAGTGTCTGTGGCTAGAGAGATGGTCCAATGGTTAAGAGCATGTACTGATCCTGCAGAGGACCTGAGTTCTAGGCCCAGCACCCCATCAGCTGGTTTTCAATATCTGTAACTCAAGCTCTGGGCGACTCAATGCTTTCTCTGGACTCCAGGGAGCTGTGACTACACGTGAATGTTCTCACACATAGTTATGCATCTAATTAAGCATTAAAGTAAAACTTTAAAAGGAAATAGAAGAACTGCAAGAGATCTTAATGCTTATCTTAATTTCATAACAAATGTGGCCCACCTTACATTTGTAGATGCAGGAGCTACAAAGATGCTTCTTTTAGAAAAAGAAAAGATTTCAGCATAGGTGAAACTGCAGTTCTTCTAGTATCATTATCATGTCTGAAAGGTTGTCAAATTCATTGCCATGGTTTAACTCCTATCCTCCCTGGCTATTGAAGAATTGTAACTAATGTCAGTACAGAAGTTTTTTCTGCATGAAGATGATTCAGAAATAGAAGTTGACATGTCATCAATGTTCTACACAAACCTGATTCTTAAAATAGTGAAAAATAGAGATTATTATAAAACAAACAACAAACAAACTTCAACAGATAAGCATTGTGGAGCTTTTCCTCACTCTGATCAGTGGCAGCATCTCAGAATTGGAAAGAGTGAAACCAGGATGCTGTGCCAGCTTTCTAGGAACTCATACCTAGAGAAAAAAACAAGAGAAAGCACAATGATCCAGCCCCAGAATTCAATTACTTAAGCAAAACCTTTAAGAAGAAAAATATGTGGAAAACATATTAGAAGAGTTTCTTCATCCCAAGAAATACTACAGTCAAGTTCCTAGATGATAACTAATGATACAATGATATAAGACGACAAACTCATGGTCACAGGCTGTTATCTATGAAATAGAGCAACCAGTTTTCTTATTTTTATTTATTTTTCCTTTGTTTCCTTTAAAACAGCATCACAGGGAGTAGCCTAGGCTCGTTCAGGACTCTTGGTCCCCTTGAGCTGCCTCCTCTGTGCAAGGATTCCAGCTGTATGTCACTATTCCTGGCTTTGGGGAAGTGAATTAAATTCCCTTTCCCTTAATGTTTTGTTTTGCTTTGTTTCTTACATTTGAAAATTTCCATGATGATATTTTTTACCTAAAAATGTTGCTACAAATGTTTTTTTGTTTGTTTGTGTTTGTTTGTTTTTGTTTGTTTGTTTGTTTTAGAAAGATAGGTTTTACAACAGAACCAGCCTAGGTTTCAGAGGTAACTAAACTGTCATAATTGTGATAATATTGGTAGTGATTTTCATGTAAACCTCAATTAGTCACAGTGTAACTAATATTCGTTGTAGTTATTTATATAAAGTATGTAAAGATTTCATACACACACACACACACACACACACACACACTTACATATATATGAGAAAGCCTTAACTATTTCTACTGTTTGGCACCTTTTCATAAATTTTGATGAAATGCATGTCATAAGCCTTATAGTTGCCTATATATTATACCTTTTGATATAAAATATTGTGGAAAGAGTTTAATGCTATTTAGTGAATTCATCGATTTGTGTATCCATACCACAGTCAACTTTAAGGCATTTTAACATCTCCAGAAGAAATCCTGGTGTGCTAACTTTGTATTTTCTCCAACCCACCTCCACCCACCTCTATGAGGCATAAATAGATATTCTGGCTACAGATTTACCTTTTCTGGTTATTGTGAGTAAGTGGAAGCATGTTCTAAAACGCTTTTGGTGACAATGGTTTTTATGCTGCATTAGTATTTTAATGATTTATATAGATAACATGATGTTAGATTTTTCTTTTTGGTGTACATGAGTAAATGCATGAGCATGTGGAGATCAGAGATCAACATCCAGCATCTTTCCTTGGATGTCATCACTTTTGATTTTGAGAGAGTCTATCATTGGCCTGGAACTCACAGAGTAGTTTAGACCAGATTCCTACCAAGTTCCAGGTAGCCATTAATTTCTGCACTGCCAGTCATGGAATACAAATTACAAACTACATCATGGTCCATCTCATGTGCTTATTTTTTTTAAAGATCTTTCTTTCTCAATGTCTGTCTTTTTCTCTGTCTGTCTTTCTGTTTCTGTCTGTCTACCCATCCTTTTCTCCCTCCATCTCTCCGCCACCTGCCCTATGTGTATGTGTATACCTGAGTGGAGCAACTGTAGCATGCAAAAGAGTATAAAAGAACCCATGCATCTAGAGTTACAAGTTGTTCTTAGCTACAAAGCTTGATTACTAAGAGCCCAACTCAAGTCTTCTGCAAAAGTGGTATGAGCTCCTAACAGCTGAGCCATCTATCCAGCTCCACCTACCATTTTTTCCTCTGGATTCTTGGAATTAATCTCATGTCATCATACTTACTTGAAAGCACTTTTCCAGCTGAGCCATCTCCTTGGCTAGAAATTTCTTTGTATTAATAAATGACACTCCATTTTATAAAGAGACCACACTCTCTTTGTCCATTCACCCACTGCATCAGTTGCCAGGCATCTGGGCTGTTGTAGGTTAAGATTCTTGTTCATTTTTCGCATCTATGTAAAGATTTATGTAATGGTATACTTCATTCCCCTTGGGATATTTCCACTAAGGAATGGAATAGCTTGGTCATATTGTTGGTTCGTGTTTATCCTAGAAAGAATATATAGACTATTTTCCAGAGAATACATTTTATTACCAGAAGTTTGTGCAGGTGTCAATTACTCAGTATTATTACTCTTGGACCTTTCTCTATGATAGCTGTCCTAGTAGGTGTGAAGTTTTACCTCTCTGTCATTTCAGCTTCAATCTTCTAATAAATAATGGCATTGAACATCTTATGTGGTTATTGGTGGCTTGTGAAAGTTCTTTTGGAAAGATGTCTACTCAGATCATTGGCCAATTTAAAAATATTTTTAAAAATGCAATTCAACATACATTTTGATAACATTCTTTCTCCCAACTTTTTCTATACTTTCCTGGTTTCCCTAACCAACCAACTTTGTTTTGTTTTGTTTTGTTTATTATTCTTTCTAAATCAAAAACTAAACCAAGCAACCAGACAATAAGATTAAAAGAAATAACTAAACAAATCTAAACTAAACAAAATCAAATAGAAAGTCTTGTGTGTGTGTGTGTGTGTGTGTGTGTGTGTGTGTGTTTTATTCTATTACATACACAGAGGGAGAGAGAATGGGGGGGGGAGAAAGGAGGAAAGGAGAGACAGAGGGAGGGAGGGAAGAGAGAGAGGGAGGAAGGGAGAGTCTGATAATCTGTTTTATATTACCCAAATGCTTCTGGGCATGGGGTGTAGTCTGCAGTGTGATTGTTATACCCAATGACTGTACATTGAAGAAGAAAACTCATTTACCTTTCCCCAGCAGGTATCAATTGCAAAAAGAATCTTGGGCATAGGTGGGACTTTATGTCTATATCCCCTCCTCAGTGATAGAACTTTATTTCATTTAAAACCTTTGTAGATATTGTGCATGACAACATAACATTTGTGTGTTCATAGTGCATCATTCCTGATGTATCTTAAGATGTTGTTTCCATGGATTCATCTACCACCTCTGGATTGTATAGTCTTTTTTTTTTTTTTTTTTTTTAGATTTTATTTATTTATTTATTTATTTCTCTAATGAATACACCGTAGCTGTCTTCAGACATACCCAAAGAGGGCATCAGATCCCATTACAGATTGTTGTGAGCCACCATGTGGTTGCTGGGAATTGAACTCAGGACCTCTGGAAGAGGAGTCAGTGCTCTTAACTGCTGAGCCATCTCTCCAGCCCCCATGGATTGTATAGTCTTCCTGCCTTCTCTTCCACAGAAATATCTGAGACATGAGTTGAGGAGTTTGATAAAGATAATCGATTTAGAATCAAGTGCTATAAAGTTTCTTCACCCCTGCATAATGTCCAACTGTGTGTCTCTGTTTCAATTACCAAATACTGAAAGAAATTTTATGAGTGTTGGTATAACAGTATATCATTAAGAGTCATTTTATTGCTATGTTCCCTTTGTAGGCAGTAATATTCAGTTTTCCCTTAGGCCCATGTCCTGTCTAATCTCAGTTTATTGACCACTATAGCAGTGTCAATTTTGGGTTACATCTCATGGAGAAGTCCTTGAAACCAATTTTACAAAGTGTTTGGTCACATTTGTGCTACCCTTGCAGCAATATACCTTGTAGGCAGGTTACTATTTTAGGTTTTGTATTTTATATTTTCCAATTTAGTGCATTATGATCTTAAGGTGTGTCCTGGCTTTCTCAATTTCATTAGTATCTCTTATAAGGTCTGCATCTATAATACAGTAGTATTAATGATAGCATTTTAATCCTCTTTTAGAGAGTTGCTAAGGTTTTATTAGGCTGATTACCTTTTTTTTCTGGATTATATTGAAGACTACTTTTTCCCTTTAGTATCATTCAGAGTACTTGCCACCATCATGAACACCACTCAATAGTAGCTGAGATTCTAGTCAAGTGACGAATTTGTTTCTTTACCTTCAACGGTATAAATATGGATAGTGTTTTAGTTAGGGTTTTACTGCTGTATACAGACACCATGACCAAGGCAAGTCTTATAAAAAACAACATTTAATTGGGGCTGTCTTACAGGTTCAGAGGTTCAGTCTATTATCATCAAGGTGGGAGCATGGCAGCATCCAGGCAGGCATGATGCAGGCAGAGCTGAGAGTTCTACATCTTCATCCAAAGGGTGCTTGTGGAAGAGTGACTTCCAGGCACCTAGGGTGAGAGTATTAAGCTCACACTCATAGTGACATACCTACTCCAACCAGGTCACACCTATTCCAACAAGGCCACACCTCCAAATGGTGCCACTCCCTGGACCAAGAATGTACAAACCATCACATGTAGTCCTCAACAATAGTGCCTTGGCATCAGGGTATGAAGAATAACTGGAAGCCTTGACAATAGTCTGTGGATTTTAGTAGTTTGTGGGATCTATTTGGCATTCAAACATTACATTGAAGAAGACTAGAAAGAATGGAGGTCATTTTCTTGTTCCTGGTTTTAATGGAGATGTTTTGAGTTTTTCTTTATATCACATGCTGCTGTTTGTTTTTTTCATACATAGCTTTTATTATGGGGAGATATACTCTGTCCATCTCTAGGTTCTTCAAATATTTTATCATAAAAAGATGATGATTTTTTCCTTAAATAATATGATCATGTTATTTGAGTTCTTGAGTCCATTTATGTAGCTTTCCACATCTATTGAGTCATGCAAGTTGAACAACTACTGCATCTTTGGAGTGAAACCAACTTCATCAGTAAAAATGATAATTTTTTCTGTACTGGAATGCAGATTGCAAAGATTTTAATGAAAATTGTTTCTGTGTTTATCTGAGACATTGCTTTATGATTCTTTATTGTTGTTACTGTGTGTTTAGCTGCTATTTATTTATTTGTTTGTTTATTTATTGTGTATGTTTCAAAGAAATACTGGCTTGATAAAAAGAATCTAAACGCATCCTTCCCTTTTGAATTTATGGCTTATTTAAGAGGAATTGACAATAGTTCTTTAAATTCCTGGGACAGTTCTGCAGAGAACCCATCCTAGCCTTGATTGATTGATTGTCTTGTTATTTGTTTTATTCTATTTTATGGTTGATGTTGGGAAGGATTTACTTATTTCTTCAATGTCAATGCTTGTGATAGAGCTTTTAAAAGTATTTATGTCAATGTGGTCTGACTTTGTTAGTGTTTATGAACCTAGAAATTCATGTTTCTTTTATATTTTCCAATTTAGTGCATTATGATCTTAAGGTGTGTCCTGGCTTTCTCAATTTCATTAGTATCTCTTATAAGGTCTGCATCTATAATACAGTAGTATTAATGATAGCATTTTAATCCTCTTTTAGAGAGTTGCTAAGGTTTTATTAGGCTGATTACCTTTTCAACAAATTCATTTTATTTATTCTCTGTATTATTTTCTTTTCTTGAATTAATTTATATCCTGCCTTTTAGTTACTTTTTATGTCTATTATTATTTTCTAATTTGTTTTGTTCCTTAATAAGGCTATAAGGTATATATCACATTATTTCTTTGAGCTGTCTCTCTTTATTTTTTTTAAATGCAGGCACTTTATAGCCATGATCACTTTTCTTATGATTGCTTTTATTGTTGTGTCTTCAGTATTTTTTGAATTATATGTTTGTTTTCTAAATTTCTCTCTTGAATTATTCAGTGACCCCTTCATTATTCAATGGTGTTTTGTTTAATCCCCATGAATTTATGACGTTTCTCTGGTTTTCCTTCATGTTGATTTCTTTTTTTACTCCTTTTTGGTCAGATCGAATAAAAGAACTCATTTAATTTTGCTATATGCATTAAAATTTGTCTCATGCCCTGGTATATATTCAAAGTGTAAGGATATTTTGTGGAATATCAAAATGAATATGTATTCTGCATTGGTTACTTGGACTATTCTGGAAATGTCTGTTAAGAACATTGACATTCACTGTCATTTCGCTTCAATGTTTTTGTGAATATTTTTAGTTTGGATAATATGTGTATTAGTGAGAGTAAGGTATTGCAAGTTCTCACTGTTTTGTGATAGGAATAGGCTCTACCTTATGTCTACTAGCATTTATCTCATTCAATTATGTGTACTTGTATGCATTGTGCAATTTAGCTTCTTTTGTACTTTTTAATAGTTTATTAAATTTACTCAGTTCCTTCATTAGTTTTGAGACTGTTTTAATATATATTTATCGAATTCACATTAGATTAGTAAACATTAATAGTAATTAATGGGGAAATATAAATAAGAATCTTGTATATTCCAGCCTTGGAAAACTCATGCATTAGTGCTAAAAGTTCTCAATAATTACTTTCTAGTTTCAGCAAGAAATCATTTGTAAGCATAGATAGTTTTAATTTCAAATTAATTTCAGAGTGTATGGGACTCTGTACATTTCTATGGCATATTTGTCCAAGCTATAAATGACAGTGTCAAGTACATAGACATTATGCAAGTAGACATTGCTTAGAGTAAAAAGAACTTCAGTCTTTCCCGTTTAAGTATAATCTTAGCTGAGAAGATTTTCAATATTTTTAAATCACATTAAACATGTTATCTATTTCTACATGATATTATTAAGAAATTATGTTGTTTTGTTTTGTTTTGTTTTTTGCATGTATCATAATGATCATGTAGAGGGTTTTGGTCATTTACTCCACTGGTATAATTTTTGACAGTAATTGCTTAGATGGGTAGGCCATCTTTGCTTTCATGAACTATATCACATTTGGTCATGTTGAATAACTATTTTGGTGGTGTTATAATTATTTGGATAGTATTCTGTTGAAGTATTTTACAGCTGTACTCTTAAGATATTAGTCTGTTTTATTTCTTATGATGTCTGTCTCTTCTTTGTGCAAAGATAATTACTAAGCTTATAAAAAATGTGGGAGTGTAACTTCTATTTTTGAACGGTTAATGAATATTGTTATCAACCTTTATTTAAATATTTGATGGAATTCAACATAGCCATCTGTATCCTGGCTCTTTGTTTTCAACTGTTACATGAATCTTTTAAATTCAGATCTTCTATTCCTAAGGTGGATCTACTTCAGTAGTCTTACTGGGAAAGTCATTGTTTCTTCTAAGATATCTAATTTATTGGTTTAGAACCATTTTCTTCTGTTACTTTTTTACTTCTGGAAGTATACTAGCCATGACCATTTCTTTACTCCTGTTTTTATTAACTTAAATATCCTCCTTTCTTTTTGTTCAACATAAAGTTATTCAACTTCCATTATCTCTTCCACTGACATTTTAGGATTTTTGTTAATATTTTCTTTTTTTCTGTTACTTTGGGGGTTTTTATTTGAAATTTCAATTTATATAGTAAGAAGCATACGTCAAAACATTTTTGACTGAATAATTACTTTTTTCATACAATATTTTCTGTTTATTGTTTTTGCTCTCCAAACTCCTTCTAGTTCTTGGCCACCTCTCCCTTGTTTGTCTATACTTTAGTATCCTACTTTCCGTTCTAATTTTCAGTATTGCTTCTGTCTGCATCTTTTATATTTAATATATCCATCTTTTTCTACTTTCATTAGGGAGGTGGCATTATACTATCAGAAAAGATTTCTTTTGGAAGATATAGTTAATACTAATCCCTATAGCTTTCTCTAAACACTAGTATCCCCGAATCCTATAAGTTTTACTATGTTACCTGTTCATTGTAATTCATTACAAAATCTTCTATCTTTCTTTGTTAGTTTTTATATTTTACTTTTTCTTGTGTTAGAATCTGTTGCCTGGTGTGAACATATTGTAATTTCCTGAATATATTTATCGTTCCAATTTCACATCATTATGACAGAATAGCCAATGGACTATTCTAAATATGTCAAACCATGTTATAGTGTACATATCATGTGTGCTTTGAAGAATGTTCTATACATGTTGATTAGGTCTAGTTGTCTCATACCGATAATCAACTATCCTATTATCTTTATGATATTAAAAATAATTATTCTGATCATAGTTACCATTGGAGTGTCACAATGTCCAATTATTATTGTTAAACACTTTCTATCCATATTGGTTTTCTGTTGCTGTGATAGTGACGATGATGAAAATTACTTGTAGAGGGTGAGGGATTTAGCTTACAGGTTACTGTCTATCATCTAGGGAAGCCAAGGCAGGGACTTAAAGCAGTTGGTTGAAGCAGACAGCAAGTCTGCTCACTGTTTTGCTTAGTCACCTTTCCCATAGAGTCCTGACCCACCTTCCCAGGAATGGTACTACCTATAGTGGCCTAGACTCTCTTACATATACTACCTATTAAGAATATACCCACAGACATGTCAGCAGACCAATCTGGAGGAGGCAATTTCTCAGTTGAGATCCTTTTTCCCCGGGTATGTCTAGTTGGTTTCAATTTGACAAAAACTAAACAGCACACTCTCTCTTCCTGCCCTTGACTCACATTTCTTCATGGGATCTGGAGCCCTTTAAGCAGCTCTAGGTATGCTGTTGTATGTTTGCAACTGTTAAATCATCTCAATTGATTGAGCAATTTTTTTTTTTTATAATTTATCTCCCCTATTTACCTAATAACACTTGAGACTTAGTTTACAAACTATTATGGTTAATATTGTATCACTCCATGATTGTTACTGTTGCTATTTGCATGATTCTTTCCCATTTTCCTGTCAATTTATTTCCATCACTGAGAGTACAGTGCATTTTCTATTGATAGCCTATGTCAGGCACAGCATAACTCAAGAAAATATGATTTTATATTAAAGTAATTGACAGTTACCCCAATATAACATATACTTCTTTCCTACTCTATTATTATATATAGAACATCTATATATTCCCTAACAGAAATAGTATACCTTTGTAAATGTAACAAATATAATCTTACATTTAATAGATGCTGAGAAAAAACTCAATTTTGTATTTGGTTACATAACTGAGTAGTAATATTGATTTCAGCATTTGGCATGTCAAGTTATTGATTTCCTTTTGTTACTTCAGTAAAGCTTTGTTCCCACCACTTTCCTGCTATTAACATCAATCATATTATATATTCCCATGTTAAAGCTCAACAATATAATTACATGCATGTTGTTTTATTCAAGTCCTTTAAAAAAACTATTAAGAAAAGCAATCAGAAACATAAATGACCTCTTAAAATTGCCTAATAGCTCTACTTAAATTCTACTATTTTCATTTATATTTCCATCTCTGACATTTAGTTGCCTTCAGTCTAAAGAACACCCTTAGTAATTTTACTTCTTTGTTTATTTTGTGTTGTTGGAAGTCAGCATTGCTGTCAATGACTTCCATCCTTGTTCATCTTTCAATGTTCCATTTCACTTTTAAAAAATCATCTGTAGCATATTTGGTGAACTATTTTTCTCTCTCAGCACTTGAAGGTATCATCTCACTAGTTGTGGTCTTAATAGCCCTGGAGGACACTTCACTACTAATATAAATCAGATTTCCTTTGATATGTTCATTTCCTCTTTCAGATTTAAGTTTTATTCTATCTTTCTCCTTCAGCTTTTTACTATGATGCTTCTGTATGTCATTTGAACTAATTTCTTATTCAATAATTTCTCTCTTTCTCTTTGGTTTCCTTCTTTCTTGAATAACTTCATGAGTATGTACATAACTCCTCATGATGAGGAAACTTTTACATTGTTCATTAATATTTCAGTTACTTACAGTTGGTTATTTAATATTTGTTTTTATTCTAACCTCACTATTTCACTCTGCTTCCCAGTGCTGGGATTATGAGCAGGTACCCAAATTCCCGTCTCAATTTCAAATCTTTATAACTTTATCTGTTCTCTTTTGGTACTCTTCTTATACATAGCTGGCATGTTTAATAAAGTGTCTTGAACCTTTCTGAGGCTCTCTTCATTTTTCTTTGTTCATTTTTCTTTTTACTTTTTCAAATTATAAATCTCTATCCAACAGTCTTTCAGCTTGCCAATTTTCTTTTATGCCAGCTAAAATGTAGCGTTTAGTCTAGTGATAATTTCAATTTTCTTCTCAGGTTTTGTATTTTTAAATTTTATGGTCTGATTTTATATGCAATGTAGAATTCTTATAGCTTTGTTATTCTCTATTAAGAGGGATTTGACATAATACTTGGCTTTACTGTGTTAAACCTGGCTCCCACTGATGCTTAACCCAAGGTCTATCAATGGCAATTTTTATTCATTTTTAGTTTTCGTTCTGTCTGTGTTTCTAAATTCTATATATGGGACTCACCTTCCTATTTCTATGTTGTTCATATAGTACTATTTTCTGAAAATTGTTTATTTTAGGAAATATGTTTTAGAAGTCCTTCAGAAAGTCTAGATGCTAACCATTCCATTGGTTTTATTGGTAAAGATATGGTTGTTTATCTGTTCATTTAGCAGCTTTCTTAAAAGTGTGTATGTGTGTGTGTGTGTGTGTGTGTGTGTATGTGTGTATGTGTGAGTTAGGCATCCAGGGCCTTGTGCTTACTAGACAAATGCTCTCCTACAGAGATACAACCTTTTCCCCTTGTAACATATTTTTAAGATTATTTCAGCGACAGTGAACAGCCCGTGATGACACTCCAAGAAGGGTGCCATCTTGGGCATGGATCACCTCTCTCTTAAGTTGACAGCACTTTTAGAAAGCGTTCATCCCCTATGCCTGCTTCCTATTCTGCTGCCTGACTTAGTACATCACACTCAGCCTTTATTCTCCACAAATGGACTACTGATTACCATCAGGTGTTCAACAAAGAATTAAGGAATAATTTTCTTTCTTGTTTGATCCAACTAAAACTATGAACTTTTTTGTTCATCAGTTGAGGATTGCTTCAATCCTATGATACCTCTTTATAATAGTTACCTCTTTCCCAGTACTTCCTAATAAACTTCCAGTTTGTGTTGAATTTAGCTTGTTGCTTTCAAGGAACTGTTAGTCTCTTCCTAACTGTCACCCACAAACTTTTCACTTTTGAAAGGCTTCTCTTAGGAGTAAATCTTTCCAGATTGTTATAGCTGTCTCTTGTGAGACTAGTCCGGGGCCTAGCAAACACATAAGTGGATGCTCACAGTCAGCTATTGGATGGATCATAGGGCCCCCAATAGAAGAGCTAGAGAAAGTATCCAAGGAGCTAAAGAGATCTGCAACCCTGTAGGTGCAACAACATTATGAACTAACCAGTACCCCGGAGCTCTTGACTCCAGCCGCATATTTATCAAAAGATGGCCTAGTTGGCCATCACTGGAAAGAGAGGCCCCTTGGTCTTGCAAACTTTATATGCCCCAGTACAGGGGAACACCAGGGCCAAAAAGTGGGAGTGGGTGGGTAGGGGAGTGGGTGGGAGGGTATGGGGGACTTTTGGGATAGCATTGGAAATGTAAATGAGGAAAATACCTAATAAAAGGTAAATAAATAAATAAATAAACTCCAGAAAAGTGCTTCTCAACCTCCTAATGTTGTGACCCCCACAACCATAAAATTATTTCATTGTTACTTTATGATTATAGTGTTTCTAGTCTTAAAAATCATAATGGATATATCTTATATGCACGATATTTTATATGTGACCTCCCACAAGGGGAGTCACTGCCAGGAGTTTGAGAACCATGACTTAAGGGATAAGTTGAAGTTGTCTCAATTTATAATGTATTTTTGTTCCAGGCAAAATCCCTATACTCTTGTCCAGGTATATTGAAAGAACCTCTGTTTTGCCTTCTACAATAAGAATGTAGTAGATTCTTACTTGTTTCTAAGTTAAATATTTGTCCTCCCCTTTTGAGTGAGACACAAGCTTTGACATTAGTAGCCATAGTCTTCAGCTTGCAGCTTCGTGCATAGCATCTCTACTCTGCTAGTTATTTTTGGTAAGGATGGCATGTGTCTCAGTATTTCCATCACACCATCTTTAGAGTAGTGTAGATCTTGGGACTCTGAGATCTATGAGTAGGGCCTAGGGAGTTAAAGGAAGTTCCAGTCTTTGCAGATGACAATGCAATAGAGACTCAGAGAGGTTGGAAAATGGTAACATGCACAAAGGGTGACATAGTCCTAGTCTAAAACACCCTGTGTTCTTGGCTATACCTACTCTAAGTGAGCCTTTAACTAGACAGAGCTTGGAGGAAATATATTGTCTTAAATGTCACAGATCCTTGATGCTTGGTAAACAGTTTTGCACATATTGTAATCAAATGTATTATTATTTGACTTATGGCTTTAGACAGTTTTTGACTTTATATTGTGAGGATTGTTTTGACCAGACTTTTTGGCTTATGTCATTTTGCTTTAAATAGGACTTATAGAGCTAATTGAACTATTTTATTTGTTCTGCTATTTAACCCATTATACAGATTAAGGCTCTTAAAATCTTAGTCCATTTTGGAAAAGAAACCAATTAGCTTTTATCTTGTCATTGGATTAGCAATGACTACTACTATGATACCTCCTATAAAAACAGTTATATATTCTTTAGTTATTGACATTTCAAGTAGGAAGAAAACCTTCCATTTGGGCTTGAAATCAGCATCAGAGTTTTGTGAATGCTGCATGAATACTATGATTGGTCTACAAGGCCATTTGTATGAAAAACTCTTGATTTTTTTTCCTACAAGTACCTCCTACTACCCCTTCTAGGGAAAGCTCTTCAAGGCAAGACATCTGCTTGGTTCCATCTTTCAGGTTCATGTTTACTTTAGCCCAACAGTCAAGGAGACCACAAGGTGCTTTTTTCAACAGGAGGAAAAAAATTATCAAAAGGCTTACAATACAGGCATTCAAGTTTTGAAAGCTGCCTTGACATAAAATTCTATTTTCAGTCTCATCTGAATGAAATTGTATTTTCAATTGAATTAGAGCAAAAAGACTTCATGACAAGCATTGACTTTTGAACATTTGGGTTAATTACAAGACTTCCCTAATGCCAAATTTTATTTTAACATAATTTTTTGAAAATGTTTACCTAATTTTCAAATGAGGAACCAAGCCAAAAAAAAAATGTATGTGAGTGGGTCTTGTCCATGGGTGATAACTTTGTTTCTTGATGCATAGTCATGTTTTCTTGTTACAATGGAAGATAAGTAGTAGTATCATTAAGTAGGTGAAGGTGAGGAATACTGTTAAACTTTCTGCAGTGTATAGGGGCAACAAGGAAAGAAACATTTCAGACCAATCATTTCTCCTGCCTTGTATTGTTTTTTTCTGACCTTTGTTCTTCAGTGTCAAACACTTCCCTCCAAGTCCTAATTCCTCCAATTCAGAGGTACCACAGAGACAGTTTATACTGGCATTGATATCCTTGAATGGTTTTATATCAGTCTCTTAGTACTTTTCCTTGCTCTTTTCACATGAACCACTATGATGTAAGGAGCCATGACTAGACAACATCACTGTGATGTAACAATCCATCAGTATTAACTTGCTCTTGAAAAATTCTAGCCGTCATGAACAAGAGCTCACATATCCAATGGTGACCATTTACAGGGCATCAAGGACCCTGTCAAAAGCCAGACTCCCAAACTTCATACTTATTTTTGCCAGTTTTTCAAAACTGCCAGGAAATGAGCATTGTTGCCATTTTCACTATCATATCTAGAGCCCGAGATGGCCTCGCTGAGTTTCACTTCATGGTTACTGGTACTTCTTTTTAGTCTGCTCTTATACTGATTATTGTAATGTGGAAGCTTCTGGGACTTCTTAAGAGTCTATAGAATGACAGTTTGTGAACAGTGAGATTATTCCCTGAAAGGCACCTACTACTTTCATTGCCCTGAAGATTCTCAAGTAACTTATACTGAACAATTGGACCTCCTCCAACACTGGAACTAAAGTATATGGCACATGGATAAGCCACTTAAGCATCAGATTTACCAGTTCTCTTTAAGTCTAAAGCCTGGACTTTTTAATGCCTCATATGGTATGCAGCAAAAGTGTCTTTTTTTCCTCTAGAACCAAGTACTTTTAGAAGGATATAGAAGATGCATACGTGAAAGCATCTTCAACTCTCAGCAATACTTGAGATTAGCAAATTCCATACTTAAGATTAGCATTCTATAGTGGAAGCCATTTCTCCAGCATTCTACCAGCTAACCAATTGCTTTATCCTCCTGGTAGACCATGATAGTTGATACCATTTCTAGATCATACATATTAGCTAGAGCCTCTCCAAACAGGATGTCTGTAGACATTATTTTAATTTCAACAATGATAACTTTTCTTCTTGATATGATTTTTCCTGGGTGACCTGGAACCTGGAATATGTACATAAAGATGTCCTTGAATTCACAGAGATTTATCATCCTCTGCCCCTGTCTCTGCCCCAGGCCCTGTCCCTGCCCCTGCCTTTGCCTCCCAAGCTCTAGAATTAAAAGCATGAGCCCTGCACCTGCCATCAACAGGAGATTAAAAAATATTTGTCTTACTGAGTTTTTGAAAATTATGTTTTTTGCCTATGTGTCTATATGTGGGTATGTGCAAAAGAGTGTAGAATCCTAAGAGGAACAGATGAAGGTATTGATTCTCTGGACATGAAATTACAGTCAATTGTAGGATAACTGATGTGAACATTGCTCTTCAGGAAGAGCAGAATGTGTTCAGTGTCTTAACCATCTCTGCCACTGATTTTTAGAAGCGAGTTGTCTGTAAGTTCCCAGCAAATGAGCCTGACCTTCCGATGTTCTGTGTCAGCAGGATACCATGTTTATGGTTAAAACTATTGAGCTGTCAATTAACCTTCTATCAATCTAATAAAGTGTTAATGGGCTACTTGTCTATCTGGGCTCCATGTTTCCTTCTGTTTCAGGCTCTCATAAATCTCAATGTTATTCAACTTGTCACAATAACCAGGATTTACTTTAGGTAAATAAAAGCAGGTTTAATTTTTTTGGTGAATGTGTCCTGTGGCGGGAGAAAAAAAAAAGAGTACCTTATGGTTCTTTGTTAGAACAAATGAAATCTAGAGAAATAATGCTTTCCCATGGCAAGTAGAGTTCTAACAAATGAGTGGATGAATAAACATTGAAGTATTTGGCTTTTCTCTTAGGTGCTTTCATTAGTTGGTCCCATTGTTATTTAATACGGTTATTATGCTGTCAGAAATAAAAGGTGATAATTGGATCATCAGAAAACAGATTTTTAATTTATATGCTTAAATTATACTACAATTTATTAGATAAATAAATAAAGGAGATATTTTTGGGTCTTAACTTCTTTCAACCATATGTTTACTGAATTGAGGGGTTCTTGGTGAGTAGACCACCTTAAACTGAAGCCAGGACATGTTAGTGTATTGCCTAAATGTCAGCCTTATTTTTTAAATGTGGATAATTATGCCTCACTAGGCATTAGTGTGGGAGTTAACTGTAATTAAATTAATTCATTCTCATTAATAGTATGAAGCCTACCTCATGCAGGCCTTCACTTACTACCAAATATTACTATCATCATCACCAGCAACATACAATCGGAGTAATTTCACTTAAACAGATTAATTCCAGAGAAGAAGGCTTCTTATAGTTTCCAAAGCTCTTTTATAGAGACTGAGACTTTGCACAGTGTTCTTTTCTTTTTATTAGGGAACCTCGATCACAATAGATTTCCGGATTTGCCAGTGTGTACAGCTTGCATGGCACACCTTGGCTCTGCTGATTGGCCCCACTCTGGGTTAGTGTCTTTTCTTCTGACCAGAGGAATTAGTGAAATGGATTTGGTGCCTGCTGAGTTGTGATTCAACCTGTGTCCATCAATATGGTGTTAGGGGGGTTCTGTGTGTTTTCCATGAAGAATGCTTTCAGCTGGTAATTCAACCGATTGTCCTTTCCACTCTAACAGTTTCTGTTTGTGACTTAAATTGCCCCCATGAAAATGTTGGCTTAAGGCATTATGCTATTCATCTAAACACTGTTGGTCCATTCAGCCTCCGAGTAAATCAGCAGAGAAGCTCATTGCAGAATCCTTCTGCTCCACACTCTACGTATAACTCTCACCACCTAGATGTAACATTAGACCATCCCATGCATTAAAATACAAAATAGAACAAAAGGAAGGAAGGAAGGAAGGAAGGAAGGAAGGAAGGAAGGAAGGAAGGAAGGAAGGTGGAAAGAAAGAAAGAAAGAAAGAAAGAAAGAAAGAAAAGAAAGTGGAAGAAAGGAAGGAGAGAAAGGAAGGAAAGAAGGAAGGAAGGAAGGAAGAAAGAAAGAAAGAAAGAAAGAAAGAAAGAAAGAAAGAAAGAAGGAAGGAAGGAAGGAAGGAAGGAAGGAAGGAAGGAAGGAAGGAAAGAAAGAAAGAAAGAAAGAAAGAAAGAAAGAAAGAAAGAAAGAAAGGAAGGAAGAAAGGAAGGAAGGAAGGAAGGAAGGAAGGAAGGAAGGAAGGAAGGAAGGAAGAAAAAGAGAGGAGGAAGGAAGGAAGAAAGAAAGAAAGAAAGAAAGAAAGAAAGAAAGAGGAAAGGAAGGAAGAAAGGAAGGAAGGAAGGAAGGAAGAAAAAGAGAGGAGGAAGGAAGGAAGAAAGAAAGAAAGAAGAAAGGAAGGAAGAAAAAAGAAAGGAGGAAGGAAGGAAGAAAGAAAGGAGGAAGGAAGGAAGGAAGGAAGGAAGAAAGGAAAGAAGAAAGAAAGGAAGAAAGAAGAAAGAAAGAAAGAAAGAAAGAAAGAAAGAAAGAAAGAAAGAAAGAAAGAAAGAAAGGAAGAAAAAGAGAGGAGGAAGGAAGGAAGGAAGAAAGAAAGAAAGAAAGAAAGAAAGAAAGAAAGAAGAAAGGAAGGAAGAAAAAAGAGAGGAGGAAGGAGGAAGAAAGAAAGGAAGAAAGAAAGGAGGAAGGAAGGAAGAAAGGAAGGAAGGAAGAAAGGAAAGAAGAAAGAAAGAAAGAAAGAAAGAAAGAAAGAAGAAAAAAGAGAGGAGGAAGGAAGGAAGAAAGAAAGGAAGAAAGAAAGGAGGAAGGAAGGAAGAAAGGAAGGAAGGAAGAGAGGAAAGAAGAAAGAAAGAAAGAAAGAAAGAAAGAAAGAAAGAAAGAAAGAAAGAAAGAAAGAAAGAAAGAAAGGAAGAAAAAGAGAGGAGGAAGGAAGGAAGGAAGAAAGAAAGAAAGAAAGAAAGAAAGAAAGAAAGAAAGAAGAAAGGAAGGAAGAAAAAAGAGAGGAGGAAGGAGGAAGAAAGAAAGGAAGAAAGAAAGGAGGAAGGAAGGAAGAAAGGAAGGAAGGAAGAAAGGAAAGAAGAAAGAAAGAAAGAAAGAAAGAAAGAAAGAAAGAAAGAAAGAAAGAAAGAAGAAAAAAGAGAGGAGGAAGGAAGGAAGAAAGAAAGGAGGAAGGAAGGAAGAAAGGAAGGAAGGAAGAGAGGAAAGAAGAAAGAAAGAAAGAAAGAAAGAAAGAAAGAAAGAAAGAAAGAAAGAAGAAAGGAAGGAAGAAAAAAGAGAGGAGGAAGGAAGGAAGAAAGAAAGGAAGGAAGGAAGAAAGAAAGAAAGAAGAAAGAAAGAAAGAAAGAAAGAAAGAAAGAAAGAAAGAAAGAAAGAAAGAAAGGAAGGAAGGAAGAAAGGAAGGAAGGAAGGAAGAAAAAGAGAGGAGGAAGGAAGGAAGAAAGAAAGAAAGAAAGAAAGAAAGAAAGAAGAAAGGAAGGAAGAAAAAAGAGAGGAGGAAGGAAGGAAGAAAGAAAGGAAGAAAGAAAGGAGGAAGGAAGGAAGGAAAGAAGAAAGAAAGGAAGAAAGGAATAAGGGAAAGAGAAAAAAGGAGAAAAGAAAATCCTCTTTGGTGTCTGAGAAGCAGTTAGAATGGTTTGAGTTGAAACAACTCAGAGAGGAAAGTTACAAGGATTACCATATGATAAAACAATAAATTTCCTTACTCATTATGCTCCTATCAGAAAAAAATCAAGAGTTATCTTACAAGGCATTCTATTCAGTACCCCTTGTACAATGTATAGCTTTTAATTACTTCTTATTCCTACTTCATGTAAATGGTTAGAGTCAACATTCAGGAGCCATGATTCTTCATGCCTGCCTTCCCTACCCTATGTTCCTATATGTATAAATTGTGTGAAAAGTGGATTCCAGCTGGACTGCTTTGGTCCACCTTAGCTAATAATCCTACCACTTCACAAACACTCTGAGTGTTGCAGGGATCCCCATTCTGAAAAGTTCCAGACCTCTGTGAGAAATATAACATTCTCCCTTCTGATATTACCTTGCTCTTTTCTTAAACATCTGACATTTCCAGACTACAATTACATAATACAAACACAATTACCATTTTCTCAAGTAAGTTCTTCATTACAATTATTTTTTTTCCTGAGACAGATTCTCACTACTGTACTGTACTGTACAGGTTCTCACTACTGTAGGCTGACTGATCCCAAGTGCTGGGATTAAAAGTGTACACTTACTACCATGCCTTCCAACTTTATTATAATTCTTTGCTATTTAGATTGTACAAGACACACACACACACATATATATATACATATATATATATATATATATATACATACATACATACATATATATATATATATATATATACAAATGAATATATACTTGTAATAACAATTGATGAAAAAGAGGCCATGTTTTGAAAGAGAGCAAAGAGGGGTATACATAAAGGTGTGGAGAGCGGAAAGGGAAGGGAGATATATTCTTAAGAAACAGTTGTTTAACTAAAATTCATAGCTTACACTATAGAGAAAACAATTAAAAACTTGTCTTCTTTTTTTTCTCCTCCAATAAAATTTTATCTCTTCAGAGATATTGGACTAGGGCACTTCCTTTTTATCCTTGTGAGGTTGTTCTCACCAGTCAGGAAACACATTACACTTACAGATTTGCCAGTGAAGGTTCCTATCTTTGCAAAGAAACTTGACTATTCCTTAGTAATACAGTTTGGTCTTTCTTTCTTGCTTTCTTGCTTTCTTTCCTTCCTTTCCTTCCTTCCTTCCTTCCTTCCTTCCTTCCTTTCTTTCTTTCTTTTTTTTTTTTTTTTAAAGATTTATTTATTTATTATATGTAAGTACACTGTAGCTGTCTTCAGACACTCCAGGAGAGGGCGCCAGATCTCATTATGGATGGTTGTGAGCCACCATGTGGTTGCTGGGATTTGAACTCTGGACCTTCGGAAGAGCAGTCCGGTGCTCTTACCCACTGAGCCATCTCACCAGCCCCTTTCTTTCTTTCTTTCTTTCTTTCTTTCTTTCTTTCTTTCTTTCTTTCTTTCTTTTATTCATATCCTGTGTTTGTGTATTTGCTTTGATTCATGTGAGATGGTTTATGTTTTTTAAGTGGTTAATTTAGCATATTGAAAAAAGAATACCCTCACTATTTCAAAGAGTTAGGGAGTATCCTACCAATGCTATGCAGAAATTAGAGGCTTCATGCAAACTTAAAAAGGGATGCATTTGAGTTGGACCTATTAATTCCTTACAGTGTCACAGAAAAAAATTCTGTCAAATTATTTTTGACATTTATACAGTTTATTTTTATTAGTACTGCTGTGTTAAGGCTGCTGAATTAGGTCCATTTCAGAGTGTTTTCTTCTTACAAAACAGGAGTAATTATAAGTAGAAACTAGCTAGGATTAAGAATCATAATTGGATAAAAAAATGGATAAAAAGAGTGAATTAATTATTGGATACTATAATTAATCAGGGTTATTCTTCTCAAGGTTAACAGTTTAAAACGTATTTTATGGGTAATGCAAACACCTCACTTCGAGCTTTTTATGATAGTCATAGTCCACCTTAGCCCAGGCATAGAGCAATTCTCTCCTCGTGCACTCACCCCCTGTTCGGTTTCATTTTGTTCCCTTTGCTCTGTCATCAATCCAGTGGTCAGCCTGCAAAACAGAAGGCAGGATAATTACTTTGGGAACATGACCATGTGTTTCTGGGAACTTGAAGAGCTGTGGTCAGAAACAACGCAATTTTAGGCACTGTCATGCAAATTCATGATGTACTTCCGGCTACTCCTTCAACAATAAACATTACTTTGCCTTTCCAGCAGTTGTTCAACAAAGATAATCAATTAGTACAGTGCCCAAGTTGTTTTGAAATGAGATTGCATTGCATAAGCTAGAATCATTTTTGTAAACTCCTGTTATAAATTATACATGTACAGAAAGTACAACTGCTGGGTTGATTTTATCTACTTATTCTCCAGGTTCCACACCACCTCTCCATGTGTCCTTCCAGTCCATCTATACAGGTGCTGTTTTTAATTTTTGTTGTGGTGACACGGCTTTTCTATGTAGCCCAGGTTAATCTCATAGTTGCCATCCTTCTGTCTCAGCCCTCCAAATGCTAGGCATATCAATATGTACCCGTAGCAATCTATTCAGTTTCTCTACATTTTTATCTATATGCAATTTAGCTAAATATGCACAATATTAGATATTATGTAATTTAATCATTAATTACATGAGGAATTAACTAAAGCATAAACCTTTTGGTAACAACATACCCATTATTTTATACATTTAATTTATAAAAAAAATGTTTGGCATAAGTGTATATAACAGTATAAATGTTTAAAATTATTGAATATCATTAAATATTTGAAACACATTTAAAAGAGAATTATAGATACTAGAAACTTATTTTTCCTATGGTTTATATCATTTTAACTTAATTTTAATATTTTAATTAGCTGGGCAGTGGTGGTGCTTGCCTTTAATCCCAGCACTCAGGAGGCAGAGGCAGGCAGATCTCTGAGTTTGAGGCCCAACTTGTCTATAGACTGTGCTCCTGCATAGCCAGGGATACACAGAAAAACCCTATCTCAAAAGACCAAAAATGTATACATTTAATTTATATAGTATATATACATTTAATTTATACATGTGTGTGTGCACGCATGCACACACACACAGACACACACGTGTGAGCGCACGTGAGCATGTAGTGTATTGCACTTGTGTATGACACATATATATGTGGTGCTTTTGTTGGTATCCGCAGAGGCCAGAGACATCCAGTTCCCTGGCTCTTGAGTTAAAGATCTTTATGAGCTAACAGCCATGCATAGGAATTATTCAATTAGGAAATGAACTCTGCTCCTCTGGAAGTCCAACATGTGCTTTCAATCAGCTATAATAACATAATTATTTGTTTATATGCCTTGATATCTAGGTAGATAGATAGATAGATCTATAGATGTGGAGGGATGAGAGAGAGAGAGAGAGAGAGAGAGAGAGAGAGAGAGAGAGAGAGAGAGAGAGAGAGAACTGGAATTGTAATTGTTCTTACTTAAAAATTAATGACAGCTCTATCTGTGCAATGAAATTCAAGTTTCTTTTTATCTAAAACATGTGTGTGCACACATGTAACTCTGTGCAGTATGTGGTCATGAATTTGGATGCTTTCTTATGGAGAACAGATGTCAGTATAAATTTTCTTTCAAACAATAAATTTAATTTTTAACAATAAATGGACTCATTCATCATTGCTGATTCCAGGGCATATGTATAGTTTTCATGTTATTCCTTGGCCACATTGCACCTGTTGGGAATTACAAGAGAAACACACCCCTCCCTGTAGATTGATGACATTCAAGATCTAAAGTAACAAAGCAGCTGTTGACCATCATCAGTTGCTATCTAAAGGGGAAGGAGAGGCAGAGAGGAAAACTTTGGACAGTCTTGCATAGTTGACTGTACTCTAGATTAAGAAACCCTTGAGAGCTTAATTTCATGGCCATTCCCAATCCCATGGATCTTCCCAACATCATCCATGTATCCATAAACATATTAGAATTGGAGTGTCTGTTATTCTTCACTGACGCTTCCCCCAGAGACTCAGTAACTTCCCACACATGTTGTACCTAGGTCAGGTACATGAGTTTATGCTTATATTATTCTTTAAATTTCAAAATAGAATTATTCTTGTTCTTTAGGGTGAAAAATAAGAAAAAAATTTTTTAAAGGATGTATCAAAACACTCTTGCTATGAAAAAAGCAAAAAGGTGTATAATTACATAGAGAATCAGGTTATACTTAGAGACTACTGAAGGCAAAAACTCAATGGGATAGATTAGCTCCTCATGAGTCTCCCAGGCAGGTTGGTTATCATGATGTATACTAAGCACGTGTCTGCTGTTGCTTCATGGTTTTGTCTGAAATGGGCAGATGGTGAGTTAAGGCTGAAGCTCTGTCAACTCTTGCCAGCATAAAGTCAGAGAAAACTATAATCCTTTCATTAGTAAAGGTTTAAGACTTCTCAATCAGGACAAATAGTCAAAACTCGCAAAACTTACTAACTACTGAAATGTCAGAAGAATCAGTGATTTCAAATTTTGCCAACTTACAATTCCATTTCCAAGCCAGCAACATATACAACTCTTCATTTTATCTCTTCAAACCTTCTTTGCTCCACATCTAAAGAAATGTCTGCTTATATTATGAGACATTTTAAAAGATATCAGTGGAAGTATAAGTTAACATAGAAATGCCAAAAAATAACCTCCATCAACCTGAAGCCATGTATATGTGTAGATAGATTTTATGCAATGTGTAAGGCTCCCATGGATTAGTTCTGTCATCTAATAGCACATCCTGACATGTTTAATATACATTAATTAACTTCCTGATGACACTTTACAATACATCACAATGCCTTAAGTGTGACTCCTTGTCATAGCATTACATAGATCATTTTTAGTGCCTGCATTGTGTACATTATTACTATAGTTATCTTAATAATCTTCTTGGTTCTGAGTTCTTGTATTGGTTCAGTAGTTTAAAATATATACCAATATTGAACTCAACATCACTGTACAGACATAGTATTTTATATTTCCTTTGGATAGTTTTTAGTTGCTTGATTGCTACATCAGAATGTGCGTATGTGTTTATTTATTTTTAACTTGATCTATCATGTTTATCTTCCAGTCTGCAGAGTAGCTCATATTTCTACGAGAAATTTCTGTGGCAACCCCTTACTTACTCTAGAGACATATGTTGGTTAGAGAATTGTGTATGGCTGCCAGTGAAAGGCCTGAAATTACAGCACTTGGTTCTCTCTCAGTAACAAAACATTCGAGGCCAGGCAGTGCAGGGATACATGCTTGTTGGTACTCCGACTACCCTCCTGGTTGGTTTGGTGTTCATTTTTTGTTTGTGTTTTGCATTTGAATGTAGCTTCTTATTTGATTTTATCTTATATCTACAGTATTGTTTCTATGACACTAGCCATCATATCTGTATCCACATCATTGAGTGGAAAGTGAAGCTGTAAAAGTATAGATAGCTCTTAGCCCTCCCAAAGTAATAGCTTCTGTAGGAATCCCCACCATACAATTATATTAATCTTCTTGACCACACATGAATTTTTTTTTCAGGATGATAGGAAATATAAATTTTACCTAGATATATTTCTAACCTAATTGATAAAATTATTCCTTAAGAATGAACAGCGTTGTAAAATAAGATACTGGATAGAAAGTAACAGTAACAGTAAAGATTGTGTGTGTGTGTGTGTGTGTGTGTGCAGGCATTTATATTATTAATAGGTCAAAATTGTATCATTTTAAATTGTTCCTTGCAAGTTGGACATATAGTGACTTAATACAAAGATGAATTGTGAATAGATAATTATAAATTTAAGAGTATCTTTATTTTTTCTTCTTGAAAGAAATGGTAATTTATCTGTTAGTCAATCAAAAAATTTTAAAAAGAAAAAGTTTCAAAGTATTTTAAAAAGTCACTCAGGAAAAAGGTGAGCTAAAAGAGCCCTCTGTGAAATGATAAATGATCTTTCAAATTATTAAATCACTTGTGGCAGCTTTCCTGATAGTGTCATCTACTCTCCTAGTAGTACTGCTCATTATCCCTTTTAATAATAAAACATCCCTGAAGGTAATTTTCCTTTCTATTTCAGGTCTTAGCACCCTACCTCTGGTAAACTTTCTCCTTGTTTCAGACATTCAAAAATAAGCCATCAAAGAAGTGTGCCTTACCTTTGAACACCTTCAACTTGTAGATTCTCGGTCTATAGCACTGTGGTACGCAGTATTTCTGTGATTTCCAAGTTCGGAAATAGTAGAACTAAGCACATCAACAGCAGAATGAAATTCATTGAGATTTAAGAGGCTTGGATGCTCGGTGTCTTGAATAAATTCCTAGAGCCTCCCAAGTCTTGGATTCACAAAGAAAAGAAAGGAGAACTGTCTGCGCCATACATTTGGCTACACGAGGACACTTAGATTCAGAAACCTGTTGCATGGCTAGTGAAAATACTCAAAGTAATTAGGAAACAGATATCAATAAAATAAATTGGATTGGTTGACATTTTTGACAAACAAGGGGATAGATGGAAGTTGGAAGAATTTATTCTCTTCTCTCAAATGTGAAAGAGAAAAGACCCTGCCTTTCCTGGCTGTTAGATTCCTGTCTATCTGAGACTTGGGTTTCATTGTTTTGATAGCTGGAGAATTTAGTAAGCCTTTTTCATCTTTTCTTTGGAAGTCAACTTTGAGGTTCAGGTTCCCTCATTTGGATTAGATACATTGATTTTACAAGCATAGCCAAAGAGAGAAAGGTGAAGTGTCTCTCTTCAAGAATATCTACTCACCCAGCAGGTTTTCAGCACAGACTGGGTATAAATCTTGGATGTTAATATACTCAACGAGAGTTTTTAGAGAACAAAACGTCGTCAGGTGTATTGAAACTTGTATCTTATTAGTAGAACACTTGGGAAAGCACTTACCATGCCATGGTTGTTTGTACAGAGACAAAGTAGAAAACGATGATTTTAACTGTATGGAGAATATAAGTACATTTCTACAGGATCTCAAATGTTATTGTTTTTACAGATGTACTGAAATATGAAGAAACACACAAGCCAGAATTCCTATCATGAGCTACTAAAATTCAACCCTACATATTTCCAGACTACAATGGTCTTTATGGTTTTTTGTTTGTTTTGTTTTTTGATTCTTTGTGTTTTTGTGTGTGTGTTTATTTTATTTTTCATGAAATGTTATATATTCAAGAATATAAGTTTAGGTAGGTAATAAGTAATAGTGTGGTACTAAATTTTTTAAAAATGTACATGTGTATGGGCATGTCTGTGTATATGTATACATTGTTTGGGCAGGTTCTCTTGAAGGGAAGCAGTGTCTATCATATCCTATAGAACTTGGGTTACAGGCAGATAGTTGTGAGGCTGAGACCTGGAGTGCTCTGGAGGGCAGCAAGTGCCCTTCACTGCTGAGCCATCTTTACATTGCCTTGAGAGTATGTTTTTAAGGAATCAATACATTAGACCACTGTTTTTCAACCAGTGAACCACGCCTGCTTGAGGAGTTTCCATATCAGGCATCCTACATATTAGATATTTACATTATAATTCATAATAGTATCAAAATTACAGTTACAAAGTATCTATGAAATAATCTAATGGCTGGGGTCACCATGGCATGATGAACTGTATTAAGGAGCTGTGACATGTCCTTAGACAGCTTGGCAAGGTTTGAGAGCAGCTGGGGGTTGAAAACTAATTGCTACTCAAGAGCCAGATTGTCTTAGCAGTTTGTGACACATCCTTTTCCTTACTGGTGTTACACAATAGGATGTTTTGTTGCTTAACTAGTAGCTGTCTTTTACTTTCCACTCCCCACCCCATTCCTCTAAAGAAGCAATGTTGCTGCCAGAATAGATCCAGAGACTTTTTGTAAATGTGGAGTATGAGTAAGGGTTATAGGCAGAATGTGTAAAGTGTGAAGGAAAACAAAAATATTTATTTGGAAAGTTTAGTTCTGTCTACAAGGGTAATTTAAAAAAAGAGGGAATTTTGTTTTTTAATTAGCAGAATGGAATGAGTGAAGAGTCTTTGAGATTTCAGGGTTTTTAAGACTTTTAAAGGAGGCATTGAGTAAAAACAAATTAGAAATTAGGAGCTAAGCTTCTGAAATGACCAGTGCAGGACTAGAAAGCCAAATAGAAGTTGGTCCTCTTGTTATTCCTCTATGCAGAGCATAGTATCCATTCTAGTCTGTGCTGGAATTGAGCCACTTGGGTCACAGAGATTATTAGTTGGCACACAATAGAAGCCCCACAGATTGTTAGGATTCTGCAGAAAGTGGCTACACATGTTCTTCCGTTCCTCGTGCTTTTGGGATGCTTCACATGGATGCTTCACATGGATGTAAAATGCCATCAGAGAGTCTTCCCAATGGAAGACCTCTTTCATGATTTTAGAAAGATAAAGTCATGGATAAAAAAATGATAGTCAATAATCAAAAGTAAAGCCCTTCTGAAATTCTCTGACAGTTATATCTGTATGTGTCCTTTATTTAAGAACATGTTAGCAATTATAATAAATTAATGATAATGACTAAATGTGAGTAGATGTCATAATGATTAATTATGTTGATTATTTCCTACTGATGTCTTAAAAATACATTTTCCCCCAACTGGCATCTTAGAAAAGGAAAACACTCAACTCTGTGCTGTTACTTAGAAATAACAAACTCCTTAACATCTTATATTCTTAAAATAAAATTAAACAAGCAGCCTTCAAACTTTGGAAAATCAGCAGAATATAAAGACATCTGAAGGTCGCTCGGGTCGCCACAGCAGAATTATTTTATTTCTAACTCTGTTTTGCTTTTGGATTGATATTTAAAGTATGTCTGTGACTGACACAGCTTTCATCTCTGTACCCTAGCACAAAATGTACATTAAAAGTAACAGCGAGCAGGCAAACAATAGTTGTAATTTACTTTCAATCAAAGCATTTGCCTGGCTTAAAAACTTCTAGGATTCTTGCCACCTCAAATAAGATCTTTTCTGAGGAAGCTTGCCATGTCTAGACTGTAAAGCCTATGACAAACTTCAGTGAATTTGGTTAAATGTTTGAATATGGCATTGTGTAAAAGGCATCACTCCCGTGATTCAGTTGAACCTTGACAGCCATGACTTTAGAGAGCTATTGACCTTTCCTAAGCAGCAGTTTTCCCACCTGCTAATGAGGAAAACTAATATTGCCTCTGACATGGACTTACTAAGAAAATTAACTGAAATAAAAAGAATTTATATATCACTGAAGCACAATGACCATTACTTACTAGTTTTATTCTTAGCTCTGCACTTTGCAAAATGATAAGTGCTGAGTTTGGGGTTATATTTCCCAATATCATGTAGGCTATCAAGAATAACTTCAGGCTGTAAAGCTGGCTCAGCAGTTAAGAGCTCCTTCTGTGCAATCATGAAGACCAGAGTTCCGATCTGCTAATGATGATTACTCTACCTTCACAGAACCTGATGGTGTCTCTGGCTTCCCAGATTCCATCCCACAATCAGTCTCCAAACCCAGACACTATTGAATATGCCAGCAAGATTTTGCTGAAAGGACCCTGATAGAGATATCTCATGTGAGGCTATGCCAGTGCCTGGCAAATAGAGAAGTGGATGCTCACAATCATCTATAGGATGGAACACAGGGCCCCCAATGAAGGAGCTAGAGAAAGTACCCAATGAGCTGAAGGGATCTGCAACCCTTAGGTGGAACAACAATATAAACTAACCAGTGCCCCCGTGTTTCTAGCTGCATATGTAGCAGAAGATGTCCTAGTCAGCCATCATTGGGAAGAGAGGCCCCTTGATCTTGCAAACTTTATATGCCCCAGTACAGGGGAATGCCAAGGCCAAGCAGTGGGAGTGGGTGGGTAGGGGAACAGGGCAGGGGGAGGGTATAGGGAACTTTTAGGATAGCATTTGAAATGTAAATATAGAAAATATCTAATAAAAGAGAACTGAGGGAAATACAACTAAACACACACAAACACACTCACACACACTCACAGACACACTCACACATGCACACACTCACACACACTCACAGACACATGCACACACACACCACTTTATACATTCACACAGGAATATACACAAACATACATATAAAAATAAATTAAAAATTAAAAATATATCTCAGATTTGTGTTTCTCACCTGAGATTAATTTGTGACTTTATAATTAAACGAAGTGTGAACAAACAAATTTTGAGCATTGTTAATTTTCAAATCATAACATATGTGCCTCTGATAAATTAAGTTGTCAAGTGGCTTATACAAGTTCCATGTGGAGACCTCTTGTCCTAGGTATTATTAGTGTTAATATGTGACTATAATCATATGTCAAAGATAATATCAATAACAATAATTTTTAAACTTTAGAGCTGGAAGATATTTCATGGAGTTCATCACTTTTTCAAAACCTCTCATTCATCTTTCTTCACCTCCCTTTATAAAACAACAACAACAACCAACCTGTGCAACCAATTCAAATATCTTACTATGCAAACTCCCTTTACTATCTACTTCTTGCCTTGTTATTATTTCAAAGTGATTGTTCATGGGACTAAGGAGTTGACTCAGCTGTTAAGATCACTGGCTACTCTTCCAGTAAGCTGGTTTGATTCCAGCACCCACATGATAACTCACAATCACCTGTTTTCACAGTTTCAGAGAACCCCATGCTCTCTTCTAACTCCCAGCTATACTAGGATGTACATGGTGCATATAATACATTCAGGAAAATCATCTATACAAAGATGTATTTTTTTAAAATATATACTCATTTGCATTCTGGTATACATCTCTTATCCCAAAATCAGAAGACTGAGGCATGACAATCGGGAGTTCCAGACCAGCCTCAACTTCAAAGCAAATTCAAGGCCAAGCTGGGCTTTATGAGAGACCTAGTTTTAAAAGAGCCAAAACGAAAAAAAAATGAGTATATTCACCACTGTTTTGAATTCCACTCTTGCAAAGCCTGTGCAGAATTGAACTCTTTCTAACAACCACCAGTGGTCAAAACTTCAACATGGTTGGTCAAACCTTAGGTCAGTCTTTGGCTAGGTTGAGCCCTACTCTACTTGCTGAAGCATGTTTGTATAAATTCAAAAGGTGGTCTGTTGAATGTTTATCTTATAAGTATTGATTGAACACCTGCTGGTTTCTTGGCCTTCTCCTGGGCATGAGTTCTGGAGTTGTGAAGGGGCCGATGAAATGCCAGCATTCATACGTCACAGGACTGGAGAAGGGACAGGCAAGTAAATAATTAAATGTCAAGGAAAGGTAAATTTTGTGAGGGGAAAATATGCTGGATGACGTAGGTGGTCAGTTTTATACTGATGAACACGTGGCCTCTATTGCTTACAATCAGAAGAACTGTGAACATTTTTCCCCCAGTGAATCTCACTGTCATGGTCCCCAAGGAACACAACTCAGTCAATATTAATCAGCAAAGCAAAAACACTGCCCCTTAGAGAGTATTAGTTTCCTGTGTTGGCATCTGTTTCTCTTGGTGAGCATAGACCTCTCCACAGATGATAGAACTGAATGAACCATTTTACCCTGCAGAAACATTACTAGATATTTCTGCAAGGGGGCAGCGAAAGTCACAGTATATACCAGGAGTCATACAATACACACACTTATGTGCAACAAAGGAGTTCACACTGAGTCTGACACTAGGAGTCAGATTCTCACCAAGGAAATATTATAAGCTATGAGTCATTCTCACACAGCCTAGACTGGGAGCCACCTTTCGCAATGAAACCTCATGTCGCTGGCCCTACACAACTTCAGCTCTCTATGCTTCCTGAAATGATATTTATTCCTTGTTCCTTTTTATCTATATATTGTCTGTGTTCAGAACATAGATATGATACAATCCTTAATTCCACACACACAGTTTCCCTCCTCCTTCAGTCTGGCTGTCTCTCTATCAACTGACCTGTCATCTATGAACCTATTTATGTACTTACCTCTTATTTTAGTCAATATTAAATACATTTAATTATTAAACACTTATGGTAAATGTACTCTTTATTAAACAAACCAGTGCACCACAAACAAAATGCATGTCTTTTTAAAGCTTTTCATGTATGAGTGTGTGTGTGTGTGTGTTTTAGTGGGTGTGAATTCAGGTATATGTGTGCCCCAGTGTCTATGTGAAGGTCAAAGGACAACCTTCGGTGTCACTCTTTGCCTCCCACTCTATTTTATACACAGACTCCTTGTTCCTCGATGCAAACCCAGGCGAGTTGGTCCTTAAGCTTCTGAAGAGTGTCCTGTCTCCACTGAACATCTTCCAACTGCCTTTACATAGTAATAATTTAAAATGGAGATATAGAATTTAAAAAGTGAAAAGACACATACTTTTGGAAAATTCCCTTAGAGAATGTGTAATCAAGCACTCTATAGATGCCCAATGATTCTTTGACTTTCTTTCTTTTTTTAAAAAAATAGGTATTTTCTTTATTTACATTTTCAAATGTTATTCCCTTTCTTAGTTTCCTCTTTAAAAATCTCCTATCCTCTCCCCACTCACCTTGCTCCCCAACCCACCCACTCCCATTCCTGGCCCTGTACTGGGGCATAGAACACTTGTTGGGAGCTCAAGCTATCATGACACTTATTACCTACCTACCGTATGATCTTGTGTGCTGCAATGTATTTAGCAATGTTTCTCATCTCTGCCTACTCACTACAAGTAGCAGACAATCAAGAAATGGCTCCAGATATTTCCAAATGTACCAGAAGTAGCAAAGTCCTCTCTGAGAATCACTGTGGTATTATAACTGGGTCTGCTAGTTTTCTTCCTAATATAGTAGCCAGGAATGCCTTCAGATTTATGCCCTAACCTCAAATCTCACCAAACTCCTCCTCAGTTTACATGCAGTCAAGGAGAGAAAAAAAGCAACTCTCTCAAGCTCTATTCTCCTGGGGCTGTAAGCAGAGTCCCACCATGCTGTGAGACAGCTATTTCCTGGGAACTGGTCCTCTGGGAAATTCCCCAGCATCCTCCAACCGGTTAGTTCATTTATTCTTTGCAAGCTACGTAATTTTACTCAGCATGCAGCTGGCAAACAGATTAGTTGATTGGAATTTAAATCTAAACATTAAGTGTATACAAGCAGGGTAAAAATAATGACTGAGTTATTCCTAACTGCCACACGAATAGATGACTATAGATTGATTTAACTATAGAATATTGGTTTTGTAAAATGGAATTTTTTTTTTCTGGGAGTTGGACAAACTGTTTTGCATGGAAGAGATTCACATCAGTAGATGGCTTAAACTGACTAAGTTTGCCAAGCAATAAGAGTAGGTATGAACTACCTAAAGGAGGAATTAGACCATGGAAACAGAGCTTGTAAAGATGTGTCTCTAAACCAGTTTTAAGAATCTTATCAAAACTTTGAATTGGGATAGATCAAAGACTGAAACCACAGTATATCTTGACTGGCATAATAATGATGGAGATGGGTTGGGGGTTTTATACACTCACACATACATAATTAGAGAAGCTACAAAAGATCCCATGGATATCTTAGAGATTATACTAGATGGTTTTGTGGATGTGGTAAAATGCCCTCTGAGTAAGGCCAGCAAAGAAGCCCATGCACAGAGTCTGCTCAACATGTCTAGCATCAGCAGAGAGCAAAGAAACAATACTGGTCCATATCAAAACGAAAAGAGCTCTGATCAACTTCCTCCCAATACATCCCAACCCTTTGTCCTTCATAGCCTTCAGAAGTCATGATTCCATGTTCAGCCTGTATGTGATAATAGATAATGTTGTTCTCTGATTGCCTTCTCTGAACATCCTGATGCTTCCTCTTATCAGTGCCATGCAAGTAAACACTTATCTAGTGATAATCCAATGACAGGTTTATAGTATAATGCAGCATTGCTTTCATTTTACTATACGTTACATACTGTGTGCTGCTTCATCACTCAGACAAGGATGCTCTTCAGTTCTCTTTCATCATCCTGTCGTGAGTGATGTTGAGGTGCTGTACAGGATTTATCAGTTTGTAGTTCAAAAGAACCACCAGGAAAAAGGGAAATCACACAGAGAAGCAATTCAGAAATGCTTGTTTTCAGTTATAAATCCTACCTAACATAGTAAAAATAATTGATTAAGGGAGACATTGATGACGGGAGCTATAATTCAGTCTCTGGCCTTTGATTATAGTATAAGCCAACTGGATTTTCTTAGCAGAAATATATCACTCAAGTCAATCTTGCCTTATTGGTATCCTTTATACCACGTATGCAATTATGTAGCTTAGATAAATGTCAAGTTCTACACACACTGATTTCTCCAGTGGATAATCAAGTGAGTAAATTCTCTAGAGAAGCAAACTAGAAATGAATACTTGGAGGTATATCCCTAGTCAGTGTGGAAATGGTCCTGAAATATACTCTAAGGACTCTAAGGATGTTGTTTGCCTTGCAAAATTTTTATAAAGAATTAATAAACCAGAGTTTCAGATGAGTTAAGATTCTAAACTTTGAGAGAATAATTTAAGCCTTTTTAGGCATAGAAAATTAAGGGAGAAGAGAAAGGAAGGATGTAGAGAGAGAGAGAAAGAGGAGTAAATACAGAAGGGAAAAGACTGTGTTGGGGCAAAGACAGGGAAAATGTAAGAAGAAGCAGGAGAAAAGGGGGATGAGGAAATCAGGACATGTTCTAATTTAAGAAGGAAATATTAAGAATCCTGAAACAAAATATTAAGAAGGAAATATTGAGAAGGAAATATTTTAAGAAGGAAATATTTAGAATCCTGAAACAAGGTACACAGTTGATATATCTGCCATTCAAAATGCTGAAATCACAAGTGTTTCTGATTTTGGAATATTTTCATATGCATAACAAGAAACTTTAAAATTGGGACCCAAGTATCAAAATAAAATGCATGTGTATTTTGTCTGCACCACCTTCCCCTTTCCTGGGGGTAATGCTCCCAGGGGTTTCAGTGTGGTTTGAGTTCTGAGCATGATCCCTCACAAAGATCAGGTGAGGCGTTTGATGCTTGTGGAAGCATGTTGGCATTGAAATATTTTCTACTTTTGAAGCATTTTGTAGTTCCCAGTTTTAGACATATGCTCAAATTTTATTTCCAACTCATCTGAGACATTCTAAAGTAGTTACACCATTATAGCTCCATCCTAGCACTCAAAATACACGAAATTGTCTCTTTATATTTTGTTACTTCTGTGATGTCCTCGGCTTATCTTTTATTCTGTGTTGACCTGTGCAACTGATGCTTTATATTCCTTTAGCTACAAGTTCAGGGAAGGTGAGGGCACCTCCTTCACTGCCATCCTTATAGGATTAGCACAGAGTAAACTGCTGTGGGTTACTTCTTCACTTTGAACACATCTCTGTGACTCAGTGGACGTTATCTGATGATGAATATGACTGCTGGCAGTGGGGATGGGGAGAACTGGTCTCAGAGCAACTGACAGGAGCAGAAACTATGTAAGAAATAGTCATCAAATAACAGCTGGCTCCCCTTATAAACTAAAATGAAAAACAAAACTAGGTAGATTTAAAAAAAAAGCAGACTCAACTCAGATGCAATTTTTCAGAGTTTAATCCCCAAGTTTGTAAAATAAGTAGTAATAATAATATGAGCTATGATCCTCTCTCTGCTCATCATTCTAAAGTTTAGATGAGATAGAGAACTTATAGAAGTGCTTCAACACAAATGTTGGGTTTGAATTACTATTTTTTTGAAATATGGAGCTGTATTATGGAGACAAAAGCAATGAAACAAACCATTTACTGGTTGAAGTAAAATACCTCTTTGGGTAGTTTGTGATGTTCTCTATATGGACATCAGCAATTAGTGGTCTTCTCCTCTCTAAGACATAAGGATTACGTAAGATAGTAGAATATCTCCACTGGCCGGATTCTGTCATACTTATAATAACTCTGGCATATGAATAAACAAGGATGAAACGTGGAGACTCAGAGAATTCCTTGGCAAAAGCAGATGTCCCCTGCAGAATATTTGTCCTTAGCTGGCAGTTTAGTACAACGTTTTGGTTTGAGACTTGAGTAAGAGTTTCTGCATTTTAATTTTTTTTTCAAAATTAGACTTACAAATCATGTAAGAAACATGAACTAATGTATGTTTTTCTCTTATGACTCAGGGGATGGCAGGTAATATCCACAGTTTAGTATGTATCCCTACACCATCTATGTGCCTATATGTTTTACACATATGTATTCTGTGATTGACAAAGATCCCTCTTATTTATTAATGCTGGAAAACTTCTCATGTAAAAATCTGGAAAATAAGTCATTTTTGGTTTTGCTGAGCAGAGTCTCCACTGCAATTACTCAGTGCACTGTAGCACAAAGAAGCTACAGACAAGACATGACAAATGTGTGCTGCCGTGTTTCAAAACCAGAGAGGTTAAAAATTGAATGTTCTGTAGTATTCTTGTGTCGTGAATCGTCACATAGAGCTCAGTTGAATTCAACCTGAGGATGCTCTGAGCTTCTGATTTGATCTTCTGGCTTCTGCCTCCCAAGCGAGAGGATGATAGACCAACATCTGACTTTCTATAGTGCTGAGGAGCCAAGCCAGGACTTTCTCTTTTTTTATTTTATTTTATATTTTTATACTATAGGTCTCTGTTTTATGTATAATCTCTTAAAAATATTGGACAGAATTACTCCTAGGCTGTTTATAAAGGGATTATGAAACAAAAGTAAGTTTCCTTTCTGAAAATTCCTTATTCCCTCCCCCTTGTCCTGCTCCCCAACCGACACACTCCTGCTTCCTGGCCCTGGCATTCCCCTAGACTGGGGCATAGAACCTCCACAGGACCAAGGGCCTCTCCTCCTATTGATGGCCAACTAGGCTATCCTCTGCTATATATGCAGCCAGAGACATGAGTCCCACCATATCTTTCTATGTGCTACGCAAGCCCTTGACAAACTGAGCTGTATCTGCATCCCATCTTTTTATCTTTCCAACTATTTAAAAATGCAAAAACAATGATATACTCTTTATTTGTGCCACAACAGGTGGCAGACTATATGCTATTCCAACACCTTCCAATCTTCTTCTGATTGCTATTACTCTTTAGTACAGTTCCTCCTGTTGTAGTGAACCCCAACCATAAAATTATTTTTGTTTCTACTTCATAACTGTAATTTGTTACTGTGGTGAATTATAATGTCAATATTTTAGCAGATGGATGTTTGCCAAAGGGTTGCAACTCACGGGTGGAGAGCCTCCATTCTCTGCCCTGATCTTTCATTGTTTCTGTGGAACTAGAAGTATTTGCTGCTCCTAGCTTCTGTTCTGTTCCCAACACTATCATCAGCCTGTAGCTCTCTCTACTGTAAAGACTTTCCATCTCTTCTTTGCCACTGGCCTGATGTGAGAGGAAGGGAAGCAGAGCTATTTAATTTATATTTTCAGAGTCTGTTTTTTTTTTCCGTCTCTATTACTCCATATTTTCTTACTGGTTCTATGTTGTCTGTTAATATTTTACTTGGAACTAATTGTCATCTATTACACATTATACAATACTATTAGTTTGATTAATTAATGCATAATACATCCTGGAGACTAATTTGTTTGTTCCTACTGGACTCATTAAGGCTTGCTGTATGAATGTGGGATTAGGTTCAGAAAGGAATCACCTCAAGATGATTGACTCACATGTCTGAAAAGAAAAAAAGAAAAGAATCCAACAATGAAAAGTAAAATAATATATTGCCCCTCTCTTTAAAAATAGAGACAGATGTCTGATACCGCATGCAAAGAAGTTGGCTTATGGTGGCAATATTTTAGAGTACCATCTATGATTGGCTTTCTACAGTTGATTATACAAAAAGGCAACTAAGATGGGGTGCTAATATTTCCTCCATAGGTAAGCACAGCAATGAGAGCTTGCATCTTTGATCTTGTTCTGCATGATGCTGCATATTTTAAGCTTAGTGTCTTATAACCTATGCTCATGACATTGTCTCTCATAGAGGACCTGAAGCCAACTCTAATAGCAGGACTGGTAGGTGAAACCTAGTTCATGTTGTGAAAAGTGAGATTAAGGATAGACTGCTCTCTTTCTTTCTCTATGGCACTGTGTCACATAGGCCCCTGCATTCCGGGCAAACTCTACGCTAAGCAACCTCTTTGGCTCAAAAACACGCTTCTTGATTAGCTCTTTTGCACTGTTTTCAGCCTTTTAAAAATAGTTTATTCACTGTGTTTGGCTGAGATGGAAGGCATAATGAATTGTAATTTTGTTCTCTTCAGTGTCTGTAGCATTGAGGCTGAGCTCTTAGGCATTCTGACACAGCATCTACAAGTATATTCAGTAATATAAAGTCTTAGACACCTTTCCTGAATATTTTTTCTCCAGATTTTTATTTTCCATTCAATACTTTTCCTAAGATTTTGCCTTTCTGAAAGGAGTTGAAGTGCAACCGTTATTGTAAATTTACTTTGGGGATGAAGGATATGTTTTTTATTAAAAAAACTAGTCTGGATACTGTAGTTAGAAGTCTTGGTGCCATTAGTATACTACTGGGATGAATGTGGCCAGTACTTCCTGTTTTTATTGAAAGCTCTCAGCCATAACACATAGGTAGAGGATCTAGGTCAGACTGCTACAGGCTTCAAGAACTCTGCAAGCTCCCATGTGTTCTGGTCTGTAGATGCTATGTGTCATGTTCTTGTGGTATCCCTGTTTTGTCTCATTATTCAAATTCTTCCTCCCTTTGCTCTTGGTCCTCTTCATATATGTTACAGCTGAGTATGGCTTGGTATTCTTGTCAGGTTCCTAACAGTGATATCAGGAGTTATTTCTGTTTTGTCTGCTCCTGGGTCTCTAATCCTCATTCTGGTTTCCCTTGCCCAGCCCTGATTTAATGTTACCTCCCTGGTCTTATTGTAGATTTTTATGCTGTATTTGGTTGCTGTCCCTTGGAGAACTGCTCTTCTCTGAGGGGGGGGGGGGGGCAGAGGGAGGATTAGGGTAGGTGATAGGATGGAGCAGTAGGGAGACTGGGGAAAACTGTACTCAGGATGTAATATATGACCGAAGAATAAAAATTAAAATAAAATGAAACCTGTGCAAGATTTGAAGCAGCTGACAGAAGCAAGTGCATTGTGGTCATTTGACTGGGTAGGGTTTGGGGCATCTCAGAAGGGCAGTGGAATAGTTTGTAAATAGTTATTGTTATTGGCTAGCGTTGGATAGTTATGCTTTTGAAATTGTAGAGTAAACAGTTTGTAATCAATTTTCTCTGGCCCAAGGTTGTTGGATCTCCTTCACAAGAGTTATTTCAGTTTGGATAGGAACCCAACTGTAAACCCTATGTGGTTTGGATGCAATCACATCTGCAGGTCTAGGGTTGAAGCAGATGACCTCCATAGATAGGCTGGCCTTGGGTGAAATTGTTAAGGAGGCAAAGTTCCCAGTTCCATTTGTCATTTCACCAGAATGCCCTCAGGCTGTCCCCAGCCTCCCAAGAGTTATTCTATCCCTCACTTCCTCAGGCCCACTCCAATCTTAACGCTCCAAATTGACCTGGTTATTCTTCTGCTCCCAAGAGGTTTGAGGGCACTAGGAAGTAATATTTTTAAATAAAATTATTTTAATAACTTTATAAGTGATTATAGTTTGCTCTCCTTTGCCTCCATCATCTCTTCCCTCGCCCTTCCTTTTAGAAGGAACCTACCAGAACCTCATTGCCTTTCTATGAAGTGAGAAATCCAAGCACAGAGATATCAGTTCTTATGGCAGAGTCAAGGAGAAAATACTTTGAAAATCTTTCCTTGCTATTTCTTAAGGAAATAGATCCTACAAGGAGCCACTACCTTGCCTTCCTTGGGTGAGAAAATTGGGGAATATTAAGGTGGGTTTGTAAGAATAATTGGTTGGAAAGCCTCCTTGACTCGCAAATCAGTGACCAGTAAAGAAGCAGGAATCATCTTCAGGAAAAAATAATACAGAACCAGCTTATAACAGAGAGAGTTGGGAGGAGAAAAGAGTGGCAGGAAGCAGGAGGCAGAATGAAAGGATAGCTGGATTTAGTATGGGGAAACTGCTCTCTGCAGCCAGGAAGCCAAAGACTGGCAGATGGGATTTGCTGTTCTAATAATTGTTTTATGTGAAACATTTCCAACAAGCTGTAGACTCAAAAGAAGCTGTAGAACCATAGAACTTCAGTGTTGGAAAGGAAGCTTCGAGTCAGTTTGTCCAAATCTGACACGGTAGAGGTGAGGAATTTCAAAAGCAATGTGGACATAACTCAAACTCGAGTAGAAGTATCAAATACAACACGGGGCATGATAGATCCAATATCAGATCAGTTAATGTGGTGGAATAAAGCTTTCCCTTCAGTCCAAGCTACTGGGAAGGTCCAGTGAACTACAGGGGGCTCAAAACTGGAAGTGATATATATATATATTCAACTACCTTCAGCCGAGTGGAATTAGGAAAGTTTGGACTATGCAAAACTTTAATGTCTTCACCCATGGATATTTTCTGAAATGCTATTGGTAACTAAAGTTGCCTTTTACTTTTTTTTATTATTCTAAGTACTCACATTGGGAAAAGTAATTACAGGTGAAATTTTTTTAAAAGACAAGAATGGATAGAAAAAGAAGAGGCTACCTCTTGCCACACAATGTTGAGTGGCTTAAGGTAGCCCACTTCAGTCTCAATAGGTGAATTCCCAAGTTTACAGAAAGATTTTGCAAAAGTGTGCACAGGTCAAAGACATTCAATTCTAAATCCTATCCTCCCTAAAACTAACTTACCCAACAACCCTCTTAAAGGCAACAACCCATTAAGATGGCTCACTGAGTAAGTGTGCTACAAGCCCTTACTTGCAAACTTACAAGCTTGATCCAGGAAGATCCAGGATGGAGAAAGAAAAGCAACTACCTCAAGTTGTCCTCTGACCCTTCAGAAATATATCAGAGAATGTGTGCATCCTTCCCTTCATGCAAACAAATATAGTTAAACCATTTTAAATAACCTGATTTTCATGCAACAAAATAGCTTACTCTAAATTGTCAAGGCACGAGAAGATCTCAACTTTCTCCCACATCGAAGTCTCTGGGGTGACCCATATATAGAACTGAATTTGAGGACAAATGCAATATTTTACATATAATTTCTTTCATGGATTAAATTTTAAAAATGTTGTCATTATTAAATGACAATGATAAATTAATAGAAAATAATGCCAAAGGATCTTTTTCAGAAATCAAAAGTTTGTTCCTATTGCCTCTTAATTATTATCATTATATATTTGAGATAATTATTATGCTATCTAAATGCACTTATGATTAATCATTAGGCTTACAACCCTAGAAAAGCACATTAACATGAATTGGAATTTTATTTATAAATTCATAAAATATATATTTCTTTTAGACAGATGAAAAAATTGGTGAACTATTACACCAATGAGAAATTATATGAAAAGAGGTGGTGAATTTTTAGGAGAAATAATATTTTGGATATTCATTTTGTGCATAAACATTTGTGCATATATAGGCATATATACATATTTAAATATGTTCATAGATATACCATTAGTTACACATATTCATATATGTTCACACATATATACATAGATGTATGTACATATACATAAATATATGTATTTATGAAGATGTTTATCAGTTGCTGTAAGATTTTTAGCCTTTGTATGCATTTAGAAGATTGATGTACAACAAAATCTATGACTAATCCTAAGACCTGCTGGCTAACCCTGTGTAGTGGAGACACTGCCCTCCTTTTTTGGTCCAAAACAACACAATCTGGACTCCATCTGCACATTATTCACTGCACTGATAATACACAAGTGACTGTTCACTCAATCTTCCTTTCCAGTTGTATTAACTCCATGTCTCCCACGTCTCCTCATTAAGGTGTTCAACAAAGCTTTGTAAAGTGCTCCTCTTCACAGCAGTATTCTGCAGCTATGTGAGAGTCCTGCATGTATCAACTTTTGAAAACTCACATTTAATAAAGAGATATAGTCTCTGCATGAATTTTTAAAACCCTCGAAGAATATCCTCTGAAATAGTGTAAGCTTGTGGTGAAAAATGTTTACATATTGTCTTAAAAATTCACATTATCAAACCTCTGCATATTCCTGTGTAAAAGAAGCCACCTTCAAAGTAACCTAGTGAGTGATATGTCGTGCATGAGTTTCTGGAAAGGCAAAACCAGAGCCAGGGAAGAGACTGGTGGTTGCCAAGGGCTAGAGTAGCAGTCAGAGTAGCAGAAGAGGAGGAAGTACACATGAGGTTTTTCAGAGCAAACTCTTCTGTGTGATAATAAAATAGATTAGCAAGATTTTACTGAAAGGACACTGATATAGCTGTCTCTTGTGAGGCTATGCCGGGGCCTAGCAAACACAGAAGTGGATGCTCACAGTCAGCTATTGGATGGATCACAGGGCCCCCAATGGAGGAGCTAGAGAAAGTAACCAAGGAGTTAAAGGGATCTGCAACCCTATAGGTGGAACAACAATATGAACTAACCAGTACCCTGGAGCTCTTGTCTATAGCTGCATATGTATCAAAAGATGGCCAAGTCGGCCATCACTGGAAAGAGAGGCCCATTGGTCATGCAAACTTTATATTCCCAGTACAGGGGAACGCCAGGGCCAAAATGTGGGAGTGGGTGGGTAGGGGAGTGGAGGGGGAGGGTATGGGGGACTTTTGGGATAGCATTGGAAATGTAAATGAGGAAAATACCTAATAAAAATATTTAAAAAGAAAAAATAATAAAATGGTAGATCAATTTGACAAAGACCATAGCATCCAGGTCTAGCGAGCATGAACTCTAATCAATGGGCTTTAAGTTCTAGTTGACACAGGCTCAGAAAATGGCTCAGTCATTTCAGTGCTTGCCTTGCAAGCAAACCACAACCCAGATTTAATGCCTACAACCCAGGTTTAAAGCCCACAGCCTAGGTTGCTTTGTATTATTGCTAAAATTCCTGGAAGCATCTTTCTTCCTCCCTTCCTTCCTTCCTTCCTTCCTTCCTTCCTTCCTTCCTTCCTTCCTTCCTTCCTTCCTTCCTTCCCTCCCTCCTTCCTTTCTGTCATTGTTCTTTCGTTCTTTCATTCTTTGTTCTTTCATTCTTTTGTTCTCTCTCTCTCTCTCTCTCTCTCTCTCTCTCTCTCTCTCTCTCTCTCTCTCTCTCTCTCTCTCTCTCTCTCCTTCCCTCCCTCCCTCCCTCTCTCCTGTATCTCCTGTATGTCCTTTCTTTCTTCCTTTTTTTCTCTTTTGAAATAACAGCACTAGGAAGGTAGAGATCAGTACATCTGTGAGATCCACCCTACAAATTTCTCTGATCCCTGCTTTAAATGCAACAAGTAGATGGCCCCTGTGAGGTAATATCTGACATCTTCTTGTTTACACACACACACAGATACAATATCCTTTCTCTATCTACATCAGAAACCATGGCTGAGTTCCCCATAAAAATCAAAACAGAAGGAAAAAATAAAGAACATTCACTTAATATAAATTTAACACCATTCAGGCACCCTCAGAACTGAACAACCAGAGGACCAAAGAAAATAAACATCTCTTTTATCAACTTGTCAAAGTCACCAAAACCCACAGATCATGAAATATGTGTTCTACACTGTTTTTAGAGGTGGTTGACTGGTATTGATATTATTGGTATATTCCCATCACTGGACAGCTGTAACTGCAATCCGGAAACTGAGCTTTGTGAGCACAGCCACACAATATGATGGGGGAATCAGAGGATATGGTCATATGATACTTTTGGGAAGACTTAGCAAGGGCTTTTCATTTTCACCTCCTTCTTAGGATCCTGCATGGCATTCCTTCACACCAACTGCAGGACACAATAGTTACCCCATGGAGTTCCTCAGGAGATGGAAGTGGTCAAGGGCAGATGGTGGGATTCATGGCTTTGTGAGAACCAGGGAAAGATTCAAGTGATAACATTATTTTTTGCCTTTTTGAATATTGCAGACTTTGTTTAGGAACAGCAGAAACTGCATGCCATTAGTGGGCTCGTTGATTTTAAAAAATGACCTATTTTGTGTGGGGCAACACTGAATAGGGAGTTTGTCATTTCTTGGGGGACCATGAGTATATATAGGAGCTTCCACTCTGCTGTGAACCCAAGCCTGGGCTAAACGTTCAGTTTTTAATGAAAGACTTAGAAACTGCTAATGAATGACCTTTAAGATTTTATTACTCTAAAGACCTTCACCTCTAACGTTCCTTAGATTTTTATTTTTAGAGAACTGTTTACCATCTCCATCATTAGTGTCAGCTGGCCTGGGTCATTGAAGAGGGTGATCTATGGCTCAGGCACCCTGTTGTGGGTCCTGTTATTAGTGGAAACTGCAGTCACAACCAGAGAGAGAAAGCCATAGAGATAGTCTAGTGTACCTACAGGGAAAGGTGGTTCTGCACTCTTCTATTCCTAAGCTTTGCCCAAGGTGTAGTTGGCCCTGTGCCTTATAGAAAACCCTGGGAATCTTCAAGGTTTGTACGGATGCAAGACAGAAAGACAGGTTACTTCCTTAGAGGACAAATCAGCATCTGGGTTCATCAGTCCTTTGACACTGTGTACCCTGAGTACCCAGAGCACCTTGATACTTACAATCATGTTGAAGAGTTTCCTTTGTTCTATCACTGGAAGTGAAGAATGTATCAGAAGGTATGCTTAAAACCCAAATAAAATGGAAACTACAGGGCTGTGCTCTTTTCTGGCTTCTAATATCAAGTGGATTGCTATTGCCATGCTATTAGCCATGCAAATAGACACTTTTTACACCATCCATTCAAATGGTACCAACTTCTTCAGGGATACTTTCATTAAAATGTATTTTCTGGTATTCTTTTCATTATTTAAAAAACATGTTTTCAATGGAATATTTTCATGTATGCGTATCACTGTATTTGCTCACATTTACTTGATATCACTCTCAGATGGTGGTCTTCTCCCAGACTCCAGGTCCCTTTGCTGTCCCCAAGAACTTCCCCACTCTATATTGCTGTCTAATTTCAGGATTTCACAGACCAGAGCCCAAATTCCTTATTTTCATTTACCTGCTTCAGGCTCAAGAGACCTTTACTCAAGAAACCTTAGCCTTGTTATTGAGAAATACTCTTTAAAAAGCAAGTGTGAACATACTTGTTACTAGGTTAAGATCACGTCTAAATATTTCAGTGATTTGATGTTCAAAGAGGGACATATAAAGGCATAAATATGTGTTCATAATTTATTGATATTCTTAATGCAAATTTAATATTTGATAAAATTTTAGATGGTTTTTCTCTTATATTGAGCATTTTTCCTATATTGCCTTGTAAGTGTGATTCACTGTCTGTCTCATGATTATATCGATGGTGCCACTAAAAATAAAACATAATTATGCTGTCTCTTCTATCCAAGAATATATTAAACATACTTGCATTGTTTGTTTTATCTCATTTTTAACTTGGAGGTTATTTCTCTTGATTTATTTATGTTTTAACAAATAAAACAACATTTATAGTTAATAGAAGTCTCTTTTAAATATTCAGCAAATTTTTTTCTTTCATTTTCTATGCTATTTATTAATAGATAATTGTATTTATTCTTGCTGTTTCTTTAGTGTTTATTTTTACAATATAAGCAAATTTATACATAGGTATATTTATTCTCTAGCCCCTTTAAACAGTTTTAAAAATATATACTGGTAGTCACATACTATCAGTAGATAAAGTTTGACTTCATTCTTGCAGTTAGCTCTGTGATATCCCCTTAGAGGAAGTCCAGATTTGTGTTAAACCTGCCCATAATGCTGAGAACTTCAATGCTTCTGTCCTGCTGTTAGTCATGATTCTTTATGAATAACCATTGGACTCGATAATTCATACCTAGGTGGTTTTCTTTTTCTGTGTGATGAGATCTTTACAAAAGTGTCAATGTGTGAAATTTTGTAACATTGACAAATTCTTCCTCAAAGAAGTTATGCTATCTTGCAGTCAGTCCAGCAATGTTGAGAAGGGCTGGTCTCCCATAGTATTTCAAACAAAGAAAGCTTTAAAGATTTCAGATTTAAAAAAAAAAAAAAAAAAAAAAACATTTATTAACCAGTTACTAGCAGACCCAAGCTTCCACTGAGTCCATGTGCAGTTAAATGAGTTGTTACAGTAAAGTCAAAAATAAAGTAACTCCTTAGTAATAACTACTAAAGATAAAAAAACCAGATTACAACTCACATTTCTTGACAAATTAATTTATATATTTTGATATATATGAATATATGAATGAGTCAGGTAAATTTTCCCACATTCATAATTCTCCTTTACTGAGTGACCCTACATATATTTTTGGAAAGGGAAGGTAGGTTTTCATGGTTTCTTCATGTTTAAGAACTGTTTTTACCATTGGAAGATTAAACCATTTTGCCACAGTATCATTAGTAAAATTTTAATTCATAATCTGACAATTTTTCTTGAAGTGTATCGTCTATCTGCTTTGTATTTTCTCACTTTAAAACCCCAAAGACTGAAATGTCCACCTCTCTTCATTCATTATGAAATATTCCATCTATATTTTCACATAGTAATCAATAAAAAGAATAAAAAACCCTAATCTATCTCAAATCATTCTAGTGCAAAATGTGGAATCTAGGTTTGGCTTTATCAGCTGTGAATTACTATACATATGTTGTAATAGTATTAAAAAGTATACTTGGTCCAGTGACTACAGCTGTCCCACACACATTTCCTTCTGGGGCAGGTGCTTCACACCGCGTGCACCAGCCACTTCCACAAGGGAGCCAGGAAGTACAAAATGCTCAGCATGCTTTGACCTGTGTGGGTGTGTTCTTTCTTCCCTTACATTGCTCTTCTTTTCGCATGTTTCTTTCAATTATTCCTGCCTGGGACAAAAACCAACCAACCAACCAAACAAACAAACAAACGAAAAACAGGAATGCTTTAATAAGCATCTAGCTTCCCATAGTCTATTTTATTTGCCTGAGATAAGTGTTATTTTTATAGTACTGATTTAATCTACTTTTTGTCATTTCTGAAATCTAAACTTTATGTTTTGCTCAATGTTATCTACTTTACTATTGGAAGTTTAGTCTTTATATTTGATTCCCACAATGACAGTTTGCTCTGCCACTTTTCTTCTTTTGTTTTCTTTCTATAAATAATGGAATCAACTTTTTTTATATATAGTAGAGTCTCAAATACCTTTTGTTTTTCTTGGAGGTATCTATTCTACACTACAGTTTCTCTCAATGGTCTTCAAGATAAAATCTAGGAGAAGATTTCTTAAGTTCCCTTTGCACCTATTTCTTGAATATTTGAAGAGAATATTCCCCATGTTCTCTTAAGTGACTGCTCAAAAATATATGAAAATTATAAAAGAAATGTAATTACATGACAATGTTTAATTTCTTCTGGAGGGAGGTCATGAGTCTCATAGCACATGGGTGGACATCAGAGGAAAACCTACAGATATTAGTTCTCTCTTCTTCCACCACATGAGTCCTGAGAGTATCCATGAAAATTTGAAAGTTTAGATAAATCAGATTAATTTCATTATTACTAATGTCTGCTTTAAAACACATACATACCATAGATCATCCCATATGTTAACTGTAGCCATATTCCAAATAGAATAACTTGTTAATTAACACTTTCTACTTTTAAATACTTTTAACAAATATGCATTTGGTTTAATGTAAAAATTAATATATCAAGGAATCCATGTACTTCATAAAAATGGTCATTGAACATTCCACACATCTTACTTTTTTTATTAAAGTATCTGCTGCTTCAATTGTCTTATACTAGAAAGTTAAATAATTCCATATTCTTCTAAAAGTAATTTCTTACGTATACCGATAGCCCAACTTGTATTTAAATTTTAGGTCTTACAAGTTACCTTTTTTTAAAATTGTGGTAACCCAAATAAATTATCACTAATAAGTATTGAAAATTGCTGAAGAAATACTATTTCTAGAACATTGCTTTTTTTCCACTGACAATTGAATTTTTCTTGTGGAAAAAGAATAAGAGGTTAACTTCATATGCCACAGATTCTAAACAGTCTTTGGAAGCTAAATAAATGTGAACATTTCATGTCTTCCCAAAAAAATGAAATGTCTTGTAACAAATTTTAGGAGTTGGAAGGGTTTGAGGGTATGAAGGTTTTTTGTTTTTCATATTTTTTTCTTTTTTTTTTTTGTCTTGTTTTTGTTTTGGTTTGGTTTAATCTTCTCAGAACAAAGCTATTGTCCAGGTCTAGTAGAGGACAGACAATTGCAAGTTATAAAAGACAAAAATCAGGAAAAAATAGCTTTGAAGACCTTGGGTCACCCATGAACACCACTTGTACCATTCTCTATCGTAGCTGGTGGGCATAAGGAGGACAAAAGAAACTAACACTCCCTTCACTACTAATAGTGGACTTTAAAAACATATCACAAGGCCATCCTTCTTTTTATCCTCATAGAGGTCAGCTTAAGAAAGATCGTCATGTTCTTTACACAGACTAAGGAAACCCATGAGATGAAGTTAACTTAGTGTGCTAGCTAGAGTTATCTGAAAGCAGCAAACCTCGCATTGGAAACGTAATTGAGGAAAATATGTAATAAAAATATTAAAAAAAAAAAAAAAGTTATAACTTCTTTAAGGAGTGGTGAAAAAAAAAAAAAAAAAAAAAAAAGAGACATGCCTCCATGAGATCCAGTTGTAAGGCATTTTCATAATTAGTGATTGATAGAGGAGGGCCCAACCCATTGTGGGTGGTGCTAGCCCTGGCCTTGTAGTCCTGGTTTCTTTCTACAAGAAAGCAGGAAGAGCAAAGCCATTGGAAGCAAGCCAGTAAACAGCAGCCCTGAATGGCTTCTGCAGCAGCTACTAACTCCAGGTTCTTCAGTGAGTTCCTGTCTTAACTTCCTTCAGTGATGGTCAACAAGATGGAAGTAGAAGCCATACAAACCCTTTCCTGTCCAACTTGAGTCTGGTCATGGTGTTTTGTTGCTGTAATAGAAACCCTAATTAAGTCAGACAGTGACTTAGCTCCTTCTACGCTTGAATGTATGTTTCTGTTTTGTGGACCAGAGTGCCATGCTGGTCCCTGACAGTGCCAGTTTTTTCATTGCCCTGTACTACTTAGATGTTATTTCATGCTTTTCTCCCTTTTAATTTGACGTAAATTGATTTTACTTGTTAAACCCCTGTTTCTAAGTATTGATGGCCAGATTAAGTGAGACAGACAAGAGTTTTTGTTTTGGTTTTCCTTTTGTCGTTCATGCCATCTATTATAAAAGTACAGCATTTAAAAGTTTTGTAATGCTCATTCTTGAGTCATCTGAAATATGTTCCTTGCTTTTGTGCTCACCGCAGCCTTCACTAAAATTTGCAGGAAATAAATACTGTCACTGAGATGGTTGTTTCTATAAGCACATTTACAGGGTACTGATATTTCCTTGGTATTGGGCCACCAACCTCCCCTGGGCTCTTCATGCCCTGCAAGAGCTGTAAAGTAGGATATAGTAAAAATCAGAATATCAGGAATTTAGTAGAACCTCAGGGGAGTGCCCTTGCAAAGGGTAAACTTGAGCAAGTGAAACAGAGCAAGCCTGAGGCAGCAGCCAAGTCAGCTGTGGGAGTTCCTAAGGTCTTGCATGGAAGGGAACTGACCTCTGGCTTCCCTGAAGCAAGAGAAAACCTGCAGACTATGCTCATCACTCCATGATTTTGGTGAGTCAGAGCAAGAGATACTTAGTGTGCTCTGGAAATCCAAAAATAATAGCAATGCCCTCATGGCCTGGGGTATCCATTGATTTTAATGATTAGAATATCCAAGAAAAAAACATATAAAAAGTATGTGTGCGTGAGTGAGTGAGTGTGTGAGTGTGTGTGTGTGTGAATGTATGTACATTATCAGTCTGGGACAAGTTTAGTAATACTCAATTCCATTTAGTCTAACCATTGCCATCTGAATGGAACTGATTTAAATAGTCCTCAAATAATTTTAATATGTTTATTACTGATTGCCCTGCAGAAAGATCCGGATAAGGCTATGCTTTCATAAAGCTTATAATTTTCTCACAGTTGTTGATAGTCTGCATTCCCATTTGGAGGGAACTTCAAACTCAGAATGGAAGAGAAGTGCATTCTGAAGTGTTCCGTTTAAAGAGCAAGACCTGGGCCTGGGAAAGAGTGATGGATGAATCTGATATGTCTGAGATGAGTCTCCTCAAGAGGAGAAAGCAGAGGATGCATAGCTCTGCTGGGGAAAGAAAGAAAGCCAGCTATGTGTCTGCAGGTTGGGTGGCATGAGAAAAGGACAGATGCAGAGAAGACACTAAAATAATAGTGGGAGACTTCAACACACCACTTTCATCAATGGACAGATCATGGAAACAGAAACTAAACAAGGACACAGTGAAACTAACAAAAGGTATGAAACAAATGGATTTAACAGATATCTACAGAACATTTTATCCTAAAACAAAAGGATATACCTTCTTCTCAGCATCTCATGGTACCTTCTCCAAAATTGACCACATAATTGGTCACAAAACAGACCTCAACAGATACAAAAATATTGAAATTGTCCCATGAATCCTATCAGACCACCATGGAATAAGGCTGATCTTCAATAACAACATACATAATTTTATAAAGCAAACATTCACGTGGAAACCGAACAACACTCTCCTCAATGATACCTTGGACAAGGAAGAAATAAAGAAAGAAAATAAAGACTTTACAGTTTAATAAAAATGAAGCCACAACATACCAAAACTTATGGGACACAATGAAAGCATTTCTAAGAGGAAAACTCATAGCTCTGAGTGCCTCAAAAAAAAAAAAAAAAAAAAAAAAAAAAAAAAAAAACAACTAGAGAGAGCACACACTAGCAGCTTGACAACACACCTAAAAGCTCTAGAACAAAAGGAAGCAAATTCACTCAAGAGGAATAGACAGCAGGAAATAATCAAACTCAGGGATGAAATCAACCAAGTGGAAACAAGAAGAACTATTCAAGGAATCAACCAAAAGAGGAGCTGGTTCTTTGAGAAAATCAACAAGATAAATAAACCCTTATCCAGACTCAGGAGAGGGCACAGGGACAGCATCCTAATTAACAAAATCAGAAATGAAAAGGGAGACATAACAACAGATCCTGAAGAAATCCAAAACACCATCAGATCCTTCTACAAAAGGCTATACTCAACAAAACTGGAGAACCTGGATGAAATGGACAAGTTTCTAGACAGATACCAGGTACCAAAGTTAAATCAGGATCAGGATAATGATCTAAACAGTCCTATATCCCCTAAAGAAATAGAAGCAGTCATTCATAGTCTCCCAACCAAAAAAAGCCGAGGACCAGAAGGTTTAGTGCAGAGTTCTATCAGACCTTCAAAGAGGTCATAATTCCAGTTCTTCACAAACTATTCCACAAAATAGAAACAGAGGGTACTCTACCCAATTCATTCTATAAAGCCACAATTACTCTGATACCTAAACCACAGAAAGACCCAAAAAAAGATAGAGATCTTCAGACCAATTTCACTTATGAATATCAAAGCAAAAATACTCAATAAAAGTCTTGCTAACCAAATCCAAGAACACATCAAAACAATCATCCACCCTGACCAAGTAGGTTTCATTCCAGGGATGTAGGGATGGTTTAATATATACAAATCCATCAACGGAATCCACTATATAAACAAACTCAAAGACAAAAACCACATGATCATATCATTAAATTCTGAGAAAGCATTTGACAAAATCCAACACCCATTTATGATAAAAGTCTTGGAAAGATCAGGAATTCAAGGCCCATACCTAAACATGATAAAAGCAATCTATAGCAAACCAGTAACCAACATCAAAGTAAATGGTGAGAATATCAGGGACTAGACAAGGCTGTCCACTTTCTCCATACCTATTCAATATAGTACTTGAAGTCCTAGCCAGAGCAATTTGACAACCAAAGGAGACAAGGGGATACAAATTGGAAAGGAAGAAGTCAAAATATCACTACTTTCAGATAATATGATATTATGTATAAGTGACCCTAAAATTCCACCAGAGAACTCCTAAACCTGATAAACAGCTTCAATGAAGTAGCTGAATATACAATTAACTCAAACAAGTCAATGGCCTTTCTCTACACAAAGGATAAACAGGATGAGAAAGAAATTAGGGAAACAACACCCTTCTCAATAGTCACAAATAATATAAAATATTTTGGTGTGACTCTAACTAAGGAAGTGAAAGATCTGTATGATAAGAACTTCAAGTCTCTGAAGAAAGGAATCAAAGAAGATCTCAGAAGATGGAAAGATCTCCCATGCTCATGGACTGACAGGACCAATATAGTAAAAATGATTATCTTGCCAAAGGAAATCTACAGATTCAATGCAATCCCCATCAAAATTCCAACTCAATTCTTCAACGAATTATAAAGAGCAATCTGCAAATTCATCTGGAATAACAAAAAACCTAGGATAGCAAAAACTCTTCTCAATGATAAAAGAACCTCTGGTGGAATCACCATCCCTGACCTAAAGCTGTACTACAGAGCAATTGTGATAAAAACTGCATGGTACTGGTATAGCGAGAGACAAGTAGACCAACAGAACAGAATTGAAGACCCAGAGATGAACCCACACACCTATGGTCACTTGATCTTTGACAAGGGAGCTAAAACCATCCAGTGGAAAAAAGACAGCATTTTCAACAAATGGTGCTGGCACAACTGGAAGTTATCATGTAGAAGAATGTGAATTGATCCATTCCTATCTCCTTGTACTAAGGTCAAATCTAAGTAGATCAAACAACCCCACATAAAATCAGAGACACTGAAACTTGTAGGGGAGAAAGTGGGGAAACACCTCGAAGATATGGGCACAGGGGGAAAATTCCTGAATTGAACAGCAATGGCTTGTGGTGTAACATCAAGAATCAAAAATGGGACCTCATAAAATTGCAAAGATTCTGTAAGGCAAAGACACTGTCAATAAGACAAAAAGACCACCAACAGATTGGGAAAGGATCTTTACCAATCCTAAATCAGATAGGGGACTACTATCCAATATATATAAAGAACTCAAGAAGGTAGTCTCCAGAAAATCAAATAACCCCATTAAAAAATGGGGCTCAGAGCTAAACAAAGAATTCTCACCTAAGGAATACCAAATGCCTGAGAAGCACCTGAAAAAATGTTCAGCATCCTTAATCATCAGGAAAATGAAAATCAAAACAACCCTGAAATTCTACCTCACACCAGTCAGAATGGCTAAGATCAAAAATTCAGGTGACAGCAGATGCTGGTGAGGATGTGGTGAAAGAGGAACACTCCTCCATTGTTGGTGGGATTGCAAGCTTGTACAACCAATCTAGAAATCAGTCTGGTGTTTCCTCAGAAAATTGGACATAGTACTACCTGAGGATCCTGTAATAAATCTCCTGGGCATGTATCCAGAAGATGTTCCAACTGGTAAGAAGGACACATGCTCCACTATGTTCATAGCAACCAGAAGCTGGAAAGAACCCAGATGCCCCTTAACAGAGGAATGGATACAGAAAATGTGGTACATTTAAACAACGGAGTACTACTCAGCTATTAAAAAGACTGAATTTATGAAATTCCTAGGCAAATGGTTGGACCTGGAGGGCATCATCCTGAGTGAGGTAACACAATCACAAAAGAACTCACATGATATGTACTCATTGAGAAGTGGATATTAACCCAGAACCATAGAATACCCAAGATATAAGATACAATTTGCAAAACACATGAAACTCAAGAAGAATGAAGATCAAAGTCTTAGAATTCTTAGAATTGGGAACAAAACACCCATGGAAGGATTTACATAGACAAAGTTTGGAGCTGAAACGAAAGGATTGACCACCTAGAGACTGACACACCCAGGGATCCATCCCATAATCTGCCTCCAAACACTGACACCATTTCATTCCTCAGCAAGATTTTGCTGAAAGGACCCTGATATAGCTGTCTCTTGTGAGGCTATGTCAGTGCCTGGCAAACACAGAAGTTGATGCTCACAGTCAGCTATTGGATGGAACACAGGGCCCCCAATAGAGGAGCTAGAGAAAGTACCCAAGGAGCTAAAGGGATCTGCAATTCTATAGGTGGAACAACAATATGAACTAACCAGTACCCTCGGAGCTCATGTCTCTAGCTGCATATGTACCAGAAGATGGCCTAGTCGGCCATCATTGGGAAGAGAGGCTCCTTGGTCTTGCAAACTTTATATGCCTCGGTACAGGGGAAAGCCAGGGCCAAGAAGTGAGAGTGAGTGAATAGGGGAGTTGGGGAGAGTACTGTCTGGGGGGAATTTTAGGATAGAATTTGAAATGTAAATGAAGAAAATACCTAATTAAAAAAAATCACACATCACATTTGCACCATCTTGGAGCCTAGCTCTTCAACCATGAAAGTCTTTTCATGGACTTTCAAAATATAAACTATGAAATGACTCTTCATTAATAGAAGAGAGCTACCACATTTTTGGAACTATCATATATTTTTCTTTATTATAAATGACATTGATTGGGAGTGCAAGGAGAGCATCTTCATTGTTTGCATATGGTTCTAGTCTGTGGGACCAACTAGATGGTTTCATAATGGCAACTCTGCTTCACTAGGAGTTGCAAGAGGTTCTTGAATTACTTGCGTACTGGTAGATATGACTCTACTCTTTACCTTCTGTTTCTAAGGTCAGGTGCTTTCTCTGAAACTGCCTAGGCTTAATGTATAATGAGAGACTCAAGACAGGTTTTGACTTTTAGGTATCACATATTGTAACTCTCTTAGTGTACTTGGTTATGATATTTGGCTTATAGTTATATAATCCAGTTAATTATCTCTGTCCATACATAGGATCAGTGGACAGTTGGAGGATGCTCCATTTGTAAGGCTTCCATATGTAAAAATAAAAACAAATGAGCTCTTTTGCTATTATAGCATTTTATAATTTAGCATCCTATAACCAAAATGCCATTCCCATCTATAACCACAATAGTTGACCTTTGTTGATAGCAGGGGTTTTTTTATTTATAATTAGTTAAGATAAGGTCATATTTGAATGAGATGGGGATGGGCCTTGAATCTATTGACTGATGTCTTTATAAAAATCAAGGGAAGAACATGTAGAAAGATAGACAAAGGGAACTTAAATTCATGATGGAGTCAGAACTAAAAGAGGACATCTATCAGAACTAGGAGGCTTCTGTAATTTATCAGAAACTAATGAAATCAAGAAAATAAAATTTCCTGGGAGCCATCAGAGGGTGAATAAAGATGTAAGGACTATGATTTTTAAGACTCTAGCCACTCAAACTGAGAGGAAAGTGAATTTGAATCCACCACACCTGTTATAATTTGTTACAGCAGCTTGGAGAAACTAATACAGAATTCATCACAGCTCAGATCTGCATCTCATAGCTAAACAGAGAAAGAGCAATCTCACATAACTTGTTTCCAAACAATAAAAGTCCAAATTAATCATTGTAATTTACTGATGTCCTGTCTCACTTACTGACTTCCAAATCTCTACCCGGTCTATTTTCCTTGAGAAATGATGATGATTCTTTTGGACATATTACATTACTCCATTCTTTTTTTTTTTTTGGTATTTATTTCATTTACATTTCCAATGCTATCCCATCTTGCTAACTTCTTGTATCAGATGATGGCCCTAATTGTTATGCACCTGTCTTCATGTAAAAAAGTTGTTTTGGTTATTTTCCTGTTTTATGTACGCAACTGGAGTTAATGGAAAGAAAAAAAAAGTAGCTATTTTATTCACATGGTAATCCGTTCAGTTTCCCCCAGCTATGTTCTATCAACCTGAATACTCTGATATTTTGTCATTGTGCATCTTTCACAAGGGCAACTTCATAAGATAACGGAAAGTCTTAAAAGACAAGTGCTTCAATCTTAAAAGATATCTTTGCTTCAAAATTCTCTTTGATGACAAGGATTCTTAGAACATTATCCTCTGTAATCTTCTTTCTTAGGGGCCAAGGTTGGTGGTTCTGTCTTTGCAAATTAGGAATAAATTGTTTTTATTATCCACTCTACCCTTTTATGTAAAGGACAAAATGATAAATCTTAAAATAGTAAATAACAAATTATAAAAAAAAAAGTCAGGTTACTTAAGTTATGTTATGCTGTAGATATGAGTTTTGAAAGTAATTTAGTAAGACCTTTTCAGGGAGACCACAGGAATGGAGTTTGAAGAAATGATAAGAAATGATTATTTTCTTGATAGGACCTGGCATTGGGCAAGCTATATATTAGGAGGTCATGTGTTTTAGTTACTGTCTTAGTCAGGGTTTCTATTCCTGCACAAAAATCATGACCAAGAAGCAAGTTGGGGAGGAAAGGGTTTATTCGGCTTACACTTCCATGCTGCTGTTCATCACCAAAGGAAGTCAGGACTGGAACTCAGACAGGTCAGGGAGCAGGAGCTGATACAGAGGCCATGGAGGGATGTTCTTTACTGGCTTGCCTCCCCTGGCTTGCTCAGCCTACTCTCTTATAGAACCCAAGACTACCAGCCCAGAGATGGTCCCACCCACAGGGGCCTTTCCCCCTTGATCACTAATTGAGAAAATGCCTTACAGTTGGATCTCATGGAGGCATTTCCTCAACTGAAGCTCCTTTCTCTGTGATAACTCAGCTGTGTCAAGTTGACACAAAAATAGCCAGTACAGTTACCAAATATCAATATGAGCTATTGAGCTTGCTGGTCTAAAACATCCTATATATCTGGAGATGTCATCTTCAGCTGGGTACATTCAGCTGGGTACAGTAAAACAAATGAAATTTAAGACACCTGGTTCAATTTGGGAGTATTGTAACATTAGTAACCAAAAATGGTTAACTTTGAAAGCATTTTATATTAAATGCTGGGGCTCTGTATGCATATCATTATCAGTACCCAACAGAGTATATGAATTGTAACTCAAATTGACTCAAATGTTGATATACTTTCTAACTTTCAAACAATTCACCTGAAAACCCAATTGAAAGTTAAGCCTCCTCCAGCCTACAGGCCTCTGACAGAGAATAATATTTAGACCTTCAGCTGTTCGTCCTGCTAGTCATTACAAATAAATGGCTCTTGTAAAGAATATTAATTGTAATAAACTTTTCTGTTTAATGAGACCCGGCCTTTCAGAATGGGACTGTAGATGAGCTCAGAGATACAGGTGAAGGGCAAAAGAGACTGAGCAGCCTGTACCTCAGATGCTTCACCGAGAGCAGATGGTGTTCAGAATCCTTCCATTTGTGATCACCCCATAATAAAGATTAAAGTTGTATGTCCCTTTGTGAGGTGTGCTCAGCTGCCTGCCAATGTTCTGAGGCTGGTTCGTGTCCTACCTTGTTCCATATGAAAATGTTCTCCCTCTCCATTTATCTAAATCATCTCTTCGTTCTGATAATAAATCTTTTCATTAAAAACTTAAAATATAAAAAAAAATACTGGCTTTCTATCATCGTTGTTGTTATTGTTGCAGGAACCCATTAACAGTGACTGGACCATTTTTTAATTGTTCCAGATCTTAATCCTCCAATAATGTTTTTAGTTATATACATGTTTGAGCTAGTGTATTTGTCCAAGTATGTGAAACTGATAATTAGATGATAAACAGTTCTGGCTTTAGAAGTAAAGAAATATAGCTATATAACAAGTCACTGGCTATAAGTAAAATCCTCACACACAGCAGGGAGTCTGTCCCAAGCAGTTCTTTCCTTTCTTGAGATGGCTGGAATCCATTAGTTCCAAATCATGAAATAGCAATCCTGTTCCAAAGTATAGCCACTTATGAGTGTCCATAGAAGTTCACCTAAGACCTTCAAATGACTGCAAGCACACACACACACACACACACACACACACACACACACACACAAACACACAAATGACTAATGGATGTTTTACCTGCTTTGTATAAGCTTAGGTTCTTGAACACATATAGGTAGCTATAAGGTTAAAAGACCATATTTTTGAGGAATTAACTTCAAACCAGTAATACAGTTAACACCAGTGGATGCTGTTCTATGGGCTGTTTCATTTGTCTAGACTTATTCATTTTTCTCATGGGTCCTAGAGTTGGATGGTGAGCACCTACTAAGCAAATAACCTTTTGTCTATTATCTTTTCTCCTAATATTCACTAATGGTCACCTTGAAAATTCTTTTTGGTTATAGTTTAATATAAATACGGAAAATATATCACAGAGTATCAGAATAATATAATTGTAAGAATTTAACAAACCAATCTGTTCACCAGGATATGAGATGTGCTTATAAACCCATAGTGCACCTTTTCTCTCCCATAGTTCTTTCGGCTACTACTGTCATATACATTTGTTTACTTTATATTAAATGTAACTGTGGCTATAAACACTTTTACAGTGGAATCAAGGGATTGGTGGAAATAACCAGAAGCTGTGCGAATGACATGGAAAATGGTTTCTCCTTTAGAACTAACCAATTTTAGTACCATTCTATTTAGAAGATAGTGTTTTTCTGTGAGGATTTAGAATTGCTTATTCTCACTGGCAATTATGAACCATTTTATTTATAATATAAACTGATGTTAGATTTTAGGTAGTTACTACTCTGAGACAATTATGGATAGTGTCTCTTAGTCCAGTGATTCTCAGCCTTCCTAATGCTGCAACTTTTTAACTACAGTTTCTCATGTTGTGGTAACCTGAACTATACAATTATTTCATTGCTACTTCTTAAGTGCAATTTTACTACTGTTATGAATCTCTATGTAAATAACTATATGTAGGATATCTGATATGAGACTCCCCCACCCCCAGAGGGTTGGGACACACAAGTTGAGAACTGCTGTCTTCAAACATTCCAGTATATGCATATTGGTATCTGTTTATATATAATGTCAGGTGTTTAAAGTCTGTCATAGAGTTCCCTAAATTTCTCTTCAACTTCTACAAAACTCAGGCATAGTTTCAATATGGTTTCTTCTCATATCTGTACTTGTGTGGCTATATGGTGTTTCTCCATATCAATGCCAATACATCCTCAGAGAGGGAGAGTTGATACTTTTCATGATGAGATGTAAAATTTATTGTTCAAGAAGATGATTGCCTCAAGAGTTGAGGTGATAGGTTTTAATATTTCCGGGCAATAATGATCATTGAAATTGGAATTATCCACTCTCTCCTTAGTGTCTGTCATGTCTGTTCCTTCTTAGTTACTACAATTCCATGGCTCACACTCTCGTCTCTATGACACACATTAGCTATTTAAGTGTGTCATATGTGTTATGTTCCTAACAAGCACATTAATCCTAAGAAACAGCTCCACCATGAACTGGGTGTTCAACACCAAATAGTGTGCTCTGCTTTCATTAAGAGTTGCATTGCTCAAAGTAGATGTGTGGGTTTTACGCTTCTGAATTTGGAAGCCTCATATACACTGAACCGTTAAGCAAAACACCTAAACCTTTTCAAAATTGACCAGGGGATAAGATCATGCTTATGTTGCCAAGGGAAACCTCCAAGTAGCTTGGAAGAAAAGCATGTATAAACACGATCATTTGTACCTTCATTTTATTGCTTCAAAATCCCCAATGCCACATCTCATCAGGCATTTTTTCCCACCAAATTTGTTCTTTCATGGAAAGTCTGTAATCTGCTGGTATTGTCTGGTTTCAATATAGTCACACGTGCACCTTTGTCCTTTCTTACTCTTAATATTATTCCTCATCCATAGGACTTAGGTCTGCAGGTATTCATTGCCTTGTTACGTAAGGATAAAAGATTTCAACGTTTTTATAATGTTGGATACAATGTCATTAATCTGATCTATTTTCCTCTCATTAATGAAAATGTGCTATAGTCAAGCACTGTCTCCAAGACCCCCAAATCCTATCATAGTCTTTAACACATTGTATTCTATAATTGAGGCTAAATGAATGGTGGCTGATACTTGTTGTTCGGAGCATCTTTATTCTTAATTAGTTGTCCGTGTCTTGCTACTTCTTGCAATAACTGGCATGTCCACTGAACTCATCTGATGTTCCAAAGATAGTTCCTTAAGCAGACTTGATGGCTTCCTGTGCAACCAGGTATTAAGTATGCTGTGCTTTTGCCTTTGAAGCCATATCCCAAGCAAGCTGGAAATACCAGCCTCACCTGTAGAATAAGGCATTATCCAGCTTTTCAGAGGTCACAAAGTTATGTTTATACAATATTCTAATCCCCTGCCTGTCACAATTTAGCCAAGGTAAGAAATACCAGCTTTGTATTACTGATCTAAATCTTTACAAAAATGCAAGGTCTTCCTTCTACAAGCTGGTCAGTGACCTCAGCTCCCTCTAGGCATATTGCCAATGCATGGCATTTGCTGACTCTGCAGAGAAGCGTCCAGAATGCTCATGTAGCTGCTGGATAAATCATGTTTCCATTCTAGATGTGCATTTTCAAAATGGTTAGCATTTAGTCTTAAGTCATGTTCACTTCCTTTAGAATTTTTTTTCTATTTTCTTTTTCTTTTCTGTTCTTTTCTTTCTCTCTTTATTTCTTTCTTCCTTCCTTCCTTTCTTTTTTCTTTCTTTCTTCACTTATTTCTTCCTTCCTTTCTTTTTTTAACTTTTCAAAAATCAAGTGGCATGTGTGTATTAACTATACTAAATTAGTGATTTCCCTTGCTACTGTAAAGGTGCTGACATGCTTACCTCATCAAGCCCCAGGCCCTCTATTTACTTCACAGTGTTGCAAGTACTGGAGGCTTGACTTGCGCTTCTACAAAGTCTTATTTGCCTTAAACTTGAGAAAATCTGAACTCTGTTCCTCTGCGTAGCTATCAATCCTAAATTACAACTCCAATATTATGACACTGAGAAGGGGCTGTTATAAAGCACAATTTTTGTACAGGTTTTTATCCTTCCTACGATGAAAAGAAAAAGTGTGTGTACTAACCTTCAATAAACACTGAGAAGATTATACTGAAGGCTCTTGAGCCTGGTAGAAATCTGTCAAACGAATTGCTGAGTCCACAACCTACAGGAGCTTGAAGTAATATGGCTGCCTCACTGGTTTGGTTTGTTTCTCAGTCCAAATAAAGGCTTCCTGCAAAGACAAATAGATGACTTTGACTTGAGAATCACAACACAAGATGTCAAGAGAGGCCATTACATTACAATTCAGAACATATAAAGCAGAGTTGTCCTTTCAGGGGAAGTCTAGCTTTTCATCAACGCTTAGACTTTTATCTAGGGACCTCTGAAGTAGCTTTGGTGAAGAATACAACTCACCTGCCACTTGAGGGCCACAAAACAATGTGTCTTGTCACATCTTTGCCAGTGGTGTGTTCTTCCTTGGAAATCCATAAATAATCCCCTTCCCACCCAGTAGGGGATAAGAATGAAATGGCCCAGTCTACATTGTTATGTAAACTCATGATTGGGTGTGAATGCTGGATTACTTCATTCATCAGTTGAGCTTCAGACTGCCACACCACACTAGGCCTTGGGCAGAGCAGCTGCTCTCTGCTGTGTGGATATGAACTCTGAAAAGTCAAGGCCAACTTTGGTCAGTGATAGCCATGCCCAATACCTCTAAAACTCTTATCCACATAGATTTTTAAAAAGTGGTAAAAACATGGAGGGTAAGTCTAAGAAAAGGAAAAAGATCATTATTCTTGTAAAATAATAGCAAGCATTCCATTTCAAAGAAACAAATCATTGTTGGCGTTGGCCAGCTCTAGTTGTGGCTGAATAAAAACTATAATGAGAAACACTACTTAAAAAGTATCCTCAGAAAAGGTTCCAGAATGCAGAAAAGGAACTTTTCTCTGAGATATAGTGATATCATTATTGAAGTGTCAGTTAAATACTCCTAGGATCTTTGTTCTTTTAAAAATATATTGAAAACATAATTTCCATTGTCATACTGTAGTAAAAATGATATATATTCCAAAGTGGGCATAATTAATTTCATGTACCCTTTGACAGTTTTATCATATTTCTGATTGTTACAGGTGTTCTTTTCCCCAAGGAAATTTTAATGAGCCTACTCTCCACTGTCTACAATCTGCTTATGTTTGTGGAACATAGAAATCTAACTAATATTCAGACTTATTATTATAACTCAGGGAGGGGATGAATAAAGATATTTCTTCTTGTCTTATGACTTTTTTCCATGTTGCAAAAATACTGTCACGGTAGTGAAAATACTGATACTTACAAATTCACATTTTTAAAGATTTTATTTACATGATTTTGTTATGCCTGAATGACAAGTGGTTTGTTCGATATGCATTTCTTATTTTTTAAATGAGCCAATCCATCCCTTTTATTTAATTGACTTCATCATCTTTTAGAATACAATGTCCAATTTAGATTTTGGGGCACAGATAAAGCGGTAGAGGAATAAGGAAAGTAAAAGAGAGGAAAGAGAGAGATACAATGGTTTCATGGTTGAATCAACGGCTTCTGAAATACTGTTAGTTTAATATATTAAGTATGTTATATGTTTGAGTTTGATGATGTTTTTTTTCTATTTATCACCACAACCATTTGTATTTTAAATACCCCATCTCACTAAGTACACCCAGCAAGGTTAGAAATTATCAATTCAAATTATTTGTCACTGCAGAGGTAAGATAATATTCAGAAAGCTTTAGTGCTTGCTTAAGGTCATTAATATAATTATTGACCCTTTTGAAATTATAAAGTAACTTAAGAGGGCCAGTGTTTCCTGTAGAATTCCAATAGACAAAGTCTTCCTATGGCATTCTTTTTTAATGTAGGATAGATTTCCATGCTTGGCAAAATTAGCTGCAGTTGTCAATTCGACACATTGAGAGTAAGGGACTCAGCAAAGGGATTATCTCTATCCAGTTTGCTTATGAGAATGTTGGTACGAATACTTTCTGATTGCTAATTGATGTATAAGTATCTAGTCCTGTTTGGATGGCAAACTTTCTAGGCAAGTGTGACCAGGGTGTGTTAGAAAGCTAGCTAGCTAAATATGAGCCTAGAAGCAAACCTGGTAAGAACATTCTTCCATGGTCTCTCCTAGAGTTCCTGATTCTGGGTTCCTGCCTTGGATTGCTATGGCTTTCTTTCATGATGGGCTATGCAACCTATGAGCTGGATCAAACAAACAAAAACCAACCAACCAACCAACCAACCAACCAACCAACCAACCAACCAACCAACAAACAAACAAAAACTTGACCTTCCCCAACTTGCTTTTAGTCAGTGTTTCATCTCAGCAACAGAAGAAAACTGGAAACTTCCTCCCTCACTAGAGATGGAGACCGAGAACTTTCATAGCTTTTCGGAAAGGATTCTTCTGAGTACTAGTGTGTTTTATGTACCATGGCCTCCATCATTAAAGCCTGGCATCTTTTAATTAGCAGTGCTCCTTTATTATGGACAGGACTTTTGCATCTGCCAAACATACCCAAGATGACTATGCTAATTACAGGCTATGCGAAATTGTCATAATGTCCTGGGTTTTTGTAGGTAATGTGTCTTAGATAAGTGCAAGAACATCTAAATATGACAGTGGTTGTGTATGACTGTAGAAAAGAGTCGAGTCTCCTTAGAGCAATGGTTCTCAGAGCTGAGGAAGGAGCACCCTCTGCCTTGCCCTACCCTGCCCAGATGCAACACTGACAATCTATAGACCCCATTATAGGTACTAGAATCCTGATTTCCCTGGTACTCCCCTATGTATGCAATAGAGACAACAGATGCTCTCTGATATCCTTTACATCAGAGGGCAGTTACCACAAAGAAGGATATCATAAAATGTCTATAGTGCTTATGTGGAAAAACCCTGTCTTAAAGCAAGGTCTGCCAATGTTATGTCTCATTTCTTTGAATGTGCTAGGAATATGATACCTATTTATGAATGATGCATTGAGCATTTTTTCCAGTCAGATGTAATATAGAAAATATCAGATTAGCAAAAAATGCATTTTAGTTTTTGAAGTTAGGAAAAGCTTTCTATGAGCCCTCACACCATTGCTAAATATTAATTTCCCTTTGGGCTTATCAACCTTAAGGTTCATGTAATCTCCCTGTAGTTTAGTATACAAAATAAGGATAGCAATTCCTACCTTATGCGGTTGGAAATTCTCCTTAGTGTATATTGTTTGTCATCCCTCTCTTCAGTAGGATGCAGTTCATAAGATGTTTGTAGGTACCTCATTTTGCTGGTTCTCTGGACTTTAGCACCCCGAACATGGTCTGCCTTGTAAATTCTTTTCCTGGTTGGTACACTTGGAGAAAGCTGTGTCTTTCAGTCAATACTCAAGTTTCACACTTCACGAGGATTCCCCTGGATGAGTAGCATAATTGACAGAAATTATGATTTATTGATTCACTTCAGCCTTATTTGTCTTCCTCAGAATGAGAATGAGCTCATTCAGAATGAGGATATGAGATGCAGTCTCCTCTGAGGACCCAGAGGAATGAGCAAAACCATATGATGAGAAAAGGAGACCTTGCAATTAGTTAGGCTTGGGTTCAATCCCATTTGCCTCCTTTTAGCTGTTTATTTCTATGCCTCCCTTAATGCTTCTGAGTCTCCATTCTCCTTTTCATAAAAATCCTAGTGTTCCTGGAATTAAGGCAGACAACACATATAAAGTACTCCTAGATACATGCTGAACAAGTGCTAACCGATGTTTTAGTGGAAATTCCTAAGTATGGATTAAAAGAATGTATCCACTAACTCTCCAGCAGAGGCAAGAGGTGTAAACAGATTGTACCAAGCTGTCTGGGAGACACACTAAGCCTTGTCATATACCTAGCAGAGCTACCTAGGATAAAGGTGGTTTATAAGCTAGATCCTGTAAGAGAGTAATGGCAGCTATAAAGACTATGTGCATACATATGAACGTGTAGTGCTCTGTAGATATGTACAGATTGTGTACAATGGCCGGCATCCCTATCTTTGCATTTGGTGGTACATTTAAGTAAAGGACAGACTACTTGAAGAAACAAATTGAATGTCACTGCTGATGGGCTAACTTGGAACCCATTGCCAGAGAGAAGCCACAACACAGATGTGTTTGTACAAAGGAGTGCTTTATATTATCTGCTTGTCAAAGGAAGGAGTTAGTGGGTCGGAGGCTTGTAAGATAGAGTGGAGTTCTATTTAAAATGGTGAATTAGTCCTACTTAATATTCTATTCTTCTTAATATTTTGAACCATATTTGGACTGCTTTAATTGAAACCCCAGAAAGCAAAATCTTAGACATGGTTGGGTAAGAGAGGTGTGTGTGCACTACTTTATTACAGGCAGGAGTCAGGCATTCTAATTTACAATGTAGCTGTGAATTCTACATGAAATTCACTAAATATTAAACTCTTAAGGAAAGCCTTATACGTAGAGCTTCCACAGTGTGGTTTCTACTTACCGTTATAGATACAAGTTACTGTTCCCTAAGACCCCAAATTAACATGATGTAACTGATTCCTAGATATTGGGGGGGTGCAGTGAACTTTATTGATGGTAATCAAGAGAGTAGGGAGGGCTCCCTAAGCCCCTCCTGTTATTATGGGGCTCTGGGATGGAAATTGTGAGGGAGATGCTCAGTGTTGGGGGCCGAGTTGGGATAGGGAATCCTCAGCAACCGAGGGCCTCTCTCTTGCTCTCAGTGTCCTTACTGGGGTGGGTGGTCCAGGGTTTCTTACTCCTTGGAGGCCATGTAGGCCATGAGGTCTACCACCCTGTTGCTGTCGCCGTATTCATTGTCATACCAGGAAATGACCTTGACGAAGTTGTCATTGAGATCAATGCCAGCCCCGGCATCAAAGGTGGAAGAGTGGGAATTGCTGTTGAAGTCGCAGGAGACAACCTGGTCCTCAGTGTAGCCCACAATGCCCTTTAGTGGGTCCTCAGATGCCTGAGAGAACTTACTTTATATTTAACTGTTCCAACCTAAGATTTAGTGATTTATTTTGACAGCAGGACAGCATTTTGCATTTTGGTTGCTCTGTTGTGATTTCGAAGCAATAAACATTAAGTAAGTTTAGTAAGTTAGAAGGGGCAATAATTAGAGTCATTTTAAAGGAGAAATGAAGTTTGGAGTCAATTCAGAAAACCCTGTTAGGTACATCTCCTTCTGACATTATCAAGATCTGCTATGAGCAAGTCTGGGTGAAGCATAAAAATGGGAGATATGATTGTTTCTATGATCTTACTCCTTTCTAGATTTTTAATTTATTTAGTTATTTCTATGCATATGAATAGTTTGCCTGCACATTTAAATCTGTACATTGTGTACATGCCTAGTGCTTTTCAATGTCAGAAGGATTCTAAGATCACTTGGAATTGAAGTCACGGATGGTTGTGAGCCACCATGTGCATGCTAGGAACTGAATCTTGGTCCTCTGCAAAATTAGCACATGCTCTCAACTGCTAAGCCATCACTCTAGCCCTGTGGTTTCCCTCTTAACACACGAGTTTATCTTACACTGCCTTGCATTCCTCAAATCCTAGAGCAGTTGTTTTGTATCATTGTGGTTGGATCTCGCAGATAGAAGTCTGTTAACAGTGCCAAGGCAAGCGGGATTCACTCCTCAAACTGATCTCTGTGGATTCAGATCTTGCAGTGACAGATGACCTTTCATTGGAAGGAAGAGAAGCAAAGTGAGCTGTAAGTTCTTATTAATCCCTTTCAGGTAGTATCCCTAAAGACAAAAATAAAATAAAAAATATAAAAGAGGGAAAGTCTGCTGTACGTTAAGTTTCAATTTTATTTCAGACTTCTATTCATCCTGGAAAATGATGAAATAAATCACAATGCAGTTTTAAAAAACCAAAACATGACACTATAAAAATTTTAAGTTTGGTTTTAAGAACATCCAATTTTCTAGATTTTCAGGGTTCTCACTTCTTGGCTTTCTGCCCTCTGACCCCAACAATGAACCTCCTCACAACTACTTTGAGACAGTTGTGTTTAAGAATCAAGGCCCATACATTCACTTCTCCAAGATATTGAATATTCTCAATAAGATAGTCACAAGAAACTATGATAGGCTGGCATGGGGCCTGAGAAAATATTTATAGAATAGAGTTGTAAATAGTGCATATGCAAATATGGGGATGGGCTAATGGCCTAAAAGTGAACTTAATGTGTTAACCTGGCTTTCTCCTCTTTCTGGAAGTTTCCAGATATTTCCAGGTGTTTTCCTCAACTGCTGACATTCAGATACTATAAATACTACGAGCAAAGCCTATTTTGCATTGTTTTTGATTGTTATAGGAGGATACACAAGCCTAGAGCAGAGATTCATTGAAAAGCTCACTTCCCTTCCTCAGGGAGCTGTTATTTCAATAAAAACAATGGAATCAGTTAGCATAGGTAATAAAATAATTATAGTAATTTATTTTGGCTATTAAATGTTGCATCCCTTTAGCTAATCATCCACTTCAAGCTATTATTCAAAGTGTTCTTCTCTTTTTTGCCTTTAAGTTAAACATCATGAATTTCTATGCACTGATAAATCCAAATCTAATAAATTCCTGATGTGTTTCCTTGCTCTGTGACTACCGACAACTCTCTCTATCTTGTTAATTCAGTGTTACTCGAGCTAGTAAAAGATGTTTTCCTGTATCATATAACAGCAAGAGAGTACTTGTTTCCTAACTTTGTACTGAGTTACAAGTATATTTAGCCTTCATTACTGTATAACCACAGAACACTCTGTGTTTATTAACAAAGGCTGTATTTGAGGGGATTTAATCACTAGCCCTTAGAGCGCTGTACTTTGTGAAGCGACCCCAATCATGTCTTGCCAACATGCCGCCCATGAAAGGATACCTTTCAGGATTCAGAAAGCCTCGTGTGTGTTTCACCATAGGACGAAACAGGGTTTCTAATTATTTTCAGTTCTATTTGGTTTCACATCCGTTTCACTTTGATAAGGTCTAAGCCAGGCGTATCAAATCATCTGAAAGGCACGGAGTTGTTTTCCTATTCTGCAGGTATGTTATGTGAATTGCTCGGAGATGAACCAAACTGGCATTCCTGACTCTCATTTTCAGACTCCAAGTCATTAAACAAAAGAAGTAGCAGAAATAACTTCAAATGCTCCCCATGGAGGCTGCATATGCAGGAACTAAAACTCAATTCATTTTTTGTGCTGATATGAGTATATTTAGGAAAACTTTCATTTCTCTATCCTTACCTTCCTGAATTTACCAGATAAATCAGTAGAGGTTTGACTCAAGTTTAAAAAAATATATATGTATCTACTGGCAAATTGTCCTCTACATTATTCTGAGATGTGATTAATAGTTTGCAAATGGAGAATGTAACATGAATGACTTTAATTTCTAGAGTTGGATTGTTTATAATTTGTAATGATTATCAGATCCTTAAGCAGTATCTCAATTGAAATAATATTTGGATCCTAAGTAAGATTTTTCAAGCAGACAAATTTTCATTAGTAAGTTACTTACAAGAAAAAAATATATATATAAAGAAAATGAAGAGGAAAATCTTCCTGAAAATGTAGTATTTTGAATACTTGAAATTAGAAACATGTTTATAAGTTTGGATTCTAATAAAGAACTCACTTTTATAACATCTGTCAGAAACTATAGGTGCGAAAAGCATACCTTTCACTAGACACCTCTATTGGGAGGAAGGATTTTCAAGCAAGTTTGTTACAGTGTCCTAAAATAAATGGGACTTCTCAGTAAACATAGTCACATCAAATACTCATTGAAATGAATGATTCTACTTCCTCCGCCTACTGCTGTTAGAGAACATTAGACAACACCATGTTTGGTATTATGCATTGCGGCAGGAACAGAATGCCTTGAAAGCTTTGGATAATTGTTCTTGCTTAGGTAAACTGACTACAGAGTCACAGTGTCCCACCTCCCCCAGAGCACACACTTTTCTTTAAGAACATCAGTTTGTGGTAACAGAAAGCAACAACTTGCATAACATACATGCACTTTTCTGTAGGTTCCTCTGAAAGTGATACTCATACATTTTCATGCTAAACTATATTTGACAACATCCTTCCTCCCAAATAGAGGAACAACATACTTTGAAGATGATTTTTGCAGGCTCACAAATGTGCAAGAAGAACTGAGCACATGATTAGAAAGGCTGCTGACACAAAGGAGGGGATGGAAAAGGAAATAAGAATCATTGCTGGCTATGGCACGGTTATGGGACCAGTACAAAGGAACAAGAAATTGTATGTGTCTGTCCAGGAGGCAATAAAACCACTCAAGTTTAACACTGGAGTGAGTGAGGACACCTGTTTATACTAAGCAGATGTCCTTCCAGTATCCTTTGCCTCATAGCTTAACCTCACTGTGAATCATGTTGATACTAGATGTCATGATATAATAACAGTTGTGTTAAATGAAAGATTTTCCCACCCCAAGAATCTCTTCTACTGTCAGAATCATTTTCTTGTTTTGTTGCCTTTTTTTTTTTTTAAGTGTTTCATGGCCTCAGTTCCTGAATTAAAATTGGCTGATTTGGAAAAGCCATTTAAATTAGTTTCTTTTGTTTAAAAACTTATGTGTTGAATACCTGGGGGAGAGGAAGTGATTTTACAAAGGAAATATAAATGTATCGTGGGGAATTTAAGGAGGACAAAGAATACAAATGCTTTGCATGTAAATTGACTTTATATATTAGACACCATAATCTAGCAATGGAACACAGTAATGCCATGGACAAATTCCAGTCAACATAAAATTCAAGCTCTTTGAAGATACAGCCAAATCTGCTCTCTTAGAAGTAAAAGAAATTCTCTGCCAGTGATGGACTTAACCAGTGGATAAGCTTTTCATTAGACAATTATGTTTCTCAGTCGACACACAACACTCAGTATTTATATATATATATTTGTCGCATTTCTTTTTAGATGTCAGTCACCACATTCCATAAGGTTTAAGTCACACTGAGGGTTTTTTTTTTTAAACATTCAAAGCAAATTGATAGATGAGACACAGAACAGTATCACATGTCCACTGAATATATGTTTTCACTCTCGCTTCAAAAGGAAATGTATTGTCCAGCCTGTCTAACCATTAGAAAAAGAAAAATCTGGGTGATAATTATACCTGCTTGGGTCTTTTAGGAGAGTGCTTTTTTGTCTTTGTAGCATTTGAAGTTCTAATCCACCTGGTAGGACACCTTAGGAAAAGAGGTGGAGATTATAAAAAACCATTTTAATCCATTAAACAATGTTAAAAGAAGAAAAGGAAAAGAAATGTTATGTGTGATGACCACGGTCAGTGGAAACCAGTCTGTAGCAATGCTGATGAAAAGGAAAATAGTGTGTAATTAATGTGTAATTAAAATTCTAATCCAGAACTACTTTACTTGAGCTATTAGGAAGATAATATGTAGGATTCAAAGAAAACCAAATAGATTTTGGCTGAGTTTGGTTTAAGATATATTTGGATAGTCAAAGAGTTAAGTGTTTTCCTTAAGAGTGTAGACCCTAGACCACTGAACACAAGTTGGGTGGCTCATGATTTTAATTAAAATGTTAAAGAACTAAGCCTGATTCAAGGTGAAGTGGGCAGCCCTTTACATAGGCAAGGATGGACGCACTGGTTTCTATGTTGCTCACTTAGAATGGGATAGAATCCAGGGGTGCCGGTGTGAACCAAGGCATTTCAGACTGTTGAAATTATAAACTGCAGTCTGATGTCTATCTTACTGATGCAGATATTGGAGGGAGCGCTTCCAGATATGTTCTATATTACCAGAAGAATTTGCTTATGTTGCTTGGGGGAATTATGAATGGACACTTTAATCTTCATCTATAACTTAAAATCAAGCCATATCACTCTTCTTAGTTTCTCAGAAAGAGAGAGCAAAGGAAACCAGCGAGTGATTTATTGGCATATAACCATTCACTGTTACTCTATTCGCTATCCCTTCACTCACTGCTCTCTTACCTCTCCCTCTCCTGGCTCATCACCCTCTTCCTTTCCATCTCTATCTCTGCTTTTTGAAATAAGGTCTCTCTGTTCATCCTATATCTGGTCCTGAGTCTTAGGTAACACGTTCTAAGTACCATTACATAACCTCCCAATCAAAGAGAGCCATGCCAAGGAATTTCAGTCCACTGACTATTTCAGTTTACTGATGATGCATTCCAACACAGAGGATGCAATTTGAGCACTCAATACAGAAAAGGCAAATAGCTACAGAAGGGCATTATAGGAGGAACATCATCCCTGCCTGGCTCTTCTGTGGATGAGCTCTTGAAAAGGAGAACGATGATGGACTTGAAGGATCCCAAAAGGTCCCCTTTTATGCACAATGCTGGTTTGAGTATAGCAGAGTTATCAGATTGCCTTGTTTTCTAGGGTGTTTCAAATCGTTCTTCTACAACGTTCTGGATTTTTGTTTGTTTCTTTGACTTCGCTTGGCTTGGCTTGGTATGGTTTGCTGTGGTTTGTTTTTGTTTTCTCACTATAAGAAGATTAAGACAGAAAAATATGATAGTTTGGTGGTGTACTATTTTAGATTTAGGCTTTATTTTACCTACTTACTAGGTAGGGAACAGAATTAAAATCATGGTAACTGTCAAACACCAAACTTCTAAAATCTACAGGTTCTGGAAAGTCTCTGCTTAACCTAGATGACAGGATTTGTGGATTGTTACTGTGAGACAGTACCACCACTCCCAGGAATTTGCTGCCCTAAGTGCCTTCCCTTTTTTTTATACCCCATTTCTATTCATGGATCTAAGCCCTAAATTGGAACTGGTCTTTGTCCCTGCACTTGTCCAGTGGCTGTGGGTGACTGGAGTCCATCCCTGCCACCACCCACACCAGTATCTCCAGGGATTCTGAACCAATTTCCTACTAAATTTGTGTGCTTTTCTGAAAGAAGGTAGAGCGATGCTAGTCAGGAAAAGCAACGAGCAAATAAACAGGAAAGAAAATAAAAACAAGAACACTTGTCTACCAGTAGGAACAAAAAATAGGCTTTCAACATTCATTCCACAATTATTGATTGAGAGTCTGCAGAGTGCCTCACGCTCTGCTCACATTAAAACAAGCTTTTCTTTCACACAGCTGCCTGTCAAAGTCGGCTGCATTATGAAAAGAGACCCTTAGCTTTTAATGGTCATTCCACATTAAGACTAAATGCGCTCTGTCTACCTTCACAATGCTGTTTTCTGACAGTTGAAGATGTTTTTTTTTCTCTCTCTCTCTCATTGGAAATGTCTTTTTTAAAATAGGTTTTTATTTATAGATGATTGTAAATCACAGGAGGCAGAAAGCTTTCATTGCAGCTGCAGCCTGAGCTCATTTTCATAGTGACCAATATAAAGCATACACTAGATCTCATGTGTGTGTCAGGAGGGCATCTTATCAGAGGCTAAAATATGTACAAGTCAAAGTTTTCTGAACTTGGTCATTATATTTTTTGATAAACACACACACACATACACTTGCATATTCACACATATGTATATACAGATTGGGTTGTAGTGCTACTAAATCAGATATAATTATGAATAAGTTCAAAAGCCTGCCAATATTTCTTCTGGCAGCTAAGGTCAAGAGCTCAGGTGAGTTCCATTATGGACCAACTGAGTTTGAGAAGAAAAATGAAATCACCACCATGTGACATCTGCATAATCTAGTCTTGGTCTGTTTCTTAGTGACTGTAGAAGCTAGAGATATACACAGGAATGAGCATATATGAGATATACACAGGAATGAGCATGCATTTCTGTGGCAAGTTGCCTTAGTGGTCTTCGTTATTCTATGTTAATTGTTTGAGAAATGTCCATGTTGACTTCCCCAGGGGTTGTACCTTTGTAAAGGCCCGCCTGAACTATCTGTTCTCTTTTCTGTGTGTCCTTATCCTATGGCATTGTCACTTATTTTCTTTGACTTTTGTCCTTTGTGCTTTTTATGGTAGTTATTCTGATTGAGATGGAATCCATCTCATTTGTACTTTGTTGATCACACCCCTGTTGCATTGACCTTAAAGAAACACAAAGACATAACTAAAACATCTATTAACTTGGTTTTATCCAAACTTTGCCATATTCAAAACCACCTTCTCAGAAACACCTGCCACTTAGGACAGTAAGTGTCCATCGCCTGGTAGACTATATGACTACTATAAGTGACTTATTGCTCATGGTAGAATGCCTTCCTCTTTATGGTCAGCATTTAAATTTATAGCTTTACATTCAGAAATCCTTGTATCTTCGGTTTATGGTTTTGCCTCCTTTTCTATCATTCATACCACTCATTTCTATTTTAACCCCCATCCTCTTAGTTTTATTTTCAGTGTGCTACTCTCTCTAATCCATAAGACTTCTTTACTGACCCAAGTAAAAAGGTTCTCTCTATTATTCCATCTATAATTGAAGCTCTGTATAATACTCTTATTTAATATGAGCACACCTCCACTCTTATCATCCTTTCTGATAGTATTTCTAAAAGTATTAGTGCAGGTATACAGTTATTATTAAGAAACAGACATTGTTCTCAATCACTGTCCAAAGACGTCTGTAGGATGAGTGATTAGTTTTACTGGTCTCATCTGCCAGGTAAGGAAACTAAACCTTTAACAATATAAACAACTTGGTCATGGCCTCACAGCTAATAAATGCAGCAAGAGAACCCACTTCCAAGTCTGTCAAAATCCCAACTCATGCTCTGATGCACTGAATAATAATAAGTTTGCCCTTCTGTGGATATGTATCTTTCTTCCCTTCTTGATTATCAGTGCTCAGTGTTCATTCTTACATACAATCTATCTAATGAAGTAGCTTCCAGGTACTTGATGAGCATGCTTAGAATGAAGTCTCTCAAAGCCCTGCCACTTCAGCATGTCAAGGGGACTGTGTGTCCATCAGAATAATTTGTCTATAACTTCAGGTTTCTGGATTCCCCATGACCCACCTGTCACATCTTCCATGTATCTCATTGTGATGCATTCACTAAGTTGCTCTTAGCAGCCACACCTAATGTAACATGACTAGTTCAACATGAGCTTATAAGCCCATGAGAACTGCAGAGCCATTAGGCTATTTTCTTTGCACTGTGGATTAAGGGAATTTATAAAAATGTATGTTAAAGGTCAGCAATGACCCTCTGAGTTAAGAGCCTTGCCAGGGAAGGGCTCTATCCTTCTTCAGAGTGCACTGAATTCCCATGGACATTGAGTTGAATGAGCTATACATGCAGCCCAATTTATTTTTCCAACAAAATTGCCTTATTAATGTGCATTATGGAAATAATGTTCTACATTCGAACTAGCAAGAAGAATTTGGACAGCAGGAGCCCAAGGAAATCGCCTCCTGTGCTTTCATTCCAATGGATCCCAAGATATTTTTCTGAAACTCATTTTCAGGCTTTGCCTGCTTTTTCAATAGTCTCTTCCTCGGGGAACAATACCCTCTGCAATGACCTCCCTCAACAACACCCCAAAAGCCAGGCAAATGTGGCAACCAGCTCAGCAGTTCAGTGACCCCAGATAAATGTTTCATGGGTTCTGGGTCTCGGGGCCAGGAAGAAATCAACCCAAACTAAAAGCAATGTCAGGTAGGGTACAGTAGTTAGTTTTTATCACATGGAGTGTGAATCTGGAGGACCTGGGCTCAGATGCTTCCTGTCTCCCTCAGTAACTCTATTAAAATTTACCATTTCCCACTTCAGAGTTACTATGAAATAGTACTTGTAAATTGATTTACACCATACAGGCTAATATCAGATCAATATCAACAATACCTAGAAGAGCTCACAGCAATCCTGGGATTTTAAATTAGTTAGTAGTTCTTGGGAAAGTCTGCAGAATGTCACTCTTAAAGAGATACAACTTGGGGAATGAGAAAGATCAAACAAATGAACTGTAGGGCTTCATAAGCGGAAGGTGATGTTGTGATGGGTAGATGGGTTTAAACATCAGAGTGTATTGCTTTTAGACCATTAACTACCAAGAAGCCTGCATGTTATTCTTTTTTTTTCAACCCAAAGTATAAACTTTACTTATTAATAATAGCACCCTCAAGTATTCACATGCTCAATGAGTGTGTTTTAATTATATACAAAGGTGGGTTTTTTGTGGCATTTCCATACTTATGAGATATTTTAAGGTCCTCTTATTTGTAATTAAATGATACACCAGAAGGCATATAAACCATATCTATTTATTTAAATGGATGGATAAATGATCATCAAACACACACACACACACACACACACAAGAAAATATAATTAATGTAACCAGTGTGATCAGTATTATTTTATATTTAATGTTATATTTTTACTTATTCACTTTGCATCCCACTCACTGCCCACCTCCCAGTCACCCTCTCCCACAATCCTCCCCCATCTCCTTCTCCGCTCAGCAGGTGGGGGCACCCTGGATATCACCCCTCTGTAACTTTTAGTTTGGGGGAGGCTAGGTGCTTCCTCTCCCACTGAGGCCAGACAAGGCACCCCAGCGAGTAGAACATATCCCACATACAGACAACTGCTTTTTGGGATAGCCCCTGTTTCCAGTTGTTTGGGACCCATATCATGGCCAATCTGCACATCTCCTACATTTGAGTAGGGAAGCCTAGGTACAGCCTGTGTATATTCTTTGGTTGTTGGCTCAGACTCCAAGAGCACAAAGGGCTCCAGCTCTGTTGATGTTCCTGTATAGTTCTTATCCCCTTAAGGGTCCATAAGCCTTCCTCCTATTCTTTCATAAGAGTCCCCAAAGTCCATCCACTGTTTGCCTGTGGATGTGTGTATCTGCCTGAGTCAGTTGCTAGGTGGAGCCTCTCACAGAACAACTTGTTCCACTCTGCAAGCATTCTAGAGTATCATTAATGTGTTAGGGATTGGTGTTTGCCATTTTCTTACATATCTGTTTCTAAGGCTGTAGTAGTTCAGAATAAAGGTAGCTGTGCTGCCCAAATTGAAGGAAACATTTTGCCAACACAACTCTGTGTTTGGATTTCTGGCCTCTTTTGGGGCAGGCTTACAGAACCAACCTTGTAAGTTTTAAAATTCAGATATGATGGATTTTACTCTTTTTCTTGGCAACTCTTCTTTGCCTATACCCCATATGAAAACAGGAAAGTCATTAATCACTCTTTTATTTAAAAGGCACTATCATAAGCATCTTTTAAATACCCCCAAAGGCTCAATTTTGTATACCTGCAAGCATGGGCTTCCTCCCAGGTAGTCTAGTTTCTGATTGTCTCCTTGTTGCTGTTTTACTGATGTACTTCAAATTCTAAGGCTGTCATAATTTTCTAATAATGGTGATTTATCATCCCATTATAAGGTTCTACATCATTCCACTTGAAGATATTCGACAGGAGATGCATCATACGGTCTAACTTAAAAATTCCTTATATTGTAAACTATGGCTTTATGCTATTATTGTATATACTTTCCAGTCTGTTTAATGGTATGGAAATATGAAAGGCAAATAGCCCAGTAAACATAAGAGCACACAGACAACATAACTGAAAAGCAGAAAACAAAAGGGAGGGGACATTGAACCGATACAAAAAAACGAATCACATTAAAATATTCAGGAAAAGAGCAAAAAGTGGGGAGAAAGATCACGGATGAAATTGCCATCTGAGTTTTGGTCCACAGCAGTAAAATGCCTTTATGTTCTTGGGGGCAAGGTTCTTCAGCCCCCTTTCTACTGCTGATCGAGTGAACCTAACAATGCTTTGGAGCTATTGATTGCTGCAAGTGTGGCTTAATAGCAGAATCATTACTTTTTTAATCCTGAAACTGCCAACTCCAACTCTTCTCAACGGAACTTCAACGTGTTCGATTGTGGGCTGCCATTTCTAATTGTTTTTAAATTTTGTAGCACATCTCTAGCTCAGGGACTTTTGCTCTGATTACTTTGTGTTGTTTTTCGTTTAAGTCCTAGTTTTTAGGACTTTATATCCTGATGCTTCTGGGTCTCCTCCTTGGAATGTCTTAATTTTGAAGTAGCAAAGAAAGATGATGGTTGATTAGAAAAATGTGAACTTCTTGACTCTTGAATAAAAATATAATTTGGGTCAGCATCCCCATTTACTCAATAGCATTAGAATGATGCTTTGAGTTGGGTTTTCAGGGGCTGCTATCCCCGTCTGTCCTCCAGTTCTTTACTAGAATTGAGCAGAAAAGGTCAAATGGGGGTGTGATATGTCAAAAGGCTGTAATTAAGATTTAGAAAGATTAATACCGATGGTATTTAATGAAATTGCCTTTTAGAGGAATGCTCATCTATTACTTTGATATTTAACATTTTTTTCTTATTAAAATGTTAGTACTGAATGGCAGCACACAGTCAGGAATATGCCTTTATACAGGCATCCATAGAAGGGTCACTGCTAATAAACAATTGGATTATTCTCATGGTACTATAATAAAATTATCTCACATTTTCACCTAAGATATATTTTACCCCACCCAGGGCTTATATTTTTCTTCCTTTGGAGCAAAAAGAAAATTGATCTAGCTGTGTCGATTTATTGTACCAGTGCAGTTTTTTTTAAAAAACTACTTTCTCAGCTTTTTATAATAATCTCAAATACACAGAGGAAGAAACGATCCTATTTTTAAAAGAGAGGTGTAAGTTGTTTTTTTTGGTTTTGTGGGATTTTTGTTTTGTTTTTTCCTCTGAAGGGAATACTACAGTTACAGTTAAATCTTCCATATCATACTGGAAGAGAAAAAAAAAAAAAAAAAGACCCTCTGTAGTCTAAAGTAGATGCTGATGCCTTTTGGTGTTTTGAAGAAGGAGCTGTTTCAAATTGAAAGGAAATTTCCATTTCAAAAATAGCAACTGAACTATCACAATGGCTGCTTTGCATATATTTTTGGTCACAAAAATACCATTGTTATTTTTTACTATGGCTATGCAAATGAGCTGTTGATAGGATTAAGTTCTGTAACCTTCTGAGACAGTCTCCTGCTTGTACTATTGAAGTTTTCTCTGCCGCCCACTATTTCCTTTACATTTAATTAAAGTCATCAAACTCATTCCACTTCCTATGCTGCAGGTGGGTTCCCCCTCTCTCTGCCTTTTCTGAGTGTGAGTTTTTTCACTCTTGAATCTTAGTCAATCCCAGATTGCTGGAGTTTCTCACTTCCTTCAGTCTATGGTGTATGTGTTCTGAGGCAAGAGTAGCTCATCTTTCTGCCTTACAGTTAGAACACACCCACAAAAACCCTCAATCATTTGTCACCATGAACTCATTTTGACTGGTTCCTATTTCATCTTTTTTAGGGATATGGGAGGTCCGGTGGACTGGACTGATTTATAGATAAGAAGTCAAATATGAGTTTGGGGAAGTTTGTGGTGTAAAATGTGAGTTTTGTTAAACTAAGATGATTGGTAGAATTAAGAGTCTGAACCGTTATGGTAATTTAAAATATTTTTTTTGTTTGGATGTACTTGAGTACACACACACACACACACACACATTCAAATATACTGCATACTATATTTAGTTCTTGTGAACTGCTACTGCCCATGTTCATAATAAAGGCTTGAGTATCCAACATTTTAAAGCCAAAGAGATATATGGCCCATTGCATAGTTCCACACTGTGTCTTCAATATATGTCACAAATTTTATATGCATGCATATCCACATTCAGAAGCACATATACATCACGGTAGTCCAGGAAAAGAAAGTTTATGCCATCTACCACTTCATCTAATTTCTATAAGCTTAAGGAAATGACTTTATTCTTGTCTTTTCCTTATCCAAATTAGTAGTGGAAGAATGGATTATAAAAATGGTTCTTAAAATTTATATATTATGTGAACATGAGAAATCATATTTAAATGACTAGTTAATTTTACTGTTGCTCTCACATTGGTTTAGACACATTTCTTTTCCATGCTCCTTCATTGGAAGTGGATGTAATTAATAATTATAAAATTAATTTGCTTGGAAAGTTCTATTTTCCTCTAAAAATTGGAACTTATCGGTAAATTATCATTTTAATTAAACCACCCATATGTATTACTTAAACATTAAAATATCCATGAAGAACTAGGAAAGTGTGGCCCATGCCCTTAAATTTTTACTTCACAAAGAAAGAATAAGGATGTTTGTAAAGGCCAACCAATTCAATAGAATGTTCAGTCTGGAAATTAAGAAATTATGAATGCTCACTCTCAATTAACATTTTTCCAGTTTTGAATATGCATGGACTGTCAGATGATCTTCTCCTTATGCAAAGCAGGGTTCAGCAGGGTGACAAAGGTATTGTTCATATCCCGTATTTTTAGCTTCGAGGTACAGAGAGTGCATTGTGTGAGATCCACACTCGTCTCAGAATTTTCTGCTTCACTGTTCAATATCTTCACTATCTTCCACCTTCTTTTCTTTTATTCTTTCTTTGAAAACTTTTGGAGAAAACAAAACACTAGAAAGTTTCTCCCTTTTGATTTAGTTCTCTTTGGGGATCTGTAAAGTATGTTATAGAAAACGGTCTTATTTCAAAACCTTTCTATATCGTATAAGAAAATACCTTTTAAAATAGACTTTAGTCAAGGATGCTGTTTTAGAGATGGCAAAGTTACAATACAAATGTTTATAGCTCATGCCAGTTACTCCTGTCTTCCTTTTCTTTACATTCTCATCCTTCTGCTGTTTAAAATGTAGGTAAAGGACATAAATAAGATCTAGCATTGAAAAGCAAAGGGTCCTACAAGAAGATTGGGGATTTCACAGTGTGCACTCTGTATGTTTAAGCTAAAAATATGGGATATTAACAATACCTTTATATTATATCAATCAAAAATGTTATAAGAATATGGCTGATTTAAGTTGAACTCATAAAATATATTCATGCAGAAATTAGGTCACAAAATAGCTTGTGTAGCATAATCACCTGTTAATATAAAATACATATAATTGAAGCTATAAAGTATATTTATATACAAATATATGTACACACACACATATATATATATGTATATAAAAACTTGAAAGAAAAGAGATCAAGAAATGAATTATATCAATTCTCTATGCTTGTTATTTTGCTGATGACTTTTTCTTAAGTAAAATGGGCATGCATGTTTACATATAGATGGCTGAGGAACAGGGGTCTTCCTTAACCTGCTCTAGTTTGATATCAATTATAGTTTGTTTTCTTTAGTTCACTGAATGACTCTGGATTCTTCGAAAGAACACAGCTTCCAAACCATCATCTGTGTGTTCAGGCAGATAACACGGGGTTAGCTTAGGGTAAAAGTGTCCAAATATGCATTTCAAATTTCCCTCTATCCACTTATGTGTGTTCTTTTCCCTGGCTCTTCGCCAGCTCTAGCCACTGTTGTTTCTGTTTAGCCATATAGTGACTCCACATTATACATAGGATGTTTACATTGTATTTCCTCTGCTGAACTGCCACTGTTTGACTCACTTAAGGTATGGATTCCCTAAACGTCAATCCAGAAAAATTTGAATTTATAGGATTAGAGGTTGTCTTAGAATTTCAATGTATTTGAAAGCCTGCCAAATGGGATGCTAAGGTCCTCTTAAACATTTGAACTAGAGGTCTAAGATACTGGATTTCAGGACCCAGAAAAGCGTATATTGCCTTGTAGATTTGTATTTTCAAAACGTTCCCACTTGAATGTGAGCATAAACATCAGATATCAATGAGGAAGGAAGTAAAATTGTGAGGTTCATTGGTCTATTCTATTAAGATACACATCTGAGAAAGTCTGTGTCCAATGGAACCCACACTTTTAAGTCTTCAAGGTAAATATAAATGTTGAGTTAAATCTGAACTGGGTACCATGCTTTACAATTATATACCCAAGGACAGAATCAGGAACATTACTACAGGCCCTCACAGCCTTGACTTCTCAGTCATTAATGCTGGACAAATGAAGTTCATAGACAAAGGGAAATAGCTGTAGCAACAAGCTCTGTGCAGCTTCTAGGGTATTTCTAGATCAATAGCTAATGAGTAGGGTTTTGTTAGGTGATAAGACTCTGAGGTCAGACATTATAAGCTCTGATTTGTGGTTCAAGAACTCCAGGGAGTAGTGTGTGCATCCAATTGCCTTTCCATCTGTCATAAACTCATGGTATTTCATCCAACAAAGGATCAGTGTTGAAGCTTATCTAGTCTTAGGGTTGGGGCGGTTCTCAGGTCTCTTTTGTGTCAGTATGTAATGCACTCGATAACATCAGTGTGCTTTATTGAGACTATTTACCTCAAATTGGTCTAAGGCACTAAATGAGTATATTTTTTCTATTAAAGCCCACCATGTTTGTGTGAATATAATGAAACAATGGAGTCTATCGCCATTCATCTTTTGTTATGGATTGCTGAAAGGATGCAGGAGAGTGTATTTATAAGTAGTGCATACTAGTACTGCCAAATATTGACTTTTTTTTGCTAACTCCATCACATAAAACTTCTGACTGCAACCTAAGTAAAGTTCAGTTGAAGATAAAATATTGCAAAATAAGTGCCAAAAATGGAAACCATTTTTCAAAACACTAAATTAGGAAGTTAAGGAATCAGGGCAATTAATCAATATTTCAAAATGATGAATATATTTTATAAAACACCAGTTAAAAAGAAAAGCTCAAAAGGGAGGTTTTTCTGTATGGGTAAAACAGAGTGTTTATTTTAGGGTTTTGTGGTAGATCTAAGATTAGGCTCCAAAAAAACACTTTACCTAAACTGTTTGTAACAACTTGGGTCTTCATCTCAATGATCTGAAAAAATATGGAAATCAACTAGTATTTGATACTAATCTTTATATCCATCATTTATAGAAGCCTGAGTCCTATTTGCAGTAGTTACACGAATTTAATTTCCTTCCCAAGCCTATAGTCTCATAATCTCAATGTAAGAAAATACATAAATGTGAAACCAATATCCAACTATTGTTTTTAACATTTTACAAGCTATCTATTTGTATTTTATTTCGATATAATATAGATCAGTGGATTTAATAAATGAGTCAAATCTTCTGTCCTCAAGTACCTTCATTGCTCTGTGATAGCTAAGGTAGAAAGAAGATAACAAGCAAAGGATACAAGAAGAAAATATGAGGGTGTTTTAACTAAAAATAGACACAGAGTAATCATTTGTGCCTTGTTGGTGGTCAATGACAAACAGAGGAGAAGAGGAAGGCAGGGCTTGTAGAGATTTGAATACTAGCTAGGATTATGTAAAATGCCAAAGGGAACTCTATAGTGACATATAGTTACTATATATGTTATATGCTATACAGTAACATATAGTAATCTGACTGGAGATTAATTCAATATAAATTAGGTACATAAACTAATAAAAAATATTTACAAACTAGATCAAAGGTCCATGGCATTTTTAGAAATACTGCCTACAAGTAACTTGAGCCCTATCTGATCCCCTAGGTTTAACAGACTTTTTCCTTTCACTGGGAGCTCTCAGCTTTCTTAACTTTTGACACACTTTATTTAGCAGTATCTTGTCACACTAGTTTGATTTTATAGAAAAGCCCAGGTTTCTAGACTTGCTAGACGAAAAGGACCAACAAGAAAAGATTGCTACTAATTAAGTGATTAGGGAAATATTCTCATTTCTTCAACAAATCATTAAGTGTTGGGGGGCTGAGGATATGACTCAATTGCTAAAGTATTTGTTGCTCATGAATAAGCTCTTGAATTTACTCGCCAGCACTCAAGTTCCTAGCCACAGTGACTCACCACCACAATGCCATCACTGAGAAGGTAGATAGAAGAATTAAGCTTGTTTCTTGGGCATATTGGCTCGCCAGCATTAGCCAACTCATCACTCCTAACTACTGAGAAGGGTTATCTAAAAACAAAAACAAAAACAACCAACAAACAAAGAACAGCAAGTTGGCCATTCCTGAGCAGCAATACAGAAGCTTGGTCTCTGGCTTACATATACATTACACAAATGTACACATGCATGTTAACTTGTAGGTACATACAAACCAAACAGTAGTTAATCTATAGGGCCAGCACTGAGATCATAAAAGGGGCAGGGTGGGGCTTCAAATTCCTGTCTTTAAGAGACTTGATTCTAGTATGGAAAATAGAGAATTAATAGTGAGGAAAAAACATGAAATCCATTGCTTAATAATATCAAGCATAATACCAAATAGTGAAGAGTATTATAGAGGAGAAACTAAAGGGAGACACAGTACACATAGATAGGCATCTCATTGTCCAGAGCCAGGGAAAACTAGGAGCACTAGGAGTTGCTGCATGCTTAAGAAGGGCTACCTAAAGAAAGGTGCTTGATTCATGTGATAAAGGGAATTAAAACACCATCTCTAGTGATCTAATAAAGATTGAAGTTACTTATAAACAAAAGCATCCTACACTAAGATGAACATAAGCCATTCCACCTTACTATGCTACTGCAAGTTGTTCTTAGCTCCCTCTCCCTCTGCCTGTGCAATTGGGAATGCATATCAAGTAAAAGAGGCATCCCAAAGCATTTGCTTTAAAATTTCACTCAATTTTTTAATTGGCCAGCAGTAAAGTAGTTAAGATAACCACTAATTTAGATATTAAACCCACCAGTATCATCCCCAGCCTCCCCTTTCCAATAAACCTCCATGTATTTTTTAATGATAATTAGCCAACCTTTATTATTTAGCAGTTTGTAATTACAAAATAGCTTGCAGTCATCATTTAGTTATTCCTATCGCCATTCCATGGAGTTAATGGGAACCTGTGCCTATATGCTCTTTTGTAGCTGCTTCCCTTGAATAAGTATTTCTTCCTGGGAGGAAGAAGAGAGGCTCCTAGCACCATGGAAACTAAGAACATGTGTGAGACTTGGGAAGCTCAAAAGTTACAGGATTGGGGAAGTCTGTCCTTTAAGTTATGTAAATAGTATACAGTTGCCAGGAGAGAAAAGACACTTTTGTAGAATTCTATCAAGCTGTGTGCAGATCCAAGATGCAGCTCCCTTGAATCATCACCCATGTTGGGGTGGGCTCTTCAGTGGTTCAGCTGCCTCTGGGTCACCCATGTTCTTGGGAGTAGCCTCAACAGCCTTGTTGGCTCATCACACTAGACTTGGGTGGCACTGTTTCCTTGGTCTTTTTCAGGGCACGACCTGGATAGCAGTTTTCACCAGGAAAAGGTATTCAACAGATGCTGAGAAAATATTGGATTCTTCTGATAATCTTTTTTTGTTTGTTTGTTCATTTTCAGATTTATTTAATTATATTTTTATTCCTGTGCTTCATATTCAAGGTTTATATTACTTGAATGTCAAATAAATCATATTGGTGCAAATGAAAGTTTATAATTTGATCTCTGATTAGAAACTTTGGAAAACAAAAGAATTCTTCTCAGTGTAATTCAACATTTAGATATGTATATAACTAGGCATGCTTACTTTATGACAAAAGAATTTTATGGAAAGATACATAGCATATCTATATTGCTTTAATTTTGTTTTGAAAACCAGTTATATATTTCATAGTACATGATATGCCACAATTGAACTAAAATAGTAATAATAATAGTAGTAGTAGTAATAATAAAATCTAGGCTAAAAATTAAGTCCAATCAATGTACTTAAAGTTCAGAAATATTAATTATAATTGAAAATTAGACTAGAATAATGTGAAACTTGATCAGGTTTGCTGATTTGGAATAGTTTCTAATCAATTAAGTTGTGATTTGGAACTTGTTTATCTGACTCGGTCTTCTCTGACATTCAGTTTGTCACCAGCACAATGGGATTAGCTCTAACCTGCCACAAAGAGCTTCGTGTCTACTGAATAATGTCCCTTCTATGCTTCCAGAAGTAAGGAAAAGGAAATGTTTTCTCTATCATTGGTTACTTTTGTAGAACATATTTTAGCAGTCCATGTTCAAGATGAGAAAAATCACCTGAAGAAACGAACAGATAGTGAACAGGCTCTGAGAATGGCAGCCTACAAGTCAGCCTTTGAAAGCTCATACTCATTTCTGTGTGGCTACAACAAGAGCTGGGCAAGGCTTTAGTCTAGAAATCACCCTGTTCATTGAATCAGTGACTTCTTCATTGTATCCTTAGACCCTTGAAGCTCTTTGTAATCAGCTCGTCTACCTTTCAACAGCCCTGGTCTGTGTGTTGGCAACGACCCCAAGTGAATGGGCCTAACTAGGGATGGGAAGAAAGGAAGCCACCCAAAGGCCCCCTTTTGCCTTTGCAAACTGATGGTTTCCAAGCAGTTTTCTGGTGTTTGGAAACACTGTGTGGTAACTGGGGGAAGAGGCAGCTGTGCTTTGGCCCACATGAGGTAATTTGCAGACACATTTTAATTGCCTTTTAGGGAGCATGAAGGAGCTCCAAATAGCCTAATGAGTTCCAGCAAACACCTGTGAAATGCTTTAGACGGCCATGTAATACTGAAATTAAGACTGTAATGCAGCAATTCGAGGCAGAGGTTTTTTTTTTTCCCTCCACTGAAAAAATGATAGAGAGATTTGTAAAGACTCCTTGCCTCTAGGCGTTCTTTCATCTACTGAATAAGACTTTATCTTCGAGTGCTTGATCCCATATAATGTATTTCATAATTTCAGATAGAATTTTGTTGTGGCAAACTTTAGGATAAAGAAACCGAGACCTGAGCATGCTTATAGAGGGTAAAAGGAGACGAGAGTGGACTGAAGCTTGAGTCGTAGTCCAGTTAGGCAAGGCATTGTATTAAAGACACGGATCAGAAAACAGAAATAAAGTAATACTGCAATGATTGGGGCCTTAGTAGGAAGTACACTGTATCTTCTAACCCTCTCTACTAATTATTCTGCTTCCTTCCCTCCCTTAGTCTCTCCCTCCATCCTTTCTTCCCTCCCTCCCTTTGTTTCTTCCTTCTTTTTTTTCTTCCAGTGCTTTCTTTTGAATTCCGTCTTAAGATGTTCTAAAGGGATGAAGGACACTCTAGTATTTTGTTCTGCCCTTGAAGGGAAAAAACTCCAACAGAGGGGAAAAAATCTCCTACAGAGAGAAAAATTAATATAATTTGCAGAAGGAGGCAAAGTGAAAGTTCAGAACTTATGTTGTTCCTCCATCCTTTCTCAGCCTCTTAGCTAAGATGAAGGGTAGAATCTGTCCTCATTCTAGCTTCAGGCAGCTTTACCTGGTGTGTGTGTGTGTGTGTGTGTGTTTCTGTGTTCCTTCTTGTCTAAAGGCATTGTTGTATCTTCTGAAAAGTAGCAACTCTTTGTAAGTCAGTTCCCAGCATTCTAAAATAATCAATGTATATACTTGTACATATCTTAAACAAATGTATATACAACCCAATATAATCTCATAGCACCATTCTCTGGTAGGACTCTTTTTATATTGTATAGCTGTAGGATATATTGATGACAATATATAAATTTATCATCTGTGATTGTCACTGTCCTTTAGTCACGGTAAGAACAGCACTGCACTTTCTTAATTGAAGACTTGTAGGTTGTTTCACCCTTTCACTATTCAATAATGCTTTTAACTTCTGGATAAAATATAAAATATTTTCTTAGCCTCTTTGGAATACTGTATTCTAGATGACAAACTATATGTTTCTTCAGTTTGACCATGTGTGTTCTATTTCTCTCTAAAGTGATTATATCAGGGTATTGTTTTACCAGAATAGGTAAGAAATTCCCTGGGTCTAACATTTCTTGCTCTGTGTATTTTATAAATACAGTTGTTTTGCTTAATAGGTACAAATTCTGATTGTTTTCCATTTCTTGAAGACAAATATATCCTTGCATATTCTCTTACATGTGTGCTGACACTTCATATAATATGCATAACAGCTACTTGAATGCAATAATTGAAGGGAAACATTCAACTTTAGCCATAGTACCTTTTATAATAACTTGGTTTCTCATATATCCCTACTATCCTCACCAAAAGATTCATTGACTAGTTTCTATTGGGCAAGAAGGTTATTATCACTAATTTAGCTCCCCATCAACTGCACCCTCTCCCACTATCCAAGGACCACCATATCAAGAAGAATATTGCTTCATTACTTGGACACCTAACAGTACAACCTATTCTTATGCTGAATTTTTAGAGGCATCTTCTCTTTGGAGGAGAGCTTCTTTTTTATATAGCACTCAGTATTACTATTAGAATATTTGATTGACTGGAAAAGAAATCTGTGAATTACTGATGTTATACTAGAACTGGGAAGGTGGTACAATGGGTAGAGATGCCTACCACCAAACATAGTGACTATAGAGTTTTAATCTGAGGATCAACATTGTCAAGGAAGTGACACTCTTGCTTAAGTTGAATATATTTGCTATAAATGACACGACTATCTTGGTTATTTCTAAAAATGTTTGTGCTCTAGTCCATAGCTGGTCCTGGAGTGTTGATATCTTGTTTTTTATGATATTTTTCCATGTATTTTTTAATAAACTAATTAAAGTCCTTTCATAATTAAGGGATTTATTATGCTTTCTACTACCTTTGTCACTTTCAATAGGTTAAACTTCTACAGGAAAGATTATTTTTGTATCTTTCCTAAATTTCCATGCTGTAATCTTTTAAGTTCATCTCTACTGGCTGTTATTCCTAATATTTATTTTGCATTTAAATTATTTGTTAACTTAATAGTGTTATGAAAGTTGAGTTTCTTTATAAACAACTTTTTCTTTTTAATTAATTAATTAATTAATTAATTTCCTTATTCACTTTACTGATCACTCACTGCCCCCCTCATGGTCACTCCCTCCCACAATCTTTTCCCCATCTTCTTTTCCCTTCTTCTCTGAGTAAAGGGTGGCCTTTTAGGTATCCTCTGACCCTGGCATTTCAAGTATCTGTAATGCTAGGTCCTTCCTCTCCCACTGAGGCCAGACAAGGCAGCCCAGCTAGAAAAATCATCATATCCCATGTTTAGGTAACAGATTTGGAATAGCTGCTCCCCCACCCCATGAAGACCAAACTGCACATCTCCTACATAGGTGTGGGGAGTCCTAAGTCAAGTTCATGTATGTTCTTTGTTTGGTGGGTCAGTCTCTGAGAGCCCCAAGGGCCCAGGTTAATTGATTCTTTTGGTTGTCCTGTGGAGTTCCTAGTGCCTCAATGCTTCTTCCTGTCCTTCCATAAGAGTCCCCAAGCTCCATCTGAGGCAGCTGCTGGGTGGAGCCTCTCATAGGACAGCATGTTAGGCTCCGGTCTGCAAGCATAACAGAGTATCATTAATAGTGTCAGGGATTGGTTCTTGCCCATGGGATGAATATCAAGTTGGGCCAGTTATTACTTGACCATTCCCTCAGACTCTGCTCCATCCCCTTTCCCTGTATTTCTTATTGACAGGATAAATTTAAGGGAGGTGCTCAAGAATCAATGGAGGTGACTCATAGCATTGGAGACACGAAACCAGAAGATGCCACCTCCCATAGCCAGTTAGGAAACTCCAGAAGAGCAAGAGAGACACCAACCCACCCAAAAAACTTTTGACCCAAAATTTATCCTGTCGACAAGAAATGCAGGCACGGGGGATGGAGTAGAAACTTTTTCTTTAGCTGATTATTCTTTACCTAGCATTCCCTTACCTTTCATACTTTAATTAGTTTTTTATAATTGTCTTTTGATTTGCTTTGAACTCATTCTAGTATGTGTTCACCAACTTCTGGTGTTAGAGAAAAGCTTACATTGTCTTTCTCCTCAGGTTTCGGCCTTTTGTTTCTATATGACTTCAGCAGCATTCTTTATTTCTGAATGTGCTACAATTTTGTTTTGATTTTTCACATTACCATGATACACTTTACAATGTGTATTAAAATTTTCAAATCTTTCAGAAATCTGGTCTTGATTTCATAGAATTACAGAAAATTATACAATTCCTTTAATGTAATGATGCCCATATGTCTTTTTTTCTTAGTAGAGAGTTTCCATGCCACAGAATTAGCTAGGTAAATAGGAAACTCAAATTTTTCTTGTCCTAATTTGTCTTTGTTTCTTTGTTTGTTTTCTTTTGTTACGTCTCTGATTAAGAAATAAATTCATAGTAGAAATGTATTTATATATCCAAGTATGAATGTGGATCTGTCAAATATTATTTTTGTTTGTATTTTCAAATTATTGCTGGATTCATACAAGTTCTATTTTAAACCATTTTATGAATTGGTACATTTAAAAATAATTAAAGTGTAATGATATTTGCAAGAACATTTTAACATAATATTTGCTGTTGTAATACAGTTGTACTTTATTTTGACTAGCATTATATATTAAATCTTCACGTATTTCCTAAAGTTGTTCCACATTCCTAATTAGCTCATATAATTCATTAATGCATAGAGTTAATAATTTGCATTGGCTCAGTTTGAAATTCTCTGTATTTTAACTGCTAATTTAACTCCCACTTATAGTTATTGTGTTTGCTTTAAAAGCATTGATTAATCGGTATAATCACATCTTCTACTATTGCTTTCCCATTTTATTCATTTTTATATTTTCCCTTAAGTAATTACTTAACCCAATCCACTCGACATGATTTAAGAATTAAGATCAGTATGTTCATGTCTGTAATTGTAGCTATTCAGGAGTTTGAGGCAAGAAGATCACAAGTTCAAAGGCTGTCTGGGTTCCAGAGCAAGTTCAGTGTCAGCCTGGCATGTTAGTGAGAAGCCTTCTCAAATAGAAGTGAAAACAGACTAAAAGGAAGTAGGAAAGGAGTCATGTATTCAGTGCATGCCAAAGTTACTCATTTTGAAAACTCAGTGAACAAAAAGCACCGTCCATCTTCAGAGAGCTTCTTTCAGAAGGCTGTGGTAAAGAGTAACGACACAGTTATTATCCCGAAATGACACACTAGAACAAGTTAGGGCCTAATATTATTAATTTTAAAGGGGTACTATGGCTCCCTAATTCATGATACCAGAAGCAAAAGATGCAGTGATTCATTTCGGTAGATGTGGGCACTTGGGTTCTTTGAGCTAGTGCGTAGACCTGGAAGGACAGATTTCCGTTTGTATGTCTCCCAATCCTTCTCTGATTGATGGCAGGATGGTTACATGAATTCCTTTAGAGCTGCTGTTTGAGCATTTCATGTGGAAGAAAAGTAGCTTTCTTCTGTCATCATTTTTGAACATCAACATGTGTCTTCCATAACTTCAACATGCATGGATTAGATTTCACAAAACATGCTGGGAATGTATGTTCCAGGACAAGCATAAGTATTAGGGAAATTATACTGATATGAGTATGATATATATTCCTAAACTTGGATATGAGGGCCTTGGAACTTGATATAGGATAACTGCATTTTGATATCACAAGCAATGTTTAAATTTACTGTGTTGTGAAGATGTTCTATACAGAGGTATTATTGAAATTTTTCAGTTTATTCTTGTAAAAATGACAATGCTACAGGTTTTAATTTTATTTCTGCAATATGACTTTATCCATGTTAAGCATCCAGAAATACTGCTTTTTGGTTGGTTACCAAAAAAGTAAATGCATGCACTAAACATACAGAGAATTGTATGATTTTTCACAGACAGAAGTATAAGTTTGACATTTCATATTTTGGCACTTGATCTTGCCAGATTGATTTATGATAGACAATAAAGTTGTCAAAGGCCTTTTGTTGTTGGCAGTGTTTTAGTTTTCAAATTATGAAAATGTAAAGTTTTGCTGTACGGGGGGGGGGCGGGGGGCGGGGGGCGGGGGGCGGGGGGAAGGCAGTTCTTTGATTGATATAAACGAATGGCAGTTGCTCCTGAGAATAAAGCTTGGTGCTGTGAAACTAAGATGCCATTCTCTTCTTAGCAATGAAAATCCTATTACAATCACCTCTATCACACATTCATATATAATGTATAGTCAGTTTCTCTACCAGGGGCAAAGCTGTTTAGAAAGTGGAGAAATGAGGGAAGGATTAGTGCAACATAATTTCTGTATAATGAAACCTATTTGCCCTTGTAAAGGGATGATTTAAACTGCCAAGTTTCTCTAGACTTTAGAGCTTGGTAACATTGTTTTAGTATATATCAGTGTTTCTAAAATGTATACATTTAGTTATTTCATTTCCTCCCTTGAAATTGTTTTATTTTCAAGCTGGGCAGACATTTTCTAGCCCCATTGATGAATAATGAATGAATCAACAGTGTTCTGCAAAACCCCTTTTGCTGTTGATCTCAAACTTGACACAGAACTTGATAATCCAAGAAGTATAGCACTATATCAACACATCTGGAATAATCAAGGCTATTTTTATGTATCTGATAGAACTAATAGCTACCTATTAAATTATTTCTGATTACCGAGGTTCTAGTATAATACTAGTATTTTTATCATTTATTACACTAATTTCTACCCCTCAGTCTATAGCAATGTAGAGTAACATTAAAGATTCTCTAACTGCCTCAGAAATGTAAGTCATGACTAGGCAGGTGAATGATACATTTATTTTGGGTTTTGAATGTAATGATTACAGTAAGGCAAGTAGTGATGGTGATAGAGAGCAAATCAGCCACTCACAGTAAGCTGGATCCTTACAATTTTGGACAGGTCCATGATGCTTTCTAAAATAACAGATCTTGGGAATATCATTTCTTGCATCCTGAATGAGTCTTTTCAATTAATACATAACACCGTACTCTTGTAAATTCATCCTTATGATTTTCAAAATATGTGATACTTCACTCTTTCAGCTGAGCTCTTTTTCTGGGTTTTATTTTTCCTTCCAGAATAGATTGCATTTTAACAAATCTCAACTCCTAGCTGCTTTTTCTCATAGTCACCTTTCCAAGACCTTGAGACAGTAATAGCGTCACGACAGTATTTAGATATGGCTTCTATGAAAGTATAAAAATGTGCTAACATGTTCTAATGGCACAGCCATCAAAGTTAATACTGCAGCTATACTCAGAACACACAAAAAAAAATTCAGTTGATGACACTTATGCCTCATGTGTCAGGGTGCATTACAGCTTCCTACCATACTTTAGTGAAGTTCTATGGTGATCTGTCTGTGCCATTCAGTTATTCACTCTATATAGAAATTCTTAGGTCATTTGTATATAAAATGATCAGTAATATTTTATTAATTTTGTGGGAATAAAATATTTTTATTATCTTTTTCTGTGTTCAAACTTTTCTACTCATGTTGCCTTCTTATTTTCCCTTTTGAATACCTTGTTGGTTTTGGGGGGGGGGGGTTGCTTGTTTGTTTTGTTTGTTTGTTTTTGTTTTTGGTTTTTGTTTGTTTGTTTTTTGTTTTGGGGTTTTTGGTGTTTTTTTGTTTTTTTTTTTTTTTTTTTGAGACAGCATTTCTCTGTGTAGTCCTGGCTCTCCTGGACTCACTGTGTAGACCAGGCTGGCCTCAAACTCAGAAATCCACCTCCCAAGTGCTGGGATTAAAGGCATGCGCCACCACTGCCCACCAGGAAAACCTTGGTTTTATTAATTTTTCTTTGACTTTTGTCTATAGCACCATTAAGTAGCACCTTACAAAGTCCCTCTGCTTGTACTGGTGTATGCATCTGTGCATGTGTCTTTCAAAGAGTTGTGTGTGAGCATTTGCTGCATTTTTATGAAACCAGTGTGTGCAGTGCCCATAGAGGCCAGAAGAGAATGTCCAAACTCGGGAACTGGAGTTGCAGGTAGTGTAAGCTGTGTTATATGTTCGAGGAACCAAACCCAAGTCTTCTACAGGCACAACAAGTGCCTAAACCAATGAGCCATCGCTCTAGCTCTGATTGTATATTTTAATTTTAAACAGTGTAACCTGTTTTCATATGTCATTCTCAAGTGTAGTTTTGATTAATTCCTCCAATGCTCTTCCACTTCCTCTCCATCTTCCGTCCTGTCCCCATCTGTACTTTCCCATCCCCAATCTTTCCCTTTTCATGTTCATGCCACAGGTATTCATGATAGTGCATCTCAGCTACCTTAAGACCCTGTTCCTTCCACTTAGTGGCCTTCATATTGTTTTATGATCTATATTCTCACTCCCTCAATAAGTACACATATATGAAAATTAAAGGCTAGAAACAGTATGTGAGAAAGAACATTGAATATTTGTCCTTTGAGCCTAGGTTCTTCAATGAATGTCCTGTTTTCTAGCTCCATCCATTTGCCTGCATGCTTTGTAATTTTTTCTGTGTTTAAAGGTAAATAAATTCTCACTGTGCTTATGAACATTGTGTATTTGTACCATGTTTTGGTTATCTCTTGTTTTGTTTGTTTGTTTTGTTTGGTTAATTTTTGTTTGTTTGTTGTTTGATGTGCTATTCTATTTTCTAGCTATTGTGAATAGAATATCAGTAAGCATAAATATAAATGTATATTGATGGATAACACAGTAATTTCTCTTCCTTCACATCCTCTCCATCATTTATGCCATATGTTTTCTTGACCAAGGATGCTGAACACCTTGAAAATATACTAGGACTACTTTTCCTTGTGTGGACAACTGTCTATTCAGTTCATTGGGTCTTTTACTGACTAGCAGTTTTGACTTTGTGATGTTTGTAGTAGGAAAATCTTTATATAATCTACATATTAGACTCATTTTACTATGGAATGCAGTATTTTCTATCATTCCATAGGCTTTCAATTCTGTTCAGCAGTAATGTCCTTTGCTATGTAGAAGTTTTAAAGTGTTTTTGTAATCTCAATTGTTATTTCTTAGGGTAATTGCCTGGGTCACTGGGGTTCTAGTCAGAAAGCTCTTGCCTGTACGTATATCTTGAAGTCTTTTCTATGTTCTTATCTAGCACTTTCAGCATTTCACGTTTTAAATTCAGTTCTTTGATACACTTAGAATTGATTTTTGTGCAAGATGAGGGGTATGGATCTAATTTTCATTGTCAAGTGTCTTATTCTATTTCTTTATTTCCAGTGTTTCAAAGTTTCTATGGCAGAGATTTTAGCTCCTTGATTAGGTTTCTTCCTGGGTATTTTGAAAAGCTATTGTGTTTTTTTTTTTTTATTACATATTTTCCTCAATTACATTTCCAATACTATCCCAAAAGTCCCCCATAGCGCCCCCCACTTCCCTACCCACCCATTCCCATTCTTTTGGCCCTGGCATTCCCCTATATTGGGGCATATAAAGTTTGCAAGTCCAATGGGCCTCTCTTTCCATTGATGGCCGACTAGGCCATCTTTCGATACATATGCAGCTAGAGACAAGAGCTCCAGGGTTCTGGTTAGTACATCATGTTGTTCCAACAATAGGGTTGCAGATCCCTTTAGCTCCTTGGGTACTTTCTCTAGCTTCTCCATTGGGAGCCCTGTGATACATCCAATAGCTGACTGTGAACATCCACTCCTGTGTTTGCTAGGCCCCGGCTTCGTCTCACAAGAGACAGCTATATTTGGGTCCTTTCAGCAAAATCTTGCTAGTGTATGCAATGGTGTCAGCGTTTAGAAGCTGATTATGGGATGGATCCCTGGATACGGCAGTCTCTAAATGGTCCATCCTTTCATCACAGCTATGAACTTTGTCTCTGTAACTCCTTCCCTGGGTGTTTTGTTCCCAATTCTAAGAAGGTGCACAGTGTCCACACTTTGGTCTTCATTCTTCTTGAGTTTCATGCGTTTATCAAATTGTATCTTATATCTTGGGTATCCTAAGTTTTGGGCTAATATCCACTTATCAATGAATACATATTGTGTGAGTTCTTTTGTGATTGTGTTACTTCACTCAAGATGATGCCCTCCAGGTCCATCCATTTGGCTAGGAATTTCATAAATTCATTCTTTTTAATAGCTGAGTAGTACTCCATTGTGTAAATGTACCATAATTTCTGTATCCATTCCTCTGTTGAGGGACATCTGGGTTCTTTCCAGGTTCTGGCTATTATAAATAGGGCTGCTATGAACATAGTGGAGCATGTGTCCTTTTTACCGGTTGGGACATCTTCTGGATATATGCCCAGGAGAGGTATTGCTGGATCCTCCGGTAGTACTATGTCCAATTTTCTGAGGAACCGCCAGACTGATTTCCAGAGTGGTTGTACAAGCTTGCAATCCCACCAACAATGGAGGAGTGTTCCTCTTTCTCCACATCCTCGCCAGCATCTGCTGTCACCTGAATTTTTGATCTTAGCCATTCTGACTGGTGTGAGGTGGAATCTCAGGGTTGTTTTGATTTGCATTTCCCTGATGATTAAGGATGTTGAACATTTTTTCAGGTGTTTCTCTGCCATTCGGTATTCCTCAGGTGAGAATTCTTTGTTCAGTTCTGAGCCCCATTTTTTAATGGGGTTATTTGACTTTCTGGAGTCCACCTTCTTGAGTTCTTTATATATATTGGATATTAGTCCCTTATCTGATTTAGGATACGTGAAGATCCTTTCCCAATCTGTTGGTGGTTTTTTTGTCTTATTGATGGTGTCTTTAGCCTTGCAGAAGCTTTGTAGTTTCATGAGGTCCCACTTGTCAATTCTCGATCTTACAGCACAAGCCATTACTGTTCTATTCAGGAATTTTTCCCCTGTGCCCATATCTTCAAGGCTTTTCCCCACTTTCTCCTCTATAAGTTTCAGTGTCTCTGGTTTTATGTGAAGTTCCTTGATCCACTTAGACTTGACCTTAGTACAAGGAGATAGGAATGGATCGATTCGCATTCTTCTACATGTTAACAACCAGTTGTGCCAGCACCATTTGTTGAAAATGCTGTCTTTCTTCCACTGGATGTTTTTAGCTCCCTTGTCGAAGATCAAGTGACCATAGGTGTGTGGGTTCATTTCTGGGTCTTCAATTCTATTCCATTGGTCTATTTGTCTGTCACTATACCAGTACCATGCAGTTTTTATCACAATTGCTCTGTAGTAGAGCTTTAGGTCCGGCATGGTGATTCCACCAGAGCTATTGTGGATGAGATTTTTTTTCTACTAACTTTCTGAGCAAGTTCATTATTGGTCTGTTTGAAAAGCTCACTATTTTTATGTTGATTTTGTATATTACTGAAAGGTATTGAGTCTATTAAGCAGAGAATCATCCCGTTTGATAATAAATGTAATTTTGTTTCTTCCTTTCTTTTCTTGTAGTCCTTTTATCTTCCTCGATCTTGGTATACTAGCAAATCTTTGAATGTATATGGTATGCATGCTTATTCCATTCAGTATTTTAGAGGAAATGCTGCCAGTTTCCCCCCATTTACTATATCATTGCCTACTGGCTTATCATTTGTAGCCTCTTTAGGACTTAAATCATGAAGGTGCATTGCACTTTTCAAATGCCTTTTCTTTACCGTTTCACATGATCTTATAGTTTCTTTCTTAATTCCATGTATATTGTTTATAATTTATTTATTTCAACGTCTTTAACTAACCTTAGGTTCTTGGGATGACTTGCTCTCTTCCTGAATCCGATTTGTAGTTATCTAGTTAAGAACAGTCTTCATCAGGGACTATAGTTTTGTTTTCTTGACGGTTTTTCCTTCTCTCATTTGGCTATATTTGGATAACTTCTTCCACAGATGACTTCCCTTCCTGATTTTTGGAAGAGTTTTGAGAAGTGTTTCTGATAGATAACTTTTGAAAATTTGGTGGTATTCAGTGGTAATCAATGTAGTCTTGGGCTTCTTACTGTATCAAGACTCAATTACTGCATCAGTTTAATTTTTAGGGGTCTGTTTAAATTGCTGATATCTTTTTACTTTAATTTCAGAAGGTTATAGGCTTTTAAAAATTTATGCATAGCATCTAGGCTTCCCAACATTTTGGAATATTAATCTTTGAAGTTTTCCTAAGACCTGGACTAGCCTACTGTAACAGCTAGATTTTGCACATGGTTCTCCTAGCATACATTTTCTGCCTTTCCTTTGTTTAATTTTGTGTGGTTCTTGTCATTCATGTTAATATTTTAAAACAATTAACTATTTCATGAATCAATTTTACATGTTGTTTTTTTCAGTCTCAATTTCATGTGTTTTCATATTAATCTTTATTAGTTTTTTTGCCATCTACTACAACTTTCTGATATGACCTTATTGTTGAGATCAATATAATGTTACAATGTAGGTACTTATAAACTATCCTCTTTGGATGTACTTGGCTACATCCCAGGGATTCCTATATTTTGCATTGTAATTTTTATTTGTTAGGATGATTTATAAGTTTTTAAAAAAGGTTTTCAGTTATGGCATATTGATTCCAAAGAATGTTATTCAATCTCCACATCTTGATGTGGTTTCTTAGGCCACATTTGTGTTTGATTTCCAGTTTGTTATTCTACTTGGATTTGATAGATTTCTTGGAGAAAATAGATAGTTGGATAGCTTATATTAATCCATTCAGCTAGTCTGCATCTTTTATTGTCTTAATTATGGCCATTTGCATTGAAGAATATTGTTGCTGAATGGGTCCTTCCATTATCAACAGTCTTTGTGGCTTTTCTGATTGGTTGGCTCGTTTCTTGGCAGTTCTTTCCCTGTAGTATTGGAACTTCTCTGGTTTGCTGTAACATGATTCTTCCTATGCTTCTGTGACTTACTAGGTTTCTTCCTAGCTTCTTTCTGTCCATTTATTCCTCTCCAGAAATATATTCTTTCTTGTGTTTCCATTGATGAAATTATCTTTCTTTTTTTTTTTTTTTTGTATAGCTTTCTTTTACTAAGAATTCAGATGTGCACACTGATATTGATGTTGTTCTGTGGTTTCTGGCCCTGAATGTTAAGCTGGTGATTTTTCTTACAATTTTTATTATTATTGCTTTTGTTTATAATTTTGAGATGTAGATTATGATATTTTTCTGCTCATATATCTTTCTGCTTATAAATAATTCTTGTGATTGGTTTTGTCTTTCTTTTTCTAAGTTTGGAAAATTACTGGCTCCAATCTCTTTAAATAGATTGCATGAATCTTTTGACTTTATTTCACTCTTGCAACTCCATAAGTTCTTAGATATTGGTTCTTCAATATGTCCCCAGACTTCTTGGAGATTTGGTCATGTTCATTATTCATTTTCTTCATATTAATGTCTCAACACTACCTTTATCCTTAAAACATGTTTTTAAGATTGATATTCTCTGTTGATAATTCTTTTGTTTGTTGGTTTTTAGTTGGTAGATTATTTCTCAGATCTGTTGATTTCTTTTTTCAGCTACTCTAATATCTTCCTGTGCAATTTTTTTCATGTTGGTGTTTTTTCCCACAATTTGCTGATTATTTCATCCATATTGATAAGTTTCATGTCATGGACCTGAATTTATATCCTTTTCTGATTATCTAACTCCTCTCCTTGGTTGATAATTCTTTTCAAAAGTCGGCATTTGAAATAAGTTTCTGGGCTTTATAGCATTCCATTTTCTTTTTTTTTTTTTTTTTTTTTTTTTTTTTTTTTTTTTTTAGAGGCTAAAAGATTCAGCTCTTCCTGGAGTTGGAGTGATAGGCAGGTATGAGCCACCTGACATGGGTTCCAGGAAGTAAACTCAGTCCCTCTGCAAGAGCAGGACTAGCCTCTGACCTCTAAGTCACCTCTCTAGGTTCTAGACAAAATTATCTTAGTTCTTCATTGCACCATAGTTACATTTTTAGACTGTACCTGACTTCAAGGAACTCCAACCATGAAATCAAACAAAACCAGGTGTTGCTGACTAGTGACCCAGGCTAGTTTCCGCTGTCGGTGTGTGCTCCCTTCATTTTCTTTTTTTTTTTTTTTTTTTTTTTTTATTTTTTTTTTTATTTTTTTTTTTATTTTATTTTTTTAAATATTTTTATTACATAATTTCCTCAATTACATTTCCAATACTATCCCAAAAGTCCCCCATAGCGCCCCCCACTTCCCTACCCACCCATTCCCATTCTTTTGGCCCTGGCATTCCCCTATATTGGGGCATATAAAGTTTGCAAGTCCAATGGGCCTCTCTTTCCATTGATGGCCGACTAGGCCATCTTTCGATACATATGCAGCTAGAGACAAGAGCTCCAGGGTTCCGGTTAGTACATCATGTTGTTCCAACAATAGGGTTGCAGATCCCTTTAGCTCCTTGGGTACTTTCTCTAGCTTCTCCATTGGGAGCCCTGTGATACATCCAATAGCTGACTGTGAACATCCACTCCTGTGTTTGCTAGGCCCCGGCATCGTCTCACAAGAGACAGCTATATTTGGGTCCTTTCAGCAAGATCTTGCTAGTGTATGCAATGGTGTCAGCGTTTAGAAGCTGATTATGGGACGGATCCCTGGATACAGCAGTCTCTAAATGGTCCATCCTTTCATCACAGCTACGAACTTTGTCTCTGTAGCTCCTTCCCTGGGTGTTTTGTTCCCAATTCTAAGAAGGTGCACAGTGTCCACACTTTGGTCTTCATTCTTCTTGAGTTTCATGCGTTTAGCAAATTGTATCTTATATCTTGGGTATCCTAAGTTTTGGGCTAATATCCACTTATCAATGAATACATATTGTGTGAGTTCTTTTGTGATTGTGTTACTTCACTCAAGATGATGCCCTCCAGGTCCATCCATTTGGCTAGGAATTTCATAAATTCATTCTTTTTAATAGCTGAGTAGTACTCCATTGTGTAAATGTACCATAATTTCTGTATCCATTCCTCTGTTGAGGGACATCTGGGTTCTTTCCAGCTTCTGGCTATTATAAATAGGGCTGCTATGAACATAGTGGAGCATGTGTCCTTTTTACCGGTTGGGACATCTTCTGGATATATGCCCAGGAGAGGTATTGCTGGATCCTCCGGTAGTACTATGTCCAATTTTCTGAGGAACCGCCAGAATGATTTCCAGAGTGGTTGTACAAGCTTGCAATCCCACCAACAATGGAGGAGTGTTCCTCTTTCTCCACATCCTCGCCAGCATCTGCTGTCACCTGAATTTTTGATCTTAGCCATTCTGACTGGTGTGAGGTGGAATCTCAGGGTTGTTTTGATTTGCATTTCCCTGATGATTAAGGATGTTGAACATTTTTTCAGGTGCTTCTCTGCCATTCGGTATTCCTCAGGTGAGAATTCTTTGTTCAGTTCTGAGCCCCATTTTTTAATGGGGTTATTTGACTTTCTGGAGTCCACCTTCTTGAGTTCTTTATATATATTGGATATTAGTCCCTTATCTGATTTAGGATAGGTGAAGATCCTTTCCCAATCTGTTGGTGGTTTTTTTGTCTTATTGATGGTGTCTTTAGCCTTGCAGAAGCTTTGTAGTTTCATGAGGTCCCACTTGTCAATTCTCGATCTTACAGCACAAGCCATTACTGTTCTATTCAGGAATTTTTCCCCTGTGCCCATATCTTCAAGGCTTTTCCCCACTTTCTCCTCTATAAGTTTCAGTGTCTCTGGTTTTATGTGAAGTTCCTTGATCCACTTAGACTTGACCTTAGTACAAGGAGATAGGAATGGATCGATTCGCATTCTTCTACATGTTAACAACCAGTTGTGCCAGCACCATTTGTTGAAAATGCTGTCTTTCTTCCACTGGATGTTTTTAGCTCCCTTGTCGAAGATCAAGTGACCATAGGTGTGTGGGTTCATTTCTGGGTCTTCAATTCTATTCCATTGGTCTATTTGTCTGTCACTATACCAGTACCATGCAGTTTTTATCACAATTGCTCTGTAGTAGAGCTTTAGGTCTGGCATGGTGATTCCACCAGAGGTTCTTTTATCCTTGAGAAGAGTTTTTGCTATCCTAGGTTTTTTGTTATTCCAGATGAATTTGCAGATTGCACTTTCTAATTCGTTGAAGAATTGATTTGGAATTTTGATGGGGATTGCATTGAATCTGTAGATTGCTTTTGGCAAGATAGCCATTTTTACAATGTTGATCCTGCCAATCCATGAGCATGGGAGATCTTTCCATCTTCTGAGATCTTCTATAATTTCTTTCTTCAGAGACTTGAAGTTTTTATTATACAGATCTTTCACTTCCTTAGTTAGAGTCACGCCAAGATATTTTATATTATTTGTGACTATTGAGAGGGGTGTTGTTTCCCTAATTTCTTTCTCAGCCTGTTTATTCTTTGTGTAGAGAAAGGCCATTGATTTGTTTGAGTTAATTTTATATCCAGCTACTTCACCGAAGCTGTTTATCAGGCTTAGGAGTTCTCTGGTGGAATTTTAGGGTCACTTATATATACTATCATATCATCTGCAAAAAGTGATATTTTGACTTCATCTTTTCCAATTTGTATCCCTTTGATCTCCTTTTGTTGTCGAATTGCTCTGGCTAGGACTTCAAGTACAATGTTGAATAGGTATGGAGAAAGTGGACAGCCTTGTCTAGTCCCTGATTTTAGAGGGATTGCTTCAAGCTTCTCACCATTTACTTTGATGTTGGCTACTGGTTTGCTGTAGATTGCTTTTATCATGTTTAGGTATGGGCCTTGAATTCCTGATCTTTCCAAGACTTTTATCATGAATGGGTGTTGGATCTTGTCAAATGCTTTTTCCGCATCTAAGGAGATGACCATGTGGTTTTTATCTTTGAGTTTGTTTATATACTGGATTACGTTGATGGATTTCCGTATATTGAACCATCCCTGCATCCCTGGGATGAAACCTACTTGGTCAGGATGGATGATTGTTTTGATGTGTTCTTGGATTCGGTTAGCAAGAACTTTATTGAGGATTTTTGCATCAATATTCATATGGGATATTGGTCTGAAGTTTTCTATCTTTGTTGGGTCTTTTTGTGGTTTAGGTATCAGAGTAATTGTGGCTTCATAGAATGAGTTGGGTAGAGTACCTTCTGTTTCTATTTTGTGGAATAGTTTGTGAAGAACTGGGATTAGATCTTCTTTGAAGGTCTGATAGAACTCTGCACTAAACCCATCTGGTCCTGGGCTTTTTTTAGTTGGGAGACTATTAATGACTGCTTCTATTTCTTTGGGGGATATAGGGCTGTTTAGATCATTAACCTGATCTTGATTCAACTTTGGTACCTGGTATCTGTCTAGGAACTTGTCCATTTCATCCAGGTTCTCCAGTTTTGTTGAGTATAGCCTTTGGTAGAAGGATCTGATGGTGTTTTGGATGTCTTCAGGATCTGTTGTTATGTCTCCTTTTTCATTTCTGATTTTGTTAATTAGGATGCTTTCCCTGTGCCCTCTAGTGAGTCTGTCTAAGGGTTTATCTATCTTGTTGATTTTCTCAAAGAACCAGCTCCTTGATTGGTTGATTCTTTGAATAGTTTTTCTTGTTTCCACTTGGTTGATTTCACCCCTGAGTTTGATTATTTCCTGCCGTCTACTCCTCTTGGGTGAATTTGCTTCCTTTTGTTCTAGTGCTTTTAGGTGTGTTGTCAAGCTGCTAATGTGTGCTCTCTCTAGTTTCCTTTTGGAGGCACTCAGAGCTATGAGTTTTCCTCTTAAAAATGCTTTCATTGCGTCCCATAAGTTTGGGTATGTTGTGGCTTCATTTTCATTGAACTCTAAAAAGTCCTTAATTTCTTTCTTTATTCCTTCCTTGACCAAGGTATCATTGAGAAGAGTGTTGTTCAGTTTCCACGTGAAGGTGGGCTTTCTATTATTTATTTTGTTATTGAAGATCAGCCTTAGTCCATGGTGATCTGATAGGATGCATGGGACAATTTCAATATTTTTATATCTGTTGAGGCCTGTTTTGTGACCAATTATGTGGTCAATTTTGGAGAAGGTACCATGAGGTGCTGAGAAGAAGGTATATCCTTTTGTTTTAGGATAGAATGTTCTGTAGATATCTGCCAGATCCATTTGATTCATAATTTCTCTTAGTTTCACTGTGTCCCTGTTTAGTTTCTGTTTCCATGATCTGTCCATTGGTGAAAGTGGTGTGTTGAAGTCTCCCACTATTATTGTATGAGGTGCAATGTGTGCTTTGAGATTTACTAAAGTTTCTTTAATGAATGTGGCTGCCTTTGTATTTGGAGCATAGATATTCAGGATTGATAGTTCCTCTTGGAGGATTTTACCTTTGATGAGTATGAAGTGTCCCTCCCTGTCTTTTTTAATGACTTTGGGTTGGAAGTCAATCTTATCAGATATTAGAATGGCTACTCCAGCTTGTTTCTTCATGCCATTTGCTTGGAGAATTGTTTTCCAGCCTTTCATTCTGAGGTAGTGTCTATCCTTTTCTCTGAGATGAGTTTCCTGTAAGCAGCAAAATGTTGGGTCTTGTTTGTGTAGCCAGTTTGTTAGTCTATGTCTTTTTATCGGGGAGTTGAGTCCATTGATATTAAGAGATATTAAGGAAAAGAAATTGGTGTTTCCTGTTATTTTTGATGTTAAAGTTGGCATTTTGTTCTTGTGGCTGTCTTCTTTTAGGTTTGTTGAGGGATTACCTTCTTGTTGTTTCTAGGGCGTGGTTCCTGTCCTTGTATTGGTTTTTTTCTGTTATTATCCTTTGAAGGGCTGGATTCGTGGAGAGATAATGTGTGAATTTGGTTTTGTCGTGGAATACTTTGGTTTCTCCATCTATGTTAATTGAGAGTTTGGCTGGGTATAGTAGCCTGGGCTGGAATTTGTGTTCTTTTAGTGTCTGTATAACATCTGTCCAGGATCTTCTGGCTTTCATAGTCTCTGGTGAAAAATCTGGTGTAATTCTGATAGGCTTGCCTTTATATGTTACTTGGCCTTTTTCTCTTACTGCTTTTAGTATTCTATCTTTATTTAGAGCATTTGTTGCTCTGATTATTATGTGTCGGGAGGTATTTCTTTTCTGATCCAGTCTATTTGGAGTTCTGTAGGCTTCTTGTATGTTCATGGGCATCTCTTTCTTTAGATTTGGGAAGTTTTCTTCTATAATTTTGTTGAAGATGTTTGCTGGTCCTTTGAGTTGAAAATCTTCATTCTCATCCACTCCTATTATCCGTAGGTTTGGTCTTCTCATTATGTCCTGTATTTCTTGGATGTTTTGAGTTAGGATCTTTTTGCATTTTCCATTTTCCTTGATTGTTGTGCCGATGTTCTCTATGGAATCTTCTGCACCTGAGATTCTCTCTTCCATCTCTTGTATTCTGTTGCTGATGCTTGCATCTATGGTTCCAGATTTCTTTCCTAGGGTTTCTATCTCCAGTGTTGCCTCATTTTGGGTTTTCTTTATTGTGTCTACTTCCCTTTTTAGGTCTAGTATGGTTTTGTTCATTTCCATCATCTGTTTGGATGTGTTTTCCTGTTTTTCTGTAAGGACTTCTACCTGTTTGATTATGTTATCATGTTTTTCTTTAAGGATTTGTAACTCTTTAGCAGTGTTCTCCTGCAATTCTTTAAGGGATTTTTGTGCTTCCTCTTTATTGTCTTCTTCCTTTTTAGCAGTGTTCTCCTGCATTTCTTTAAGTGTGTTATTAACGTCCTTCTTGAAGTCCTCTATCATCATCAGGAGATATGCTTTTAAATCCGTGTCTAGCTTTTCCGGTGTGTTGGGGTGCCCTGGACTGGGTGAAGTGGGGGTGCTGGGTTCTGATGATGGTGAGTGGTCTTGGTTTCTGTTAATAAGATTATTACGTTTACCTTTCGCCATCTGGTAATCTCTGGGGTTAGTTGTTATAGTTGTCACTATTTAAAGATTGGAGCAGAAGCTGTGTTCCACTCACCAGCAGTCCCAAAATCCTGCGGCGGGGGTCGTGGGTAGCTGGCGGGTGTCAGGCAACCCTGTGCTCCCGCTACCCTGGTGCTGATCCGGCCGGGTGAGGCCTGTGGCCCTACTCAGGCTGGTTTCTGCTTCCCTAACTAATGCAGTCTCAGGTCCCGCGCAATTGGATTGGAGCAGAAGCTGTGCTCCCCTCACCAGAAGTCTTAAGATCCTGTGGCGGGTGTTGTGGGCAGTTGGCGAGTGTCAGCAGACCCTGCGCCCCAGCTGCTCAGGTGCTTTTCTGACCGGAAGAGGCTTGTGGCCCTGTGTGGGCCGGATTTCTCTCTCCCCAACCAGAGCAGTCTCAGGTCCCGCGTATTGGACTGGAGCAGAAGCTGTGTTCCACTCACCAGCAGTCCCAAAATCCTGCGGCGGGGGTCGTGGGTAGCTGGCGGGTGTCAGGCAACCCTGCGCTCCCGCTACCCTGGCGCTGATCCGGCCGGGTGAAGCCTGTGGCCCTACTCAGGCTGGTTTCTGCTTCCCTAACTAATGCAGTCTCAGGTCCCGCGCAATTGGATTGGAGCAGAAGCTGTGTTCCACTCACCAGCAGTCCCAAAATCCTGCGGCGGGGGTCGTGGGTAGCTGGCGGGTGTCAGGCAACCCTGCGCTCCCGCTACCCCGGCGCTGATCCAGCCGGATGAGGCCTGTGGTCCTACTCAGGCCGGTTTCTGCTTCCCTAACTAATGCAGTCTCAGGTCCCGCGCAATTGGATTGGAGCAGAAGCTGTGCTCCCCTCACCAGAAGTCTTAAGATCCTGTGGCGGGTGTTGTGGGCAGTTGGCGAGTGTCAGCAGACCCTGCGCCCCAGCTGCTCAGGTGCTTTTCTGACCGGAAGAGGCTTGTGGCCCTGTGTGGGCCGGATTTCTCTCTCCCCAACCAGAGCAGTCTCAGGTCCCGCGTGATTGGACTGGAGCAGAAGCTGTGTTCCACTCACCAGCAGTCCCAAAATCCTGCGGCGGGGGTCGTGGGTAGCTGGCGGGTGTCAGGCAACCCTGCGCTCCCGCTACCCTGGCGCTGATCCGGCCGGGTGAGGCCTGTGGCCCTACTCAGGCCGGTTTCTGCTTCCCTAACTAATGCAGTCTCAGGTCCCGCGCACTTGGATTGGAGCAGAAGCTGTGCTCCACTCACCAGAAGTCTTAAGATCCTGTGGCAGGTGTTGTGGGCAGTTGGCGAGTGTCAGCAGACCCTGCGCCCCAGCTGCTCAGGTGCTTTTCTGACCGGAAGAGCGCATTCCATTTTCTTTGTTTGGTGTTTTTAGGATGTTGGCAACTAGTGATAGGGTACTTGCTGTTGCTTTCTCTGGTTGTTTGTTGGGATTTCTGAATTTCTCATGGTGAGTATTCTGATCTGTAATGCTTGCCATTTCTTGGTTTATTTTGCTGTATATTTTCAGTTAAACTGTGTATTCCTATGGATTCTCTTTACTTGGATGTGTGTTTCAGTGGGAATCCTACTACAGTGGCAAATATGATATTTGACAGCAATCCCAGAGTTGACTGGTGGATGAGCTGCTTGTATAGATTACTCTCTATGTTTTGGACCTGTCAGATTCAAAGACCATGGCACTAGCGCACTTCTTGGGGGAAAATTTAGTTTATAGTCCATTTTTTGTGGGGATAAGAATGTGAATATTTAAATAGTGATGTAAGGAAGGTATGATGAAATTGTCATGAGAAGGCAAGTACATGTTTTGTAATGAAGAAATGACCTAGAGAAAATGCTGTATATTTTAAAAAGGGAAAGACAGAAATGAAGACTTTTCTAATAAAATATAAGTCATTACCCAGCAACTAAACATTTAGATAACAATAGGATGTATGTATGTATGTATGTGTGTATGTGTGTATATATATACATATATATATATATGTGTGCGTGTGTGTGTGTATAACAAATACATATGTATGTGTAGTATATATAACAAATAAATACAATATATATATCACATAAAATTATCTATGCAGAATAATTGGAATAGTTATTATTATTAAAATATAAGGGTTAAAATAATGAACAAATATGAATCATAAAGAATAAAAAGTACAAGGGCTAAACCATAAATTGACAGGGAACACAGTTCATCTTCCCCCCGCAGTGAGAAGGCTCACCTACTGTGTTACTCTTGCAGGATATCCCACCAGATTCTGTACAGGTTTGCTGAGTATAGCTCTGAAGCATCTTGATGTGGCTGGAGTAGAGAGTGCTGAGCTTACCATCACCTGCTACATTCTCCATAGCCTGAGATGCTTGAGGTCTATGGATCCCATCAGGATGCTGCACCATGATCCCAGGTTCCATTGAGTTCTTCCCAACGATCCAGGCCTTCTTGACTCTTGGCAATTACATAGATGGAGATATCATGAGCATTGCGCTATGTCCCATGGATTCCTGTAATAGCACACTAAATTCAGCTTCCTGCACATTCAGACCCTGCAGCACCAATCTCTTACGCCTCTCCATCTTGGTGGTATGTATGTTAGGGTGGGAGATGATTAGCATTGCTAATTTCCCTACTTTAGACTTCTGGTTTCTGATGTCTTTGTGGGGGCAGGGGGAGGGTTGGGTGATATGACTCTGTGTTTGTGTGTGTGTGTGTGTATCATCTGTGTCTTGCTGTGTTCTGCTTTCCTCTTCAGCCTCAGATTCAGCCTCAGATTTGGGTTTCCATCAGAGTGAACCAGCTCACCCAGACTTCATAGTTTCCGGCACTCCACTCCTTGAAAACAGTTTCCTGGTATAACCCAACTCAGTGTTGGCCACTCGAATGCCTAGGGGAGCTCCGTGGGCACTTTATCGAGAGAGACTCTCATGTAGTCTTACTTTTGTTTCTGTAGCTCTTTATCCTGTTTCTCAGTCAGTGTCCTTTCATCTTGACTTTCTTCCATCTGAACTCCCCATCTTAGAGACACTGTCTCTGATCTGTCTTCCTCTCTCCTCCTGCTTTTCAGAGCCTTATACTTTACTTCACATCCCCCTTTCTTTTTGAACTATTTTTATCATGCATTTTAATTCTTTGAACTTTTAAAATGCACCAGAACTTTGGGCTTACATGAGTCCGCACCAGGTCCTCTGCATAGGTTCTGGCTGTTAGCTCAGTGGTTTTGTGGGATACCTAAGAGTGGGAGCAGGTGTTTCAATGATTCTTTTGCTTGCTCTTGAAACTCTTCTCCTCCTATTGTGTTGCCTTTTCCAGCCTTGATAATGGGAGCTGTTGCCTTGTCCTGATATATATATATATATATATATATAATTATATATATAATTATATATATAATTATATAATATATTTAAATAATATATAATTATATATTATATATATATTACATTTCAATTGTCATTTCTTGGGGACCTGTCTCTTCTGAAAAGGGACAGGACAGGGCTTGGGCTAGGGGAGTTTGGGAGGGCTGGAAGGAGTTGAGGGAGGGGACAGTGTGATCAAGGCATTTTATATAAGAGAAAAAAATCTATTTTCAATTAAAAAAGAGAAATTCCTTTTTAGGTTTAAGCAAATGCTTTCTGTTTTAAAGTCCCTCACTTCTTACATTCATCTGTCTCTGGGATCATGTTCCTTTATGGTTGTTAGTATAAATGGCATTTGTATGTCTGTGGTATGTGTGTGTGTGTGGTGTGTGTGTGTGTGTGTGTGTGTGTGTGTGTGTGTGTGTAAGAGAGAGAGAGAGATAGAGACAGAGATGGAGAGACAGAGAGACAGAGATAGACTCTTGGTCACAAGATTTCAGATGTGTTTGTTTGAAAATATTTATATTTTATTTTGATTGTTGAATATGATTTGTGTTTGGTGGGTAGTGGTAACTCGGAATATAATTAATTGTACTTAGCATTTACAGTAGTCATAACATTGCCACAATAAGATGCATCATTTCTCTTAAATATAGGACTGGGGATACAGCTTTATCATTAAGAAAGCTTACCATCCTTTCCCTTTCAAAATAAATAGATGTTATCTTCTGGCTTCTATGCATGCCTGGAATAGAGTGTATTCACACAGAGATGCAAACATATATGAGGACACATAGATTTAAGAAAATACATTAAAATTTTTTAGGAAATATATGCATTTATTCTTCCTTTCACAGCAGTAGTCCCAGCTGAGCCATCTCCATTATGAATCTTGTGTAAGATCTCAGAAAATGATTTTAGTACTACTGGATATTAGTGAATGTCTTTGAGGTATTGTATTATAGAAAAAGTGAATGAACCCTGAGCCAGCAATTAATTTCAAAAGGAGGACCTTGGTCTACTGAGATGTCAAAAATGCAGGCATAAGGAAGACTTGCCAAAGCTGTTGGACAGTAGTTACCTCAGCATCCCCTAGAGGAGACTTTTCTCCTGTGTAAGTACAACCTCCTTGGATTTTAGGCAGACTACCCGCTTAAAGACTGTTGCCTTGGCACCAACATGGTGATAAACTCCTTTAAGTATATGGCCAGTTGCACATTTGGTGAGAGAGAGACAGAGACAGAGAGACAGAGACAGAGAGACAGAGAGACAGAGAGAAGCTTGTAAGGTGGTTCTCATTGTCTCCTTCTTGGCATTCCTGATCTTATATAATAATCTCCCTTTGGCATACATGGTTCATAATAATGGCTTCTAATGATTGGAATAGTGATTTCCGGAATTCTAAATGATGAGACTAATTAGGTTATAGTCTCTGTTTTGCGGTTGAACACTTTTACCTCACTCTATGTCATAGCTGGGCATTCAGTGTCTTCCATCTCTTCTCCCTTTGTTCTCTATCTGCCCCTTTTCTGTGTGATCATTATATTGGCTGCCATACATGGGTTGGCTATGAAGAGGTCTGTGTGGCAAGGAGCTGAACAAGGCTTCTGGTCAATAAGTAGAATGTTAACAGAATTATTGAGTTGGAAAGTCCATGAGAAATGGAATCCTGCCAACAGCCTTGCAAATGAATTTGGAAATGTAGCCTCTCCAGTTGAGTATACAGATAACACTGACAACCTAGCTGTCAGATGAGAGAATATGAGTTAGAAACCTTGAAATATAAGTATTCAAGTGGTTCTCAGAAAGAGTTTGAGTCACAGAAACTGTGACATAATAAATACTTGCTATATTAAACTATCCAGTGCCACAGTAATTTTTTACACAGAAATATATAATCAATATACTCCCTCTTCTTTTATATTCCCCATCTATATATTGAATAAATTATTTACTTGTGTTTCAACTGTTCTTTTCTTTGAATTATTGTCAATTAATTTCCTACATGTATAATTGTGAATATTTTTCTTCCATATATCAATTTAATATATGCCTTATTTTGTATGTAATACAAGGTTAATTATTCCGTGTTAGAGTTCTGAAATTTCTTTTCTTTTTTTCAGAGAAAACATTTATTTATTTAGTTAGTTAGTTATAGTTAGTTAGTTAGGTAGGTAGTTATTTTGGGTTGTTTGTTTTTGAGGCGTGATTTTTCTTCTTTTTTTTTCTTAGATATTTTCTTTTTTTAACATTTCAAATGTTATCCCCTTTCCTAGTTTCCCCTCTGAAAATCTAGCTATCGTTAGAGCCACAAGTTCCACCATGTGTTTTCTTTAATTGGTGGTATAGTTCCAAGGAGCTCTGAGGGTACTGGTTAGTTAATATTGATGTTCCTTCTATGGGGTTTCAGTACCCTTCAGCTCCCTGGGTGTTTCTCTGGCTCCTTCATTGGGGACCTTGTGTTCTGTCCAATGGATGACTGTGAGCCCCCACATCAGTATTTGCCAGGTACTGGCAGAGCCTCACAGGAGACAGCTATATCAGGTTTCTATCAGCAGGTTCTTGTTTTCATCTGCCTAGTGACTGGGTTTGGTGGTTGTTTATGGGGTGGATCCCTAAGTGGGGCAGTCTCTGAATGGTCATTCCTTTAGGCTCTGCTCTGAACTTTGTCTCTGTAACTCCTCCCATGGGTATTTTGCTCCCCATTCTAAGAAGAAATGAAGAATCCACATTTTGGTTTGCCTTCTTATTGAGTTTCATGTGTTTTGCAAATTGTATATTGGGTATTCTGAATTTCTGGGCTAATATCCACTTATAAGGTAGTGCATATCATGTGTGTTCTTTTGTAATTGGGTTACCTCACTCAGGATGATGTCCTCCAGATACATCCATTTGCCTAAGAATTTCATAAATTCATTGTTTTTAATAGCTGAGTAGTACTTCATTCTGTAAATGTACCACATTTTCTGTATCCATTCCTCTGTTGAGGAGCATCTGGATTCTTTCCAGCATCTGGCTATTATAAATAAGGCTGCTATGAACATAGTGGAGCATGTGTCTTTATTACCACTTGGAGCATCTTCTGGGTATATGCCCAGGAGAGTTATTGCTGGATCTTTAGGTAGTAGTATGTCCAATTTTCTGAGGAACCACCAGACTGATTTCCAGAGTGGTTGTAGCAGCTTGCAATCCCACCTGAAATGGAGGAGTGTTCATCTTTCTCCACACCCTCGCCAGCATCTGCTGTCACCTGAATTTTTTATCTTAGCCATTTTGACTGATGTGAGATGGAATCTCAGGGTTGTTTTGATTTGCATTTCCCTGATGATTAAGGATGTTGAACATTTTTTCAGGTGTTTCTCAGCCATCCTGTATTCCTCAGTTGAGAATTCTTTGTTTAGCTCTGTACTCCATTTTTAATAGGGTTATTTGATTTTCTGGAGTCCAGCTTCTAAAGTTCTTTGTACATATTGAATATCAGTCCCCTATCAGATTTAGGATAGGTAAAGATACTTTTCAAATCTGTTTGTGGCCTTTTTGTCTTATTGACATTATCTTTTGCCTTACAGAAGCTTTGCAATTTTATGAGGTCCCATTTGTCGATTCTCAATCTTAGAGCACTAGCCATTGCTGTTCTGTTCAGGAATTTTTCCCCTGTGCCCATATATTTGAGGCTTTTCCCCACTTTATCCTCTATAAGTTTCAGAGTCTCTGGTTTTATGTGGAGTTCCTTGATCCACTTAGACTTGAGTTTTGTACAAGGAGATAAGAATGGATTAATTCACATTCTATGTAGAAGAATGTGATAACTGCCAGTTGTGCCAGCACCATTTGTTGACAGGGAAAGTATCCTAATTAACAAAATCAGAAATGAAAAGGGAGGCATAAAAACAGAACCTGAGGAAATCCAAAGCATCATCAGATTCTACTAAAAAGGGCTATACTCAACAAAACTTGAAAACCTGGATGGAATGAACAATTTTCTAGACAGATACCAGGTACCAAAGTTAAATCAGGATCAGATTAACGATCTAAACAACCCCATATCCCCTAAAGTAATAGAAGCAGTCATTTAATAGTCTCCCAACCAACAAAGCCCAGGACCAGATGGGTTTAGTGCAGAGTTTTATCAGACCTTCAAAGAAGACCTAATTTTAATTCTCCTCAAAATATTTCACAAAATAGAAGTAGAAGGTACTCTACCTAACTCATTCTAGGAAGCCACAATTACTCTGATAGTAAACCACACAAAGACTCAATAAAGAAATGGAACTTCAGATCAATTTCCCTTATGAATATCAATGCAAAAATACTCAATAAAATTCTCACAAAACGAATACAAGAACACATCAAAACAATCATCCATCATGATCAAGTAGGATTCATCCCAGGGATTCGGGGATGGTTTAATATACGGAAATCCATCAATGTAATCCACTATATAAACAAACTCAAAGACAAAAACCACATGATCATCTCGTTAGATGCTGAGAAAGCATTTGACAAAATCCAACACCCATTCATGATAAAAGCCTTGGAAAGATCAGGAATTCAAGGCCCATACCTAAACATAATAAAAGCAATGTATAGCAAACCAGTAGCCAACATCAAATTAAATGGAAAGAAACTTGAAGGAATCCTACTAAATTGGGAATTAAACAAGGCTGCCTACTCTCTTCCTACCTATTCAATATAGTACTTGGAGTCCTAGCCAGAGCAATTGGACAATAAAAGGAGATCAAGGGGATACAAATTGGAAAGGAAGAAGTCAAAATATCACTATTTGTGGATGATATGATAGTATATATAACTGACCCTAAAAATTCCACCAGAGAACTCCTAAACCTGATAAACATCTTTAGTGCAGGAGCTGGATATAAAATTAACTCAAACAAATCAGTGGGCTTTCTCTACACAAAGGATAAACAGGCAGAGAAAGAAATTGGGGAAACAACACCCTTCACAATAGTCACAAATAATATAAAATACCTGGGTATGACTCTAAGGAAGTGAAAGATCTGTATGATAAGAATTTCAAGTCTCTGAAGAAGGAAATCTCAGAAGATCTCGGAAGATGGAAAAAAATCTCCCATGCTCATGGGTTGGCAGGATTAATATAGTAAAAATGTCTATCTTGCTGAAAGCAATCTACAGATTTAATGCAATCCCTATCAATATTCCAACTCAATTCTTCACCGAGTTATAAAAGGCAATTCGCAAATTCATCTGGAATAACAAAAAACCTAAGATAGCAAAAAACTCCTCTCAACAGTAAAAGAACCTCTGGTGGAATCACCATCCCTTACTTCAAACTGTACTACAGAGCAATTGTGATAAAAAAAAAACCGCATGGCACTGCTACCATGACAGACAGGTAGATCAGTGGAATAGAATTGAAGACACAGAAATGAACCCATATACCTATGGCCACTTGATCTTTGACAAGGGAGCTAAAACTATCCAGAGTTCTGTAATTTCCATTTAACTATTTTATATTGTGTCTACCAAGTCAAAATTTCACTATTTAATTTAATTATTAGTAATATGAGTCTGAGTAATTTTTAATTATACGTCTAATTATTTCAGTTCTTGGTACAATGAAGTTTTATTATTCTTTATTAGTCTTCTCAATCAAAAATTGTTGTTTGGGTCTTGTACCTTTTTTAATAGAGTACAGATTCCGCATGGATAAAATCCTCCTTCATACTGTCATTATACACATGCTTAAACTTAGCATCAGAATGAATCCTTTTGATACTGGCAATACCCACAATCTTGCAGTAGCTGGCCATTTAAAAAAAAAAAAACAAAAAACACTAGAGTTAAATTGTGTGTAGATTGGTATATATTCATTAATCACTACTTTGATGATTGAATCAAATATTGTAACCATAATGCATAGAAGGTAGGATACAATTGATATTTATGAATGTTGTAATTAGTACCAATTGTTATTTGCAATACACACACACACACACACACACACACACACACACACACACATTTTCCAATGTTGTATTTTGAAGAAAAAAAAACCTACTATAGTGTAAATGCCTATTGTGAGTAATTATTCTCCACTGTCATGACTTCTGTTGGTACTGCTGAAAAATGATCATCACAGCTGGGCCTCTTGATTATCCTTTCACTTAAAGATGGAGAGGGTAGAGATCTTCCACTATCTACTCACCTCTCCCTACTGGTTGTATCCAATTCTTCTAATAATCCCATGAGGTCTTATGTAAGATGTTGGGGGAATATAAGAAAAAAACAATGTGGGGATACAATTGGAATTCTACAGTTAAGAAGATATTTCTCATGACAGTACAGAATTTACTGTCACCTGTGTGACCTATACCTACCCTCTTACCTATGCTACTTTAAGCAAGCCAAATGTACCCATTGGTTATCCTGATGAACTCTGTTGGGCTTCTATCAATGCTTGTCACTGGGATTTTAGGATGGGGGGTAGACCTATTTTATGCCTGTCTCAAACAATGAAATGTCAGAAAGAATGCCACATCCTATAAGCTCTGTATTTTTTCCACACCTCTGACACTGTTTTCTCTATTCTTCTATAAAAGGACATTTTTGTCTCTTTACTTCTCAGTCTCTGATATTGCATGTTCTCAGGCATGCCTTTCATAAATTTAGTATATAACACTGACTTTAAAATGGGAAACGAAATCAAAATGGCTTATTGGATCTGTATCAGGCTAAGAATATGGAAAGCTCTTGAGTTGTTTTGTCTTTCTTCTCTGGCTGCAGCTTTCCAGGTGCTAAGATCACATGCATACACTATCACACCTAACCTTTCAGTATCTTTTGAACATTAATTTGAACACATCATGCACTGTGGTTTTGGAAAGTAATTAGAGTTTCAAATGCTTTCGATTTCAAATGTTTAAAATGAAAACAATAAGGATATGTGTCTGTGAGGAGCTTGCAGCTAATGAGATAATTCATGCTAATTAAATAAGAATGCCTGAAACATCAAACAACTCATTAATTTTAAAGAAGACTGCTATTATTATTATCAACATTATTATTAATATTACTGTGTGCTTAAGAATTTCTTAGGCCAAGCAAGTGAGTATATGTTATTATTTTGGGGGAAAAAGATTTTCTGCATTGACTATAGAGGATTTAAATCTCTATCTCTACATTTTGCATTGATTTCATCATTCCATAGAAAGAAAACAGACCTTGACCAGACTGTGATGAAAGGGTAATTGAAAAGCTATGCTAAACATTCTCATTATAACATAACTAGACATGTTTCTACATCTTAATCATTCTATCCCAAGACAATATGCCCAGTAATGGTTAACAATAACGATAGGCCCAAGCCCAAGAAAAGTCTTTTGGATAAATGCTGACTTGTCTGTCATCCATGCTCTCCATTTTCAGGCTGAGATGTCCACAATAGCACAGTACCCACCATTGATTACCTAATTACACAATCATCCCATCAGTAGATCAGCACAACATCTGTGACCCCGCGTGTCACTACCACAACCCCCTCCGTCGATTCCCCTGGAGCTTCACAGAGGCGGTTCTACTGACATAATATATTCATTATCCATTAGATCTGGCACACGCTCTGCGGTGCTCAATTACGATACAATCGAGCGAAGGGTCTGGTGTCGGCCAATGTAATGACTTTCTGATTATCTGTCTTTAAATGATGAATGAAATGAAAATGTACTGCTCAAACCAAATATAAGATTGTTAGGATGCCAAATGAAAATTGTACATAGCCTTCTTTATGGCAGGATGGCAGATGCCTGCTTTTATTCAGCAATGGATATCTGAAGACAGTTTTCCAAATCAACCCTACCTTTCAGCTATAAGATTATTGTGAGACTACAGAGTCTAAGTTATGAATTGGTATTTTTGGGGGGTCATTGAAATACCCTTTAAGTGAGGGTTTAATTAATAAGATTGTATAATACTTTCATGAAAGCTTAATATTTCTACTCTCCTTGATCACATAAACTGACCTCCCAGTAATAGATTTATTGCTTCTAGTTTGTCACCTGGACCAAATTATTTTTTGAGCTGTTTTTGTCTCATGGAGAGCTGTAAAATAATTAAGCAGATTGATACATAGACAGGAATTTTAAAAAACATGCCAGAATTATAAATAAGTGGGAGACTCAAAAACATTTTGTTGTTCAAATAATTATGTAGCAGGTGTTTGATAGTACAGTCATTTCTGTTTCTGTTTACATCTTTAGTTATTATTCTGTTAATTATAATTGAAAATCCAATAGAGCTTCATATTGGAGTACTCAGAGATCTGACTGAAATTACAGCTTCTCAGTTCATTCTGTTAAATAGAACACATTGGACTTTTGATTATGAAATAAATTTAAAAATCTAATCCTCTTCTTAGCTCTTTAAACTCTTAAAATAACTGAACATTTTGAAAGACACAGAAAGGCAAGAAGTACAGTAGTATTAATATTTTATACCCCAATATAACTTTTAGAAAGTTGCTGTCAGTATTTGGGAAGTAGCCCTATCCCTTCTTCAGTAGACCATCTTTTAATATAAGGAAGTTTAAGAAAACATGTTTTCTGTCATCCTACTACATTTACCTACAAGGTAATTTTTTTTTTTGTCCTATTTGACACACTGCCACAAATTTGATCTTCCGCTAAAGTCAAGTTGGTTTTAATCTTATTTAACTGGAACCAAGCAACAGATTACTTGATGACTCCAGTCATAATGAGTGGACAGCCCTACCCCCTGAGAAACATATAAGAACTGATGTTCTCCATATATGTATTTTTTTTTTCAACAGAATTTAATCCCCTTGGGTGTAGATGTGAGGATGCTGTATGAGATGTTGCCATGATTAACATGATAACAAACTTCTTGTTACCTACTGTAATAATGACTGTGCAAAGCATTGTTTATAGGTCTGGAGATCTTTTTAGGTAATGTAAGGGGGTAAAGAAAAATAATGTCTACAAGGCAACACATTAAATGACCTCACTAATTGGGTACACCTCAACATTGTTGACTTGGAACCTCTTAGCAAGAAGAAAAAATTATAAGCTCGTAGTTTATAAAACTAGATCAGGTATATAACACATAATTTGTGTTATTTTCATTTTTGTTTCCAGTCAGATTATGTAATACCTGTAAGTATGGATTTATTGAAAGCAGTAGCAAAATGTAGATTCATCTGAAGGTCATTGATGGTTTTATTTTTACTTCCGATTTGTTTTTTTTCAAACTAAATATTAATTTGGAGGGCACATTGATTTTTCTTAGTATAAAATGTAGTAGCAAGAAGGTTAAAGATTTCTTTAACTCCATAAAGACATAATTTCTTGAAGTATTTTGAAAAGGGTCTAGTTTCCAATATAGTACTCTTGTTACTTCTTCTTCATTAGCCTGTTTTTGGTTACAGAATGCAATTAAATGTTTTAAAGTAAGATCTTGATTCTTTGTGGTTTTAATCCTATTACATTAGTAGGGGATAATTTAGCAACATCAAAAATAATATCTTGAGGTCTTATGAACTCTGCCTTTAAATCTCTAGGCTGAACTATATCCAATTATTCCAGAAAGTTATCTGTTTACTGTCGAGAAATGTCAGATTGGCCTTTGTATGTTATGATACAAGGCAAAGAGTCCTGAATCAGAGAGAAAATGTTTTAGCCTTATAGCGAACAGGACATGAGCCTCTCAGAGGCCAGCTATGACAGCCATAAGGCTCAGTTCTGTCAGAGGATTACTGCACATAGGGTGTGTGACAGGCCAGTAACCTCTCTGTTAGAGACCCAAAATATTTTATAATGGAAAGTAAGCATGATTAAGTTTTCTCCAAAGGGAGATATTACCTCTGTCTTCTAAGGTTCTAAAGAATTCTACTTTTTGTTGCCGGAAAAAAAAAAATTGTCTTTGTGGTTTCGATAATCTTTCTGTTCAAATGTCCTTGAAGAAAGGGTTCAAAATGAAAGTGTGCTCCCACCTGGGTGACAATATGAAAGGTCCACTAATAATTGCCTCCTAATATGTGTATGATTATTTTCAGAGAAATAATGCATGCCTGTAGTGTTTTAAGAGTTTGTGGGTTTTTGTTTTGATAACAGTTGTATTTTATATTTGCATAATTTCATTATTTTATCTTTAATGACATTTAAATACTTGTGCATATTCATGAGGCAATGTAGGTTTGAATACATGTATTCTCCTGTATAGTGATCACATAAATGTAATTAGCATTTCCATCTCATTCCTTTATGTTTAGAGATCCAATCCTTTTGCTTGACATAAGAGTTTACCCCTCTCCAGGTGTGCTTCTCTTCCTCTTCCTTTTCATAGTGTCCACTAAGCACTAGTCTGTCCTCCTCCGTTTTGAGTTGAACACTTAGGAATGCAAGCCCTCTGAGCCTGCCTCATTGAAGTCAGTGTAAGTTTCCCACTTCTATCCATTGACTGCAAATGACAGGATGTTCTCTCCCTTAAAGGGGGTGAATACTGCTTCGTTTTGTCTATCTATATCATCTTTTCTTTAAATCCACTCATCATCTGTCAGTGGCTACATAGGTTAGTTCCATACCTTAGCTATGATCACTGCTGAAAGAGCAATGGGATGTTACTAACTCTTTGATAAGTTTATTTGATTTTCTTCAAGAAGAATTTTCAAGGTGATCTAGTTAGTTTATTCAGTCCGTGTAGTCTAGTTTTGAGGGACACATGTGGCATACTCCTAAATGGTATATGAGTTTCCATTTCTACCAGTGTCAAGGAGGTATACTAGAATTTAGTATCTTATGCTTGTATGATAGCAGCCATTTGGAGCTATGGGAAGTGTGGTTTTGACACTTCCTGGTGTCCAGTTTTTCAAACACTTGTCAATGCCTTCTTATTCAGAAATATTTAGTGTAATCCTCTCACCATTTCAGTTGACTTTTCTTATTTATTTAATAATCATATTTACTTTTCAAAATTCTTTATGGTTTCCTAATATGAATCTTATACCAAGTAAATAGGTTGAAATTTTATACGTTTCATTTTTGCTGTGTTCCCTTGTGATCTTTGCTGCACAAGGCTTGTAGTGTTACGGTATCTCATTTGTCTGTGTGTTACTTTAGAGATGGAAAGGAGTCATTACAAATATAGATGATTTTGAGTTCAGGAAGTATCGTTCTTATTTCATACAAGTGGCTTCATAGTGTTAGAAATTATACTTATGTCATTGCAACATTTTCAGCTAAATTTTGCACATGGTAACTGGTAGCACTTAAGTTTCATCCTTCTATTGAGAACATTCAGGTTACCCTGCACTCTGTGTTCAACAGTCTACGCTTTATCCAGCCTATGCCTATGTTTTTGTCAGTCACTTGACAAACATGTGATTGTGGCATCTCTAGTCCATGTGTGGGTTTTATGCTCATTCCTCTATGCCTCACAGTGTCTCTTATGATCAGGCGTTATGAGATTACCCACTTTGTTCTCTTTAATGCAAGACATCATTGCTCATGTGGAATGACTGTGCTTCTACATGAATGTTAGTTTTACCTGCTCTGTTTCTGCTTTCTCATTCATTGAAGAATGCCATTGATACATTTATAATATTGTCCTGAATCTATCACTGCTTCAGAAAGAAAATTCAATATGCAAATCATAGATGAATTAATGAAGTTAATGATTGAAAATGAAAACATTAAAATACTCAGATAGGAGAAAGCCACAGTATAGATGGAAAAATGTTAGTCATAGAAAAAAATGGAATGATGGTTTGTGAGATTTGGTCACTATGTTGCCAAGGCTGTCTTTATACTCTTGATTTTCCTCTCTTTCAGTGCTATAGGCACTATAGGTGTATACTGCCTGGTTAGGTTCTGTAAACCATCTTAAAGAGCCAGTGAGCATATGAATTCTACATCATATAAAAAAATGTCCTTCAAAACTGAAGGTGAACTAAAGCTATTTACAAGTAATAAAAGCTAGTTTTTTCTTTCACAGTCCTTTAAGCTGAAGGAAAAATACTTATACTTAGGAATGAAGAAAGACAAATGTCTGGATTATAGCTCAATGGTACCATGCTTGTCTAACATCCACAAGGCCCTCAATTCAATCCCCAGCAATATAAAACAAACATTCAAAGGTGTGAAATAGTAAAGTTGCAGATAAATGAGAGACTTTGGGTCTATTTTTAAAATTTTTGAACATTAGTTTGTTGGACTTTTGTTCAGCAAACAATATATATATATATATATATATATATATATATATATATATATACACAAAGGAATATATGCACTTAAGAATATATTACACTAGTATATAAAGATGGCAGATTATATATGAAGCTACATCACTTTAATGTTCTCACAGTATACACTGGGAACACATATTAATACATAGTCAACAGCGATAAGCTAAGGACACTTAGTATACTCTTCAGAGCAACCACTAAAGCTTAGGGTTACAGCTAAAATGCCAATATAAGGGCTAAAATGGATTTGCTCCATTGCCTTAAAGAATTTCTGCTTCAATAATAAGGAACAAAATAGGTGAGCATGCAGATCTCTAAAAGATCTGGCCCTGTATTATTTTTGCTTAGTTTTTCCTTCAAAACCTAATCAGTTTGTTTCTTTGTGCTCTATGTTATACATAGCTACTCTTGACACAATCCTCTACAATTGATAATGAATGAATCGGGTTCCAAAGGAAGGGATTTTTTTAGGATGAAAAGGCTGAATGTATAGAATGTATACCCCATTCAAATCTTGTTCCCATATTTCAAAGTTTGATTAATTCTTGTTCTAAACAGAACCTAAATTTCTTTTTAAAAATTTTAACCAAGTAACATTACATATTTTATTTCTTTAGATGATTAATGTGACCAGATGTCTCAAACACTTGTTTTGTTGAAGGCTTGGATATTGCCGCCTACAAAACTTCCATGAGTCACCCATGTGTTTTTACAGGCCCATAATTCTCCAGATGTGAAAATTGGGCATCTTTACCATTTTATTTACTGAGCCACATTTTCACTTCATGCTTTTTTGCAGTTATTCTTTATATTTAAAATAGAGTTCCTTTACATTACTGCTGCCAATGATCATACTGGATAACGGTGTTGAACAAATAAAAGCAAGAACAATGCAAAGGCCATTCCAAAATAAGATAGTGGCAAATATCCCATTGTGAAAATACTTTGTTAATCCTTAGCATCATAGAAACAGCATTCAGAAAACATTAGATGTCAGAGGTGACAGATCCAAGGAAAAAATTACTATAAGTAGTTGTTTTGTTATCAGCAGAAGGCTCTGTGCATTTATACAGCCAGGATCATTGATGAGCTAGGAAGGGACAAACAGCTAGAACCTCTGGATTTTCCTAATTGGGTAATCACCCTATACATGTAGAGGTTGAATGATATGATTGCAAAGTGAGGCTTGACATTTCAAGGCAAACTTTATCATTTGAAGGAGAGAGAAAAGAGGGCAGTGAGGTGGAGTCAACAGAGAAATATCACTGCCTGACCAAACACTGCCTACTGAGGGAAGCAGTAGATTAGACCCCAGCTGTGGACCGGCTCTGGCATCTTAATCACAGCTCACGATTATGTGAACAGGTCACCTCAGTAAAAAGCCTCGTTACTTAATGAACTTCAGAAAGGTGAACTTTAAACCTGTAGGGAACTCTGTCACGGAATGGGACATACACATAAACACACACACACACACACACACACACACACAAAAATAGGTCTCCTGCCTCTATTATGCCTCCTAATCATCTTGAATATATTTGATGAGATACTTAGCACCCTTCACGCTATAAGAAATACGTTTTTGGCTTCTTTGTCAAAGATCAAATATCCATTGGTGTATGGATTTACTTCTGTATCTAGGAAATACGCAGCCTCTGAGAGTGGGAGGGGAGAGGACCCTCTAGAAAGTACCAGAGACCAGAGACTGGAGAAGTAAGACACTTTCAGGACTCATTGGGGGGGGTGGGGGTGACCTTAGCTAAAATGCCCAACACCGAGAAAAGGGAACTGGAAGAGTTCACCTCTAGTAGATAGACAGGGTCTTGAGTGGAGGAACAGTATTACTAACCCACCATCAAAATTCCTTACCCAGAATTGTTCCTGTCTATAAAAAATGGAGGGACAAAAAATGGAGAAGAAGCCGGGTGTGGTGGCGCACGCCTTTAATCCCAGCACTTGGGAGGCAGAGGCAGGCGGATTTCTGAGTTCGAGGCCAGCCTGGTCTACAAAGTGAGTTCCAGGACAGCCAGGGCTACACATAGAAACCCTGTCTCAAAAAAACCAAAAAAAAAAAAAAAATGGAGAAGAGACTGAAAGAAAGGAGGTCCAAAGACCGGCCCAAGTTGGAATCCATCTCATGGTGATCAATGACACTACCATGACACTACTATGCTCTGACGTGCTTACAGACAGGAGCCTGGCATAGCTGTCCTCTGGAAGGCCCTACCAGCAGCTGACTGATACAGAAGAAGATACACCCAAACATTGGACTTGAAGTCAGGGACCCCTATGGTTGAATTAGGGAAAGGATTGAAGAAGTTGAAGGAGTGCAACCCCATAGGATGAACAGCAGTCTCAACTAACCTAGGCCCCAGGGAATCCCAGAGCCTGAGCTATGAACCAGTAGCACACATGGGCTGGTCCAAGGTCCCTGTCATATATGTAGCAGATGTTTGCCTGGTTTGGACTCAGAGGAAGAGGATGCTCTTAATCCTGGAGAGACTTGAGTCCCCAAGGAAGGAGGAGGTCTGGTGGGAGGGGGAGCAGCCTCTGGAAGGCAATAGAAAGGAGGAATGGGATGAGGAACTGTGAGGGTAGAAAAGGGGCAATGACTGGAATGAAAATAAATAAACTAGTTAAAATAAGAAAGGCTGTACCAGCTTGCATTCCCACCAAAAATGGAGGAGTGTTCCTCTTTCTCCACATCCTTGCCATCATCTGCTGTAACCTGAATTTTTGATCTTAGCCATTCTGACTGGTGTAAGGTAGAATCTCAGGGTTGTTTTGATTTGCATTTCCCTGATGATTAAGGATGTTGAACATTTTTTCAGGTGCTTCTCGGCCCTTCAGTATTCCTCAGTTGAGAATTCTTTGTTTAGCTCTGTACCCCATTTTTAAAGGGGTTATTTGATTTTCTGGAGTCCAGCTTCTTGAGTTCTTTATATACATTGGATATTAGTCCCCTATCTGATTTAGGATTGGTAAAAATACTTTCCAAATTTGTTGGTGGTCTTTTTTGTTTTATTGACAATGTCTTTTGCCTTACAGAAGCTTTGCAATTTTATGAGGTCCCATTTGTCAATTCTCGATCTTACAGCACAAGCCTGTGCTGTTCTGTTCAGGAATTTTCCCCCTGTGCATGGGGGAAAATATATTTGAGACTTTTCCCCACTTTATCCTCTATAAGTTTCAGAGTCTCTTGTTTTATGTGGAATTCCTTGATTCACTTAGACTTGACCTTAGTACAATGAGATAAGAATGGATCAATTCACATTCTTCTATATACACTTGTCCCAGCACCATTTGTTGAAAATGCTGTTTTTTTTTCTACTTGATGGTTTTAGATCCCCTGTCAAAGATCAAGTGACCATAGGTGTGTAGGTTCATATCTGGGTCTTCAATTCTATTCCATTGATCGACCTGTCTGTCTCTGTACCAGTACCATGCAATTTTTATCACAATTGCTCTGTAGTACAGCTTTAGGTCAGGGATGGTGATTCCACCAGAGGATCTTTTATCATTGAGAAGAGTTTTTGCTATCTTAGGTTTTTTGTTATTCCAGATGAATTTGCAAATTGCCCTTTCTAATTCATTGAAGAATTGAGTTTGAATTTTGATGGGGATTGCATTGAATCTATAGATTACTTTCAGCAAGATGGCCATTTTTCTATATTGGTCCTACCAATCCATGAGCATGGGAGATCTTTCCAACTTCTAAGATCTTCTTTGATTTCTTTCTTCAGAGACTTGAAGATCTTATTATACAGATCTTCCACTTCCTTAGTTAGAGTCACACCCAAGTGTTTTATATTATTTGTGACTACTCTGGAAATCAGTCTGGCAGATCCTCAGAAAATTAGACATATTATGCCTGAAGATCCAGCAATTACTCCCCTGGGCATATACCCAGAAGATGTTCCAACTTGTAATAAGAACACATGCTCCACTATGTTCATAGCAGCCTTTTTTATAATAGCTAGAAGCTGGAAAGAACCCAGATGTCCCTCAACAGAGGAATGGATACAGAAAATGTGGTACATTTTCACAGTGGAGTCTGTTTGCCTTCTACTCAGCAATTAAAAACAATGAATTCATGAAATTCTGAGGGAAATGGATGCATCAGAAAAATATCATCCTGAGTGAGGTAACCCAATCACAAAAGAACACACATGATATCCACTCACTGATAAGTGGATATTAGCCCAGAAACTTAGAATATCCAAGATACAATTTGCAAAGCATCTGAAACTCAAGAAGAAGGAAGACAATCTGTGTGGATACATTGCTCCTTCTTAGAATGGTGAAAAAATACTCATGGAAGAAAATGTAGTACATTTACACAATGGAGTACTACTCAGCAATGAAAAACAATGGATTTATGAAATTCTTGGACAAATGGAGATACCTGGAAGATATCATCCTTAGTGAGGTAACCAATCACAAAAGAAGTCATTAGATATGCACTCACTGATAAGTGGATATTAGCCCAGAAGCATAGAACACTCAAGATACAATTTGCAAAACACAAGAAAATCAAGAAGAAGGAAGACCAACGTTTGGACACTTCATTTCTCCTTAGAATAGGTAACAAAATACCCATGTAAGGAGTTACAGAGACTAAGTTTGGAGCTAAGACGAAAGGATGGACTATCCAGAGACTACCCCATTCAGGGATCCATCCCATAATTAGCCACCAAACCCAGACACTATTGCACAGTGCCAGAAAGATTTTGCTGAAGGGACCCTGGTATAGTTGTCTTGTATGAGGCTATGCCAGTGTCTGGCAAATACAGAAGTGGATGTTCACAGTCATCTATAAGATGGAACACAGGGCCCCCACTGGAGAAGCTAGAGAAAGTACCCAAGGAGCTGAAGGGGTCTGCAACCCTATAGGTGGAACAACATTATGAACTAACCAGTACCCCCATAGCTTGTATCTCTAGCTGCATATGTAGCAGAAGATGGCCTAGTTGGCCATCACTGGGAAGAGAGGCCCCTTGGTATTACAAACTTTTTATGTGCCAATACAGGGGAATGCCAGGGCCAAGAATCGGGAGTGGGTGGGTAGGGGAACAGGGCAGAGGGAGGGTATAGGGAACTTTCAGGATAACAATTGAAATGTATATAAAGAAAATATCTATTAAAAATGAACCTATGAGGAATAAAACCACCATCAATGAGTACACAGACAATTTTAGTAAGAATATATCGGAGGGAAAAAAAACAGACAATATTTTCCTATATGAAATAAAAATAATTAGATTTATAATTATTAAAACAATAAAAGACCAAAGTAAATATATACAAAGGAATACTGATAGATAAAGCCATTGCATGCTTGTAAAACACCTAACAATATTGGTTAAAATAAAAAGTGAACTCATTGAAAATATGACACATAATTTGAGTATTTAAATAATGTATCACCACAGCTGAAAATAATTTGAGTAAATGACAAAATACCAGTAAGGTAGAAAAGGAGGATAAAGAAGAAAAAGAAAAGGAGCTATAGGAGGAAGAGAGAAAATGGAAGGAGAGAAGAAAGGATTTGTAGGAGTAGTAATAGTAGTAACAGTAACTCCAATTGTGTATTATCAGTCACTGAGAGACTTCTGGGTCATGGTGAGGTTACAAATTGCTGCTCTTTACAGATTATAGTCTGATGGCCCTCATCTTGATATACGAGGGTTACTATGGAAAATTACTGGACTAGAGGCTAAAACATGGTGGAAAATAAAATTTTTTCATCTCTCTAGAAAAAAAAAAAAAGAGTTACAGAGACAAAGTTCCAGTATGCGATGGAAGGAAAGACCATCCAGAGACTGCCCCACCTGGGGATCCTATCCCATATACAACCATCAAACCCAGACACTACTGCATATGCCAGCAAGATTTTGCTGACAGGACCCTGACAAAGTTCTCTCTTGTGAGGCTATACCAATGCCTGGCAAATACAGAAGTTGATGCTCACAGTCATCTATTGGATAGAACACAGGGCCCCAAATGAAGGATCTAGAGAAAGTACCCAAGGAGCTGAATGGGTCTGCAACCCTATAGGAGGAACAACTATAAACTAACCAGTACCCCCAGAGCTGTGTCTCTAGTTGCATATGTATCAGAAGTTGGCCTAGTCAGCCATCAATGGGAGGAGAGGCCCTTGGTCTTGCAAAGATCATATGCCCCAGTACAGGGGAATGCCAAGGCAAGGAAGTGGGAGTGGATGGGTTGGGGAGCAGGGTCGGGGGAGGGTATAGGGAGCTTTGGGGATAACATTTGAAATGTAAATGAAGAAAATATCTAATAAAATACATTTAAAAAAAGAAGAAAGTGGATAAAGGACCTTAAGATAAAACCAGATACACTGAATCTAGTAGAAAAGAAAGTAGAAAATAGCCTCTAAGACATTGGCAGAAGGGAAAGTTTTCTGACAAAATGGCTCTGGCGCTAATATTAACAATTGATAAATGGGACCTCTTGAAACTGAAAGCTTCTATCAGGCAATAAAGTATTTGATTTTTAAGTTTTTTTTCACATATTTACTACATGAATAATTTTATACCATATTATAGAAAATGTATTTTAATCATTTGAATTTTCAAATAGAATACCATCAATCTTTAGAGTGAAATTGAATTATTAGTCACCAAAAGATAATTCAACTGCAAATAATATTTTCTTTTTAAAGTTAATATTGAAACAGGATTTCTTTCAATTTATTCTCACATCCAATGGAACTCTAAACAGGAATTTTGAGTCTGTCATCAATGAATGATGCTTTCATTATACTTACTTATCCTTCTGTGAGAAGGAACATGTTCCTGAAACCCCAAATTTTATAATCAGCAAACAACTATCTGACCAAAGCCTACATTATTTTGTGTGGGCTCTCCCTTCTTGGCATAGCTATAACAACATTTGTGTCAGTAACCTTTGTATTTTAGCAGTGTTCAGCCAATTTTTCTGAGGCACACACACCAAAAGCATAATTTTAAATAAGATGTTGTACTGGCTGGTTTTGTGTGTCAACTTGACACAAGCTGGAGTTATCACAGAGAAAGGAGTTTCAGTTGAGGAAGTGCCTCCATGAGATCCAGCTGTAAGGCATTTTCTTAAATAGTGATCAAGGCAGGGAGGGCCCCTTGTGGGAGGTGCCATCTCTGGGCTGGGAGTCTTGGGTTCTATAAGAAAGCAAGCTGAGCAAGTCAAGGGAAACAAGCCAGTAAGGAACATTCCTCCATGGCCCCTGTGTTAGCTCCTGCTTCCTGACTTCCTTTGGTAATCAACAGCAATGTGGAAAGTTTATGAATAAACTCTTTCCTCCCCAACTTGCTTCTTGGCCATGATGTTTGTGCAGGAATAGAAACAATGACTAAGACACATACATTTTTGAATGAACAAAGCTCATATACAATTTGATTAAACAGTAAAGAATTTTGTATCTTCAATGTATGGACGGAAAGTGATTATACTGTATCAATCCAGAGTTTCCAGTCTGGCAAGCTTACTCTGCTATGATGCTCTAGCTGTGTTTTCTGTGTGATGGTGTTGTGTTTAGGCCCTTATTTCGATGGCAATCTCAGAGCTTTTCATCATATGCAGGCATGGCCTTGTCTAGAGGGCTAGGGAAAGTCAACATTTCTTCTTATTTCTCCTCAGCAGCTAAAGGCCTGACTAGTTCCCAGTCTCATCTAGGACTGAATTTTGTGTCTCATTGGCTAGCATTAAATCATATGCCTAGACCTATATATCCTTATGGTATTATCATAAGGATCTGGTTACACAAAGGTCAAGCCCTGGACTAACAAGAGGATAATTGTCTTCTTGGTGTCATGGAGAAAAGAAAATGTTTTAAATTTTAGGGTTCCTTAAAAGTTGGACAAAGAAAAGGGGTTTATGCAAATAAATGGGTTCATTTGAATTTCATTTTGTTTTTAATATTTATCTTATATAAACGAGTAGTCTGTGTATAGACATCTACATGCCAGAAGTAGGCATCAAATCCCAAGATAGATGGTTGTGACCCACCACCATGCACCATGTGGTTGCTGGGGATTGAACTCAAGACTTCTAAAATAGCAGATTTAAAGAGTGCACATAACCATTAAAGCATTTCTTTATCCCCCATGAATTTCATTCATTAACAGTTTAAAAAATTGAAGCTATTATTTTGTTGTTGCTCCTGTGCAGTTTTGTTTTTACTCAGAGAAAATTGAGAGAGAGAGAGAGAGAGAGAGGAGGGAGAAGAAGGAGAAAGAAAACATAAAAATGACAGATGGAGAGTGGTCATGAGTTCCAAATATAGCCAGCTCTGAAGACAGTTGTTTGTTAATTTTTATTTATGCTTTGAAATGTTCATAAATGTCGACTATGGTACCATATTGCCCATATCCTTTACTTTCACCTCTAGTTACTCCTGGATTTCTTCTACCATAGCCCCTTTGAACTTCGTTTCTTCATTTTCTTTTTTTTTTTTTTTTTTTTTTTACTTTTTATTAAGTATTTTCCTCATTTACATTTTCAATGCTATCCCAAAAGTCCCCCATACCCTCCCACCCACTCCCCTACCCACCTACTCCCACTTTTTGGCCCTGGTGTTCCCCTGTACTGGGGCATATAAAGTTTGCATGTCCAATGGGCCTCTCTTTCCAGTGATGGCCTTCTAGGCCATCTTTTGATACATATGCAGCTAGAGTCAAGAGCTCTGGGGTACTGGTTAGTTCATCAAGAGGGTTGCAGATCACTTTAGCTCCTTGGATACGTTCTCTAGCTCCTCTATTGGGGGCCCTGTGATCCATCCAATAGCTGATTGTGAGCATCCACTTATGTGTTTGCTAGGCCCCGGCCTAGTCTCACAAGGGACAGCTATATCAGGGTCCTTTCAGCCAAAGCTTGCTAGTGTATGCAATGGTGTCATCATTTGGAGGCTAATTATGGGATGGATCCCTGGATGTGGCAGTCTCTAGATGGTCCATCCTTTTGTCTCAGCTCCAAACTTTGTCTCTGTAACTCCTTCCATGGGTGATTGTTTCCAATTCTAAGAAGGGGCAAAGTGTCCACACTTTGGTCTTCGTTCTTCTTCAGTTTCATGTGTTTTGCAAATTGTATCTTATATCTCGCTATACTAAGTTTCTGGGCTAATATCCACTTATCAGTGAGTACATATCATTTGAGTTCTTTTGTGATTGTGTACCTCACTCAGAATGATGCCCTCCAGGTCCAACCATTTGCCTAGGAATTTCATAGATTCATTCTTTTTAATAGCTGAGTAGTACTCCATTGTGTAAATGTAACCTAGGGAAAGTAATGCTGCCCATATGCTTTTGAATGTAGGGATATCTACTGGAACTTGGGCAACCTAAGAGGAGTCACAACCCTGAAGAAATCTGACTCCATTTTAAATTTATCTTTATAGATCCACAAAGCACAAAAGTCTGTTATAGCTGGCTAGTGTGCTGAACTTTTATTTATTCCATTTATTATCCGATGTGCATGCATATATGCATACTTAATTATTTTTCATGCATGTAAGATTTAAACATAAAAGGAAAGATAATGGCCTCTAAACTGGTTTCCAGTCCCTTTATGCTATGTCATTTGTAACAACAAGCATAAGTCATGATATAGTTTAAATGCTTGCTATAATATTAAGAGCCAAGTTAAACCTGCCCAGTCCTAGTATAGAAATAAGACTTTTATACTGCTGTCCATATCGATAATTTGTGGAACAGAAAACCTGCAACATATTTATAAACAAATGTTTCATTTTCAAAATAAATTGGACAAAAATAATATGATGGACCTAAGACAGAATGATAAATAAGACTGAGCAGGACTTCCTGTTCATATTCCATCTGTATGGATCAAAGGGTACAATGATAAATGAACCAAAATCGAAAACCTGTGCAAGCAATCTAAGTCAGAGTTCTAGTATTGCCCTGTTAATGTCTTGGAGGAGTGAATGTGAATTGCAAGTGTGGACATAGAAAGGCAACTTGAAGTACCTGGATACATGAGCAATGAGAAGTTGTCAATAGTAGCATCTGAGTTTGGTTTAAGAAAACTAAGTTAAAATCATTTAGGATTAACCCTATTCTGATGAGGTCACAAACAATAAAGCAAATTAGAAGAGTTGCATAACTACAATCAAGAATGACTCACACACCATGGCAAGAAGTATCTGGGGGCATAAGAGTTAATTTTACAGAACCCATTGTACTGGTAAGTGCATCCTAATGAGTGCCACATGATTTGGACAGCCTTCTGTTTCTGGCAGTGTTACAGTTAAATACACACATATAATAAATAGTCTGTAAATATCCTTTAAGCTACCAGATTTATGAATTTTGATTTTGTATTGTGCCCACATATTATGGTTTTCCTAATAGATGATAATTAATATATTTCCTGCATAGAAAAATGTAGCAAGTAAGGCCAATATTACATGCCTATCCACTTCCATCTATCTACAGTAGAAGAACCAAATAAATTGAGCCATTTAATGTTGGAGAGGAAAATGTACCTACTCAGAAACCTTCAATGTGCTAGTAATAAAATGATGCTAAAATAAAAACACTTAGAAGAATAAAATATGTCATCAAATGAACTCACTGGGTACTAATTTTCATCTGTCAAATCTGGAACCAGCTGTACCCCACAGAAGCCACCTTGACGCAGCTCCACGGGGACTGTTACTTTTACAAATATTTATTGTCTTCTGATTTTTCTTCAAATGTGAAGTGCATATGCTGGCAGAAACAACTGTGTGAAAAGTAATCGAAGAAAAATATGAGGCATATGCCTTTTCTTGGCTTCCCATGAACTACATCTTGTCACCCGATCTCTAGAAATTTGGATACAAGCAAATAAGTGTGTGTGTGTGTATAGTTATTAATATATCATCATCACCTCTTTTACATGGAAATACTTCAGCTGAAGTTGCAGTGTCCACATAAGCCAGTAATTCCTCTATTTAAAACTGTTCTCAGTAACTACCTCACATCCTTTTCAGAGTTGATAAGAAGTGTTACATGACCTAAATACCACTTTGTAAGAGAAGGGATCTTAAAATACAAAATTAAAAATCCAACTTTATGCTGCCTCTGTTACAGGAACACACATTTAAAAAAACAATGTATATGTATGTGTGTGTGTGTGTGTGTGTGTGTGTGTGTGTATACATATATCAATGACATAATAAATGATTATGAAAACTGAAGAGCCAAAAGTTAACAGGATGAATAGAAAAATGTGAAGAATTGAGATATCAACACATCTGGTTCTTATTAAGTGATGAGCTAAAAATCAAAGTGTGGAAAAAGTGAGAGATGTAAGGAACAATAGCAATCAATTGAATGTGTTGACCATGCAAACAAAACTCTACAATAATGTATTTTATTTTCAAAAGATCTCAAATGAAAACTTCAAGATCTCATATGTCCAAGAGAGTAAAATGTCAGTACTTTTAAACAATAACTGAGAGGTAATCTGAGATCAATAATGAAAAATCAAGAGCAAGTCCTCAATTTTTAAAAGTTTTGCTCATGTATTTTTAAATAGCTTGAGGTCAAAGAAAATCCAAACTAGAACTATATTAGCTAGACATTGTGGTTTACACCTTTAATCCTATCACTTTGGAGGCAGAGGAAGGTGAAACCATGAATTTGAGGCCAACTTGCTCTATGTGGGGAGTTCTAAGTCAGCCAGCTAGTGTTCATAGTGAGTCTGTCTGAATATTGTATAAGTTGAATAAAAGTGAATACTGTGCATCACAAGTTAGAGTGGGAAAAATTAAAACAGTATATAACAGTATACTATATAACATTAAACCTCTATGTTAGATGAGAAAAGATTTTTAAAATGAATGATCTAAATATGTCAAAAATGCCTAGAATTCATAAATTGACAAAAATAAGATCAGATATAAATGAGATTGTTTACTATATATGTCGAATTGAAATTATTAACGTTATGATAATAAAATATTTACCACTTTTTTCTATTTTTACATTGAAAACTCGGCTTCAACCAGAAATAGTTTCTACAGCATTACTTAATGTTTTTATTCACTTTACATCATAGCTTCCCGTGCCTCCTTTCTCTCCCTCCCTCTCTCTCATTTCCTCCCTTTCACTTCCCACCTCCTTTTCTTTTCTTTTTTGTATTTTATTAGATATTTTCATTATTTACATTTCAATTGTTATCCCCTTTCCTAGTTTCCCCTCCAAAAACCCCCTATCCCCTCCCTCCTCTTCCTGCTCCCCAACCCACTCACTCTCATTCCTGGTCCTGGGATTCCCCCACACTGGAGCATAGAGCCTTCACAGGATCAAGGGTCTCTCCTCCCATTGATACCCTACTAGGCAATCCTCTGCTACATATGCAGCTAGAGAGACAAGTCCCACCATGTGTTTCTTTGATTGGTGGTTTAGTCCCAGAGAGCTCTGAGGGAACTGGTTAGTTCATATTGTTGTTCCTCCTATGGGGCTGCAAAACCCTTTAGCTCCTTGGGTACTTTCTTTAGCTCGTTCAGTGGGGACCCTGTGCTCTGTCCAAGGATGACTTGAACATTCACTTCTGTATTTGCCAGGCACTGGCAGAGCCTCTCAGGAGACAGCTATATCAGGCTCCTGTCAGCAAAATCTTGTTGGCATCTGCAATAGTGTCTGGATATGGTGATTGTATATGGGATGGATCCACAGGTGGGGCAGTCTCAACCATCCTCAACATATCAAATCAAAATAGGACTAAGCACATCTTCTATTAAGCTTAGACAAAACAGCCTTGTTAGGGAAAAGGGATGGATTCTCTCTCATGTCATATGTCTAAAGTTGGGCCAGTCAGTGGTTGGCCATTCCCTCAGTTTCTGCTCCATCTTTATCCTTGCACAGCTTTTAGGCAGGATACATTTTGGGTTGAAGGGTTTGTGGGTGGGTTGGTGTCTCATCCCTGGGTCAGAATTCTTGTATGGTTATAGGAGATGGCCATTTCAGGTTCTATATTCCCTACTGCTAGGAATCTTTGCTAGAGTCACCATCATAGGTTCCTTAAAGTTCCCCTTGTCCTTGGTTTTCTAGTTCATGACAGAGATGCCCCCCCCCCACCAGTTCCAATTCACTCTCTTCCCCACACTTGGCCCCGAAGTGGGTCCCACCCAGTTCCCTCCCTCCATCCACTCCTGATGTCTACTTCTTTGTATTTGTGAATTGTAGCATGGTTATTCTGTACTTTATGACAAATATCCACTCATGAGTGCATACCACGTGTGTCTTTCTAGGTTTGGGTTACCTCACTGAGGATGATATTTTCTAATTCCATCTATTTTCCTGAAAAAAAAGAAAACCCACGATGTCCTTGTTTTTAGTAGCTGAATAGTATCCCATTTTGTAAATGAACCGAGTTTCCTTTATCCATTCATCAGTTGAAGACCATCTAGGTATTTTGGAGTTTCTGACTATAAGTAAAGCTGAATGGATGTAGTTGAGTAATTGTTCTTGTGGTATGGTTATATTGCCCGGTCTGCTAGAGCTGTGTCTTGAGGTAGAATTATTTCCATTGAGAAACTACCAAATTGATTTCCAGAGTAGAACAAGTTTCTACTCCTCTACAGCATTCTTAAAAGAAACCCTTTCCTTTATTCTTGCAACTTCTGAAGACTTCTCTTTCTGGTTTGCCTTCTTATCACATTCATTTACTAATATGAAGGATGCGTACTTATGGACTAGATATTATGTTTCATTTCCAACCTGATAACTAACAAAAGAAAGACTTTCTGGAACTTGCCAAAATTTCATGTTTTCATCATTTATTACAGCCCAATATTTCTCATACTTAATACAACTGATTGTTATCAATAATTATTTGAATTTTAAATATACTAATCACACTAGTACTAAAATATAACCCTGTTGGTCACTAATCAGCAGGTCATTTTTAAACAAAATAGAATTGTTAGTTTTGTGTGTTTGTGTATTTGCTGTATGTATGTATGTATATATGTATATATACAAAATATGCATATACATAATGTGCATATTATATGTATTGTGTGTATATATTTCACAAAAGCATGTGAGTTCTTGTGAGCATACATGATGAGGCCAGAGGTTGATGTGGGTATGTTTCTTAGACAACCTATACTTTTAAAACTACTGCACATGTCAACATAGATGCACATATCATGGTGTGCATGTGAAGAGTAAAAGATTCAAAGTTGATCCTCTCCTTCCACCATCTTAGCCCCTGACATTGAACTCAGGTTTTCAGTCTTTCCATGAGATTTCTCTACATGCTGATTTCTCCACCAGCCTACCCTTTATTTTTGGGGAAGAATCTTTCTTTGAAGTTGGAGCTAACTGTTGGACCTAACTGAATAGGTTCCAGTAATCTACTTATGTTGAACAGATGTGTACCACTGAATCCAGCTTTTATCAACTTTCTTGGAATCCAATCACAGGCCCATGTGCAAACTTAGTAGTCTTCCCAGTCCTGATGTTCAATGTTCATAGTAAATGAAGTTGCCGTTGTCCAATCTCATCCTTCTGTCCTTCTGCATTGGTCCTCTGATGACTTTCATCCATTTCAATGAGTGAGCATTTATATAAATATATATACATGTGTGTCTATTTATGCATATGTGTGCATGTCCGTGCATATAAATCCTCTCAATTTGTCTTTGATATTTATTTTTTGGCAATCCCATAAAACTGCTAAAAACAGGTGGCCTAAAAGAACATTTTGTTGCCTTGACATTTGCAGGCTACAAGGATCAACTGAGGTGCTGGTGATGTCTTAGTACTTTTGAAGGCTCTAATGGCAAATGTTTCTTGCTCTTTCTATCTTTGTATGTGCTGGAAATCTGTGGAGTTCTTTGGCTTAAAGATGCCTTATTATCTCATGGCTGTTCTCTTCCACTGTGTCTTTAAATCTCCTCCTCTCTCTGTGCACACATCTAAAGTTCCCCTTTTATGATAATACCAGCTATATTAGATTATGGTTCACAGATGTCACCTTTTCTTGGCCTAGTCAGATCTGTAAAGATCTTACTTCTGTGTTAGGTCACACTCTGAGTTACTGGAAATTAAGACCCTGGACCTGGTTTTATGGGACACAATTGAATTCATGACATTACCTGTCTTTTTTAGATCTCATTCATCTTATTGGCCCTCAACTTTACTTTCTGGTTTTCTCTCTTCTTTGCCATGGTCATAGAAGGATGTTCTTTTCCCTTGTTTATCCCATATCTGGAGAGAAGTTATTTTAGTGTGCTTTAGCATGTATAAGGTGCTAGGTTCACTGTCCAGCATCCAAGATAAAAAATAGTCAGGTTATATAAATTAAAATAGTGGCTCACTTGCTGGATATAGCAAGCTGCATGCTGATTCTATAGCACAAAGTAGTGATGGTGTGGGGGACTCAATGGGGTTTGCCTCTTGACAATAAAAAAGAATATGCTAGTGTCCCTGTGCAGTGGTGGAGACAGAAGCAAATGATTGCTGGGGCTATTATCATAGTCAACAGTAAGAAAATGTACTGCATGTCAGCTTACCTCCAGTACTGCCTCCTTCACCCCGCTTTCAGATTTCATTGTTATTCACCTGCAATTTATAGTGAAGTTGTCTCCTTACCTCCAATCTCTCCACATTCTAATCCAGTCGGCAGACATTGCCCAGATTAATCATCCTGTTCCCTGGCTCTGCTCATTCTCCAGGGCACCATCCTTCACTGACTCCCCATTGTCTACAAAATAAAAGTAAAACTTCTTAGATTGAAATAAAAGGCCCTCTGGTCCCAAACCTCCTTTCCAACCTCATTTTCTACAACTCACCTCCATATATCAAATGCTTCAATGAAACAGAGCTGTTTGACATTCTGCCCACGTGCTGCGTATTTTGGCACCTGTGTGCTCTTGTTTATGCAGTTCCTCTGCCTCAGACCCAATCTCATTCAAATCCTGACTAGCCTTGCAGGCCCTGGTGAAATGCTGTCTGCTGCAAAGAGCCCTCCTTAATCATGCTGGCAATGAGGAACCCTGCTCTGGTTTGAATCTGAGTAAATTCAGGAGTATCTGTTATCTATACACTCATCCTCAGAATACTTATTGGATGTCAATTATATAATGTGGGCCATGAAGCAGAGACTCAGAAACAGTGACTATGAAAATGGTATGTAGCTCTAGGCACTGTAAGCACCTTCAGTTCAAAAGGTAGACCAAAATTAATTTAGAAGAGCCCTATAATTTAATCTGTGGCATTTTCACACACCAACTCATGAAGTATTATTTTACTGGATTGACTATTTTATGTATCTTTTATCTTCATGACAGATTCTTCTTCAACTGTGAATAAGCCAATCATAATGATAGTATTTAGATCACAGAAAGCATCAGGCATGTTTGTATGTTTGTGAAGACAGAACAAATGAAACAGTGTTTTGTTATATCAATAGACTAATCTTTTTAATCATTTCTATCATATGAAATCTTGGCTTCACTAAAACTTAAATCATTAAGTTCCAGTGGTTTTGTAATCTTATGGTGCATTTTAAAGGCTGTAAGTAGAGGCTGAAAGCAAGTTCCACTGGAATTTCATAAGTAAAGTACATGATTCTTCTCAGGATAAATGTATTTTATAAAGAAAAACTAAGAATAGTATCATGGCATATATATATATATATATATATATATATATATATATATGTGAAATATATATATATGAATGTGAAATGATATAATGAAATCTAATGATATGATGAAATCTATCACTTTCTGCACTAACTTCAAAATATTAAAAGTAAAGTTATCAGAATTTACCAATCTGAAAACTCAAACACATGCTTCTAATATTTGGCATAATTTATATAGCTGAAGGAACGTCATTATGTCCTTTTATGTCATGACTTTCTCATCCATAACATAAGGGTAATCAGAAAGTATTGAGGGTCTTTCAATAGCATGATTAAATTAAGTGGTTCATAGAACAGTAAAATAATTTTCTTCATGTGATTATTTTCATCACTTTTACATTGGTTAAAATAATAAGTTGAAAGAATTCTCTGGAAGCTTGTCATGAGCTGGTTTAAAACTTACCATAGAGTGATTGCAGCTTGAATACTTTATTGCAAACAGAGCAAAATGTCCTAGGAGTGTATAAGATTTTAAGGTAATATCCAAGTTTAATTAGTTGAAAACAGAAGTCCTTTGAAACAAGGAGAAAGGGACTTGAGCTTAGTCTTCAGGTCATGACTCTTCACTGGTCTCCAGATGAGCCTTGGTCCATAGGTAGAGGGATTTGGCTGATTTCCTATTCTTTTCAGCATATGCAAACTCCCAGGTCACCATCCAGTCTGGGGTGTGTCTCATAACTGCATCTTTAACTGTGATATGGGGTATGATGGCTACTTAGGCTGAGATTTCACGTCTAGGTCTGTGTCAGAAAAGAAAATTGGGTTAGGTAAGAGAAAGTTCCCTAAATAGAAGCAGAGAATGTTCTTCAGAATGAAGGATAGAGCACCCTGCTGTCAAATTCAGTAGCTATCTACAACATCTACTCATCTGCAAAATTTACCTGCTTATATCAAATAATTCAGCCAAGATGAAATTTCTGGCCTTTGTCATATGTGCTCCATGTTTTGGCACCTGTGGACTCTTCTCCCAGGCGTCAAATATGACTAAGCTTTTTCTTAGATCACAGTTAAGGTTTTTTTTCTTTTTGTTAACAATTAATGGTAAACAGAGGTTGATACTTTATATAGAAAGTAAAACAAATGATTCAAAATATGATCAAATACAATTATTGTTATCTAGATGAACCATAGACTCATAATATGTTAGAAGCCCACCCAAAAGCTCTGTCTAAATAGTACCTAAAACTAACTTAATTCTGAAGAGTAAAGACTACAGGCAGGTACCCTATGAAAAGCACGGGCCTTCTTAGAATGGAAGTCAGTGAAAATCTGAGAGCCCAGCAAAGGTGCTAAGAGGAAACTGCTTAGAATCCTCAGCTTCACAGTGAATATAAGCCAGAGGATTCCCAAGATGAGTACTGGACAAAGAACCTGAGAGATTTCACAGAAGTCTCTCAGATATCCTGCAAGCATATGGTTTGCATCAAGAAATCAAATTAAGGACAAAACTCTTAGGTAAAGAAAAATGGGAGTGGAATGGAAGAAAGTGAGTATCAACTGCTACTGATCATCAACATATTTAAAATCCAAAACAAAATGATATATACTTAAAACAACAACAGCAACAAATTCTAGACTTAGTTCTACTAAAGATGAGATTGAACTTTGGCCCTTCACTATGGCATTAAAGAAGTGCCACATGATGTTTTAGGCACATATCATTTAGTTAAATATAAACAATAGAATTTTATGTGTGCTATACTGGGTATGGAACCCATGACCTTGAATTTGCTATCCAAGTGCTATATCCATGGGCTATATTCCCAAGTCATTATTAACTTATATCTCTCCTATCCATTTGTACAAAATGAATAACATGCCAGAAATTATAGTAGAGGTAAAGTGAAAAAAATATATTGTTTTCTCAACAAAGGAAACCTTCAATAGGAAAAGATCCAGAAAAGGCCCACATAGTATGTTAACCACACAAAAGCTTTATAGTACCTAATGTTATGATTTAAAAGAATCTAGTAATTATAAATCCATAGACAGATTTGCAGACTCAGTGAACAGCAATGTACACTGGCAAGGGAGAAGTTTCAACAATGAGGCTACTATTGCAATGGAGAAGATAAATGAAAGCCTAGAAAATGAAAAATGAAGGGCGTCTGGCATACATTAATGGAAAGACTAGACACATAAGATAACAGGTAGGTCACTAGAAAAGAGCAGACTGAAACACAAGAAGGCAGTGTAAGGGTTTCTGGTCTACCTCAGCATTGTACTGCACAGACAACTTAAACAACAGCATGGTTGCTTTATCTCTCTAAAATGGGAGGCTAGACATCAACAATTGATCTGTTAGGAAGGTTGTTTCTTTGTCTTAGGCTTGGAGGTAACTCCTCCCTACAGGATCTTTCAGATGTTCTCTAACGTAGCTACATTGAAGTTTCCTAAGGACACGAGTCATTTGATTTGGCCTATACTTAAGACTTTATTTTAAATTCTTTAAAGTTTCTTCCTTCAAATTTGGACATCTACTGGGGCAGTGGAGGTGAGGTTTGCTACATAAATATCTAGTTACAATACAAGTCATGTTATGGCAGACACATGGGAAAAACAATCAGAGGGTTAAAATACATGGAATTAGAACCTTAGATATAAATAAAGACAATAAGAAAATGAGAAGGGGCATTCTACAATTGATTCCAGGCACCAACATAGTCAGAGGGTGGAGCACAGACCTGGGAGGACTGTGAAGTGAGTGATATCAGGGTGCATGATTTGAAATTCCCAAATAACCAATGAAAATATTATATTTGAAAACATTCACTTAGATGGGCTGAATAAACACAAAGCCATAATATAGTATGTTATGAAAAAGAAACAAAAACAACAACAACAACAACAACAAAAGAAAAACAGGTAAAGGAACAATTTGTAAACCATTTGTAAAGGAGGTAAAGTTAAGTTAGGGCCAAAGATCCATTTTATATAGGAAAAAATTTGTAACAGTGTCTGGGGATGGTAACTTCTTACCTGGAGTAGGAGGCCAGCAAACAGGCAGTATCATCAGGAAGAGACAGAAGATGACAAAAAATAAACAAAATCATATATAGCCAAATTATTCTTCAAATAGGAAGATGGAATGAAAGGGGAGAAGTATCACTAGAAATATACACGTCAAATAAGTGTTTGACTGAAGGACAGAGACGAGTGACAGAAATGGTGCTCTGATCTCTAAAAGTGAACTCAGAGCATGGGAAGCAGGAGCCGTTTTGATGGGATGAAAAGAATCTTCAAAGCATGGAGGGGTTTCAAGCTTATGAAGAAAGAAACCACAAGCTAGCTGCTAGCACAGAGGATGCTAATATGCCTCAAAACTTAACCATCCTAGTTCCTACAAGCAAAATCTTAATGAGGACTTATTATAATATTGAACATTTCTCAAGAAAGAACTTCCTCTTATGAATTAATCAAGAAGAGTTCGTCATTTATCAATTCTTTATTTCTCATTAATTTTCTTAAACATCTATGTTCTGATTTCTAATTTCTCATTTTTCTATGCTGAATTATATACTGTATTACCATAGATAGTCTATGCTGAAATGCCTATGTAAATAGGCATGTATTCAGAGTGGAAGCCAGTATACAGCATTCACTGGTCAGTAGGAATGTGAAAGAAACCATGGGAACAACATTGAGGGCAGCGAGAGAACAGAATTTGATTACACAGTTTAGGACAGAAGGCTCCTGTAGAAGTGCTAACAATCTAGGGATCATTTGTTTCTGCCAGCGCCATGGGAGTTGTGTTGGCTTGGTTCAGCAGGCACCTCTTCTTCCTCTCTTTAGACAGGGCACTGACTATTAAATATCCTGTTGTGTTGTTTGACCTACTATCCAATCCCCCTGCAGTCAACCTCCACTAAAACGGAAAGGCTATGCTAAAAGAGCACCAACCTTCAAAGATGCATGTGGAAAATATTCATTTTTGCACTCTGTGATTGAAGTCAGAGATGTCTTACTGTCAGAATTCTCAAATGTCACTCCTTCTCTGAGAGAGTAGAGGGCATGGGAAGCGTGTGAAACTTTCCTTTTAAAAGAACTCCAAGCGAATACTTAGTGGCAACAGAAGGTGCCAGGTTGAGAAATGAAAGCAACAGAGCCCTATGAAAGCACGGAACTCCAGGATCTCAGCTGGGTTCGTTCTTATAATGATGGTACCGCTGCATAATGTGGCATTCAGCTCCCGATTCCCCTTACCAAATTGGAGGTTAAAATGATGACCTGGCTCAAGGGTCAATGTTGAGAGACCTGATATGGGAAGCTCTATCAATTAGAGATAAAAAGTCACAGGGCTGTCAGGAGCCTTTACTTCTTTCACAGTGGGGAAATGTGCCCAGAGGTATTTTACATCTCTCAGGTTTGACTCCCTTGTTACAAAATGAAGGGATTAGAATTGATGAGGTCCCAGGCTCTTTTCAAGGCTGAAATTTGAGGAGTAAGTGTTCAATTCCTCTTAAAGTAGAGTTATTTTTACATGAGAAATTTTACATAAAGAAAAAAAAAGGTGGCTTCTGGGGCAACATTAACCTTGGGAAGTCCAAGTTGCATGCTAATACTCCATCCATCATTTTCATGTAATTTAAATACAACCAAGTATTTTTTCAATGTTTATTGGAGGTCCAGTTGACATACTTAGCTTGTTTATAACAACTTTATAATATGGAAATACTAAGCATTATACAGTTAGCCCCACAATCTACTGGTTATCAATTAATTGGTTTTTGTATATTCCAGTGATTTTGGAGTACTGAAATACATTTTCAGGGTTAACTTTCTTTGAATTAATATTCAATGTACTAGTAACAAATTAACAAACCCAATTCATTCTTAAGGTTTTTAATTCAGCATATGAAAGTTATTATTCTATTTATAAGTTTAACAAATTCAAGTGATTACCTTAAAGGAATCCTTTGATTATTGTTTAATCTCATGTAAAAATTTCGTTAAACAAAATCAGACTTTCAAAGTACATGTATAAATTTAATACATATCATTTCTGTTCAATTACTTCAATTGTTAGATGAACCCTAACAAGAAGTTAAATAATGCATATATGTTTTATAAATACAATTTGTGAATATTATTATGTTTAAGTTTTATTCCCAAACTACACAATATTTCAATGAGGCATACATCTAAATGAATTCTTCTGTTTTACAGCATGTCTCCTAAATGATAAAACCAGTTCCTTTACTTTGACACAAAATATTCATACCATAAATTTGTCCTTTCAATATTGGCTGCAGTTTCTTGTCCATGCAAGGGATCAAAAGCAAATAATTCCCACTAAAAAATTAACTGTGTTGACTAATGTTGAGAGGCATATCCTTATATGGTTGGAACTAGCTAAATAAAAAGTATTATCCTTGGGAGATAGTTAGCAGTACAGACAGGCATTCGTCTGTGTGGACCTATATTTGAATGTTCAGGCATCCTGGCCTATAAACAATCCTTACCTCCTTGGGATACTTATTTCAATGAATGAATTATTATAGTATACCAATTTTGTGCCAAGGGAAACAGAGCCTCTTGTACTGTCATTTTGAAAAGAAAGTGGATACAAATCGTACTTCCTTCAGGTTGCAACATTTTCAGATGAAGTATCATCCTGCTTACCATGTGATGGTTTTCATTGTACTAGCCTCACTAAATCAGGAACTTCCCTTCACTGATAGAATTTTCAGAATCGCCTCCAGCCAGTGATCAGCAACTAAAGTACTAGGTGGACCCTTAGTTTCCAGATGAGCAGTGTGAAATGCCATGATGAATAAAGAACATTCTAGATGACTATGAAGGGCACAAAAGCAACTTGTAATAATTGATAAACACTGAACAGCTTCCCTGTCTCCTCTGAAAAAAAATATATTTTCTTACCAGTTAAGGTTTTATTCTTTTTTGTTAATATTTAATTATTTTTGAGAGTTTCATACATGAGTGTTTTATCTGCATCTATTCCAATACAAATTCTTCCAGACCCAGCTTCTCCTATGGTCTGCCCATCCTATCCCCTTAACCTTCTCAACTCCATGACTTCTTCTTAAAGTTGTATGTATGGATTATTTTACGGAACTCAGAAGTGAAATATCATGCAGCTATATTACTCCTCACAAACTTGTATAGTCCCAAACTCTCTACATCTCAATTAGAATTGTTATTCTGAAGCTGTGAAGCTTTGCTTAGGGTTTTAAACTTTCAATATCAGTTACATTTTGATGCACTTATCTACCGCAAATGAAAGGAAAAAAATCCATCCCTGAATTCTGTTTGTTTGTTTTCAACTCCAGATTTTATTCCCCTCCTGGCCCATCCTCCGACTGTTCCACATCCCATACTTCCTCTCAGACTCTCTGTCTCTACAAGGATGTCCTCACCCCTCACCCCACCCCACCAGACCACTAAACTCCCCGAGGCCTCAATTCTCTTGAGGGTTAGGTGCATTTTCTCTGACTAAACCCAGACCCAGCAGTACTCTGCTGTATATGTGTTGGGGGGCTCATATCAGCTGGTGTATGCTGCCTGGTAGGTGTTCCAGTATCTGAGAGATCTCAGGGGTCCAGGTTAATTGAGACTGCTGGTTCTCCTACCGGGTCGCCCTCCTCCTCAACTTCTTCTAGCTTTCACCTAATTCAACCACAGGAGTCAGCAGCTTCTGTCCATTGCTTGGGTGCAAATATCTGCATCTGACTCTTTCAGCTGCTTGTTGGGTCTTTCAGAGGTCGTGACAGGTCCCTCTTTGTGAGTGCTCCATAGCCTGCATAATAGTGTCAGGTCTTGGGTCCTCCCCTTGAGCTGGATCCAAATTTGAGCCTGTCGCTGGACCTTCTTTTCCTCAGACTTCTCTCCATTTTCATCTCTGTAGTTCTTTCAGAGAGGAACAATTATGGGTCAGAGTTTTGACTGTGGGATAGCAACCCCATCCTTCACTTGATGACCTGTCTATCAGCTGCAGTTGGGCTCTACAAGTTCCCTCTCCCCACTGCAGGGCATTTAATCTAAAGTCTCTCCCTTTGAGTCCTCAGAGTCTCCTACCTCCCAGGTCTCCAGTACATTCTGGAGGGTCATCATAACCTCCTATCTCCCGAGGTTGCTTGTTTCCCTTCTTTCTGTTGGCCCTCTGAGATTTCAGGCTTTTCCCCCAACCCAATACCCAAGCATGTTCCCTTCTCTACCTCCCCTATTACCTTTCCCTCCCAGGTCCCTTACTCCCCCCTTGTGGTTGCTTTCTTCTTAAAAGTCATTTCAATGTAGCTGTGGGATCTCTTGTCACATACAAGCAGCTACTGAATCATTTCTGTTATTCAATCACACACTTTGTCAAAACTACTTACATCTAACTTGTATAACACACTGAAGGTATAACTGTATTTTGTCAGTTTGGAATACCTTCCTATGTACAATACTCAGGGGTCTACCAAGTTAAATTTATGCACCACCTATACTTTATTTTATGTATAAGCCACTTCTCATAGGCTCAACTTTGTTTGCTTAATCCATAGCCTGAAGGGAGCTGGCTCTAGAGTTTTTACAAGGTAAAAGATATAATGACTGCATTTAGATCCAACGGTCACATACTAAGCACAAGTTAATTTGATTCTGGAGTGATTTTTGGCACAAATATTTGTCTATTATAATTTACTAATTAATGGAGTACTACTCAGCAATTAAGAACAATGAATTCATGAAATTCTTAGGCAAATGGATGCATCTGGAGGGCATCATCCTGAGTGAGGTAACCCAATCACAAAAGAACACACATGGTATGCACTCACTGATAAGGAGATATGAGCCCAGAAACTTAGAATATCCAAGATACATTTTGCAAAACACATGGAACTCAAGAAGAAGGAAGACCACATGTGGATACTTCGCTCCTTCTGAGAATGACTTAATAATACCCATGGAAGGAGTTACAGAGACAAAGTTCAGGGCTGAGATGGAAGGAAGGACCATCCAGAGACTGCCCCTGCCCCAGGGATCCATCCCATAAACAACCATCAAACCCAGACACTATTGCATATGCCAGAAAGATTTTGCTAACAGGACCCTGATATAGCTGTCTCTTGTGAGGCTATGCCAGTGCCTGGCAAATACAGAAGTGGATGCTCACAGTCATCGATTGGATGGAACACAGGGCCCCTAATGAAGGAGCTAGAAAAAGTACCCAAGAAGCTAAAGGGGTCTGCAACCGTATAGGAGGAAAAACAATATGAACTAACCAGTACCCCCCAGAACTGTGTCTCTAGTTGTATCAGAGGATGGCCTAGTCATCATCAATGGGAGAAGAGGCCCTTGGTCTTGTGAAGTTTATATGCCCCAGTACAGGGGAATGCCAGGGCCAGGAAGCAGGAGTGGGTGAGTTGGGGAGCAGGGCGGGGGCGGGGAGGGTATAGGGGGCTTTGGGGATAACATTTGAAATGTAAATGAAGAATATATCTAACAAAAAAAGAAAGGATTGTACAAAGGGCAAGTGTGACTCAGCAGAAAGCAAATTTATCTAGAATGACAAGGACTCTTCAGTAGGTGTGCAGGCTTTGTCTAGGTTCTTCAGGTTTCAGATCAACCTGAGCAGTTTCACACATATAACTACTATTGGATTTAAGCATCCCAACATTTTTGCTTTCCACATGCTATTACCAGAGAGTTCTGTCTTCTATGAGAGAACTAAACCTTTGGCATTTTGTTCTTGTAATAACTGAAGCAAAGGATTCATTATACATACTCTAGTTGGCTTTGTGGAATTTATTTTCCTATTGTAGCCAATCACTACAACTCTTCATATGACAGACTTTCACCATTTCAGTCCCCTGAGTCATTTATTATGGCTGCGAATGAATACATTGCTTGGGGCCCAAATCTCCTGGAGATATGTGAAAAACTTAGAGAAGTGAATGTAAATCCCTACATATTGACTTAAAAAACAGAAAGATATGGATCCTGTTTCCCTTCAGCTCCTTGCACTGTTAATCAAAGCTAATTAAAATGTCGGGTCTTTTCAAAAAACAGCAGCAAGCTAATCTATTATAATAGAATATGGAGCTGACTCAAGAATATTTAAGTGTGCGTGGCTCTAGTATATGATCTTGTACCAATATGATAGTCTCAATCAACTCTTAGATCACCCGTCACCTATTATGTGCAAAGGAATTACCTGTTTTCTATAAAATTTCAAAATTTACATTGCAGAATTTACATTTACATGTTGTAATTGCAGAGCATATGCCCTGACTCTAAATCTGTAATTAGTATGGGAAGAAAGAATGGCTTCAAACAAAGAAAAAAAATTACAAAACACTTGTGATCGCAATATTCAGAAAGTATAGGATGGACAAAATTCTTGTGGAAAATGTCTATCTTACATAAATATAAAGGAAGATCATATTTTGCATAGAGTCAGGGGAAGAATACCATGTGCTACACAGAATATTCAAGGAAAAATGTTTTGTATATATTTATTTCAAATAAAAGTATGTTCCTAAGTACTGGGGAATAATGCTTTAATATTATATTTGGTTTTGCGTAGATTCCATAACAAATATCTGATTAATCAGGGATACAATTTTTCCATACTCTTTGGCATACAATTTTACCATGTCAACAACTAGACAGAGAATACTCTGTATTTCTTTAGATAGTATTTTCTTGATATTTGTTTTGGTACTTAAACCTGAAATGTCCTTATCCCAAAACCAAATATATGTATGTATGTATGTATGTATATATATATATATATATATATATATATATATATATGTACATATATATATACATATATACACACACATATATACACACATCATATATATACATGTATACTTATATTTAAATATATATATACACATATATATCACATGTATTATATGCACATATTTACTGTATGACACAGTCTTTTTAATTATTAATCATATAATGTATAATATATTATATAGTTATAGAGATATAATTTTAAGTATATAATTATATAATATAGAGCAATATATATTATGCATTATTCTACTTGTGATTTGTGCTGTTTTATTTTCCCCAAAACCTACCAGATTAGTTTATTTTGTTTCTCTGGCATCATTTCAGAGGTTGAGTTGCATAAGGCTGTGGATTTAAGTTTTCTGACCAAGGTTTGGAGATTAGAAACCAGAATGAAAATGGTGATGGGGCCATGTTCTCTTTGATGACTCAATGAAGCCATCCTACTTTGATTCTTGGAGCTGTTGGCTTTGAACACAATTATACAGCTCTGTTTATTTATGAACACATCTCTTTAATTACTGACCAGATCCTCCCTAATGTGTTTTTTATGCATTCTTCCTTTTGTCAAGAATATTAAGAACTGTGTCTTTGTATCCATATTCCTTTGTTTTATTAGCACATCTATTCAGATTCAATGAATTCCCATTACCTGAGCTTGATTTGATTGTATTTTTCAGATAATTATATTATATTCCCAAATACTGGGAAATAATGTTTCAGTATAGTATTTGGTTTTGGATGAATTGAATTGAGCCCATAATATTTCTTAAAAATCAGGGATATAATTTTTCATCATGTTTTATATATTATTTTATGACATCACCAGCTAGGCAGAAAACATTCTATATTTCTCTACATAGTATTTTCTTGATATTTGTCTTGGTGCGTAACCTTGAGATGTCCTAGAACCAAAGATATTACTTAATTCATCACCCATAACAAATAATATGTGTAAAAATTATGCTTCTGACTGTTAATTGTATATTTTTATAAAATATTTTTAAACTCTTAAGTATAATACCAATGTCAAAAAAATTCTTCATGAGCATTATAAAGTTATTTATTTATTTACCTATTTATTTATATATTTATTTATTTATTTTGGTGAAAGTTATTTTTAAAATGATGTTAAGTTACCTAGTGTAGGGTGGACATTATTAACAACAGAAGGCTCTAGGCACAACATGAACAAATGAAAATTCTGAACACATTTTATATTATTTCAATAGTCAAAGATGAATAATTAGTTAAGCTTATACAATTCTGACCATTTCCTCCTGTACTCAATTCCATCTGTAAGGTAACTGTTACAGAAGGAAAATGGTACAGGAGTCAAAAACAAAACAAAACAATACAAAATGAAATCAAATTGAGCACATGTTCTAACCTTACCACCTCCCGCAGTTATTGACGCTCAACATTAATAGACAGGAGATATTGTAAGGAGTCATACCAACTTGTCTACAATCCCTTCTGTAGAGTAATGACAACAGTTAGAAAATTTGAGAGAAATAAAGGTACATACTTAGAGCAATTGTTTCTTTGTGAAAACTACATAGTTTATAATCGTAGCAACATAGAATCACACTTTTGATATAAATTTTACCAGTTTGATTGCTAATTCCTTAGCTATTCCATGCAAATTTAGGCAGACACATGCCATTTTGGTTTATTTTTATGATCAAAATAGCTATGCCATATAGAGTTACCAGACACACTGTTTATTCAATGATTAGATCACATATCCCGTTGAATAAAAATAATATATTTGACTAAGGGTAAATCATTTCTTCATCTACTCTGTGTTAAAGAATTTATTGATATGAAAGATTTAGTGAGAGGTCTTAAAGAGAATGGAGACAGAGAGCAGAAGAACTGAACACTAGAAAGGGTTTATTTTGCTAACACATTTATGAGGTATCTATTATTCTTTGGATCTTGGTGTAAATTGAGAACTTTTTTCTAATAAATTATTGGGTGTGCTCCTTGCCTTCTTGACCTGAAGTTTTGTGTTTTTTTAAAATATGCATATGATGAATATCTAGCTTGTCACATATAGCTGTTTCCCAAATGACTGGGAACATGTGATCTCTACAGCTTCTATTGTCAATTTCTCAGCTCTTGATTCTCCTTCTCGATAACCCCTAGTGCAATGCACTCACGCCGATTCTCATACATACTCTCATTTCCACCTATCAATAGAACCAATCACAAAGGCTATACCTAAATAGCTTGAGGACATTTCCTCTCTTTTGCTTACTGTTTCCAAGTGGCCATTCCCATATTTCAATACTTAGTTTGCTCATGGCCTACTCAAGCCCAGCTTCTCATAGCTGCAAATTATAGGGACCCCCATCACATTCTCACAGGACCTTATTGAGAGATCTCTGTACAAAACTTAAAATGAAAGTTATTCCTCATGCATTTCACTGATATGAGATGCATCACAGAGCAAACACTCGTGAAAACCTGTGTGAAATATCTCTGCCACAGAGAGATCATGATAACTAATAAGACAAATATTTAAAATATGTTCTTCAAATATGCTCCCATGCTGTTATATGGTATCATACTATGTTGAAACTGGGCTAGCAGTTCCTATGCCATAGGAGCAAAACCAATTATGTAGGATGGTGGAGGAAGTGTGGACAAATGGTTCTTGAACCTTTTTCAGAATCATTTCCCATAGTGTTTTGCTTATATATATGTATGTGATCAATGTGTAAGCCTGGTGTCAGTTATGTTGACTTCAGAAGTCAGGATCAGATTGTCTGAAACGGGGGTTGCAGATGATCATGTGTCATCATGAGCATGCATGTGCGTGTACACACACACACACCATGCATACATACATTCATACATACACACACACACACACACACACACCACACCACATCAAGACAGCAGGTGTCAAGAGGGAATAGTAGAATCATCTTCCTCATATGCTAGAACAAGGGGGCTGTTTTCTTTTATTTCTACTGTTAACCATGCTAAATAACAAATTGGAACAAATTGAGTCCGCCTAAAGAATATACTGAAGACAAGACTTTCGAAACCTCAGAATGTAATAATATTTAGAAATTAGAATATTACCTATATGATATTTAAAATAAAATACAGAAATATGGTGGGGTGACAATCCAAGGTACAAGTCTTAACATAGAGAAGGATTAATACACAGGAAGAGATTTTTATTAAGATGGAGACCCAGGGTAAATAAACACATCTGCAAGCTATGGAACTCCAAGAAAAACGTGTGTGTCTGAGGGTCCTAACCTGGGTATCTGAGGATGCTAGCCTTGTCCTTAACAACTTGACTTCAGATGTTGAGCCACCAGCATTGGGAATGAGAGATTATGATGCTTCAAAAGATCTAGTACAAAGGACATTTTTTACAGGAGCCCCAGAAACTGATTACAAATGTCAGTCTTAACACTGTCCCTCTTCAGTAGTCACTGCTAGTTTCACCAAATGTTAGCATAAATAAATAAATACATACATAAATATTAAATAAATACATAAATATTAAATACTAGTAAACATTAATTCTCCATGAATTTGCATTTTATTTCTAAAACTTCTAGATGTCCTCTTTAATTGAAACTTCATCTTGAACTAGGATCAGAAGAATAAAGGCTGATAGAGAAGATGACATTTCGAAAACACGAGATAGAGCACTTGAAGCCATAATGCCATGAATTGGTGATGTTTAAATAAACATGTTGACAAAACACACTTCAATATTTATAGTTGGATGTCCTGTCCTCACCAACCACAACCATTCTGTGGGCATCTGTGACTTATCTTGTCCAGTGTGCTCTCTATATTATCGTGTCATTTAGTTCTCAAGTACTATATTAGGAATATGTATGGCAGTCAACTTACAAAGAGACATAATTTTCTGGTTTTCAGTGTGTGACCTGTTGGTCCTTGAGTGTAGCAAGGCAGCAAGTGTAGAGAGGAATATATAGTGAAGCAAAACTGTTCTTCTATGGTATCACTAGAAAACAAAACAACAGCCTTCATTCCAGATCTTCTTATTTGACATAATTCCTCTCACCTACCATTCTCTTATCCTCCCATTAAGCCCAAGCTCTTGAAGCTCCTACCATATTTAGAAAGTATCCTAAACTGGGAATAAACCTTAATCTCATGGGCCTTTGAAGGACAAGTCAGTTCCAAATGTTGGTTGAAGAGTCCATGTTATTCCCCTAACTCTTAAGTATAAATTCCAACTCCAGAACTGGAGGCAAGTGGGCTTTTGACTTATTTGCATTGCCACCTTCGTGATACTGAATATGGAATCTCTCTGGGATATTATATAGCAATGCTATGGCATCCCACAATGTCAGGTCAAGTCATCAGATGAAGCAAGGATGATTTTCCATGTAAGATATAAAACTTTATACATGACTGGTTTGTAAAATGAGAGGATTAAGATATTTATTTATTTTTTTAATGGAGGAAATATAAGTCAACAAATGTGTGTTTTTTCAGGTACTGTCTTCTATTTTGGTAGCCAGTATGCACCAGCCACCACCACTTGCCCCATAATTTTCTCTACACTTCAAATACCTAGGATAGTTATTATGCATTCCCAGCCTGTCAGCTTTGGCTGAATTACAGAGTGCTCAATTATACGCTAATCGAATAGCTGCCCAATGCAGGCCACGTAATGACTTCCTGATTATCTGCCTTTAAATGATGAATGAAATGAATATGTAACATTCTGTTCAAATATAGCATACTTAGCATGCCAAATGAAAACTGATTTTGTGCTGTTCTCTCTGAAAAACGTATATTTTATTGTAATTCAGTTCAATGGCTGTTCGGTTACTTGTTTTCTAGTCATCAAGATAAACATTGAATGAGCTATCTAGGAGAACATTAGTCTTCATTTTTGCTTCCCAACAGATGCTAAAGGTGTTAACTATTGTTTAGATTATCTGGCTTTTTTCCTTACATTATCTTATCAGGAGAAAAGCAAGAAAGGCCATGGTGTGGTTTTTTATTATTATTATTGGTTTTTTCTTAAAAATTGTAAATATTCCAGTTATTGGAAAAAAATCCCTCAAACGAAAGAATACAAACACACTGTCATGTGGGTATTGCACAAATAATACAAACATAAGTCAAAGAAATTATTATTTCAAGTGCTTTTGATAAAACAATAAATTGCATGAGCACTGAAAAAAAGCCCCTAATTTCAAAAATGATTTTGTGTCTGGTCTATAATAACAGTATGCATAGCTATCATGTTTACCTAGACTTACCCTCCATACAGTAACTTAAATAGCAATCTTAAGAGATCATATAGGGAAATTCATTGTATGTAATAGTAAAGTGCACTATAGAGAATATGGAAATGATAAAAGAGTTGTGGAAAACAGAAGATGCTGCTAACCTACTCTGATATGCATATATGGTTTCTAAACGTAAATGAAGAAGATTCTTATTTTAGAATGAAGAAGGAAACATAATTCGACAATTTTTTTTTAACTACTGTCTTTTGTTCTGGTGGTTAATATTGACCAGTAAACACCAATGCCGCATAATTTTATCCACATTTCAAATACATAAGATGCCTATCATACACAAACACACACACACACGTGTGTCTGTGTGTATGTATATGCATGTGTGTATATGTTATACCAGTTCAGCTTTTAAGAATGTACAAGATATAAAAGTGAGCATCCTGCTATTAACTGCCTTTGACATTTTCGGTTAATTTTCAGTTTGTTAAAGGACATTTCAAATAAACCAAGAAATTATTTAAACTATGGTGTTGTTTCAAGAAGTTAATTTGTTTTAGAGTCTCCTTAAAACTCATATTTTAACCTTTCTTCACCTTCTTTTGCCTTCGGTGGTTCTCTCCCTCTTCCTTCTCATCCCTGTTACTGTATTTCTCCCACTATTGTTTTTTCCGGATTTTTCTTTTTCTCTTCTCTCTTCTCTTCTCTTCTCTTCTCTTCTCTTCTCTTCTCTTCTCTTTTCTTTCTTTTTCTTTTTTACTTTCCTCTTCTTTTTACATGCCTAAAATTTAGTGCGATAAAACACAATCAGCTCTTCAGTGAACCAATCTAACACAATCAGTCACACAATACACATATATATATATACATACAGAGAGAGAGAGAGAGAGAGAGGGAGAGGGAGAGGGAGAGGGAGAGGGAGAGGGAGAGGGAGAGGGAGAGGGAGAGGGAGAGGGAGAGGGAGAGGGAGAGGGAGAGGGAGAGGGAGAGGGAGAGGGAGAGGGAGAGAGAATCAAATTCAAAGTCATTAAGTTAGTCGTAACTACATGAATCTTCGTTTTATTTTATATTCCATATGTACAATTTGTGTGTGTGTGTATATATATATATGCATCAGATATACATATATATACATATACATACACACACACTAATATATACATATCTGATGCATACTTTAATATAATTGCACTTAAATTACTAGATTATCTCTTACATTGCTTCTTGATTGTTTGGCAGTTCCCCCTCAGCCTTGCCCTATAGTACTAGAAAGTATAGAAAACTCAGAGTTCTCTTGTCCAACAATTTACCACATAGCAACCAGCAACACACTTTCATGATAATTAGGTTTTATGTTGAAAATAGAACCAAGATAATATACTAGAATTAAGTGTTTCCAGACTTTAATATTAGGGTTAATATAGAAAGCCTATGGGTACAATCATTTCCATAATGAAACAGATGAGTTTTGCAATATCACAAATCTCAAGATTACCTTATGATCTTCATGATTATCATGATCCCATGATACCAAACCCCTTCTATGTCTGATATATGATTTTCAGTTGAAGAAAAGCCTAGTTATAGATAGCCTACTACAAATATACTTACATAAATAATGTGTCTTCCATTGAGACTAGTTAAGACAAAATGAATAGTGGTATTTTCTCCTTTATTGTCATTGGATTCATAGGCATGGCCCAAAGGAGGCCTTTCTTACTTGCCTCAATTCCACAGACCAAATTATAACTTCCATACAAGAATCTAGGCTCTCCATTCATCAGCTCTAACACCATCTAAGATAATGTCTTTAACTCATTGAGTGCCTGCTGTGAAGTTTGTTTTAATTTGTGGATATCCAAAAAACACATCTCATGACTAAGTTTGTCTTTTGAATGGGCACATACATCAGCTCTTTTAATAAATCTAGTGGAAGGTAAATGGAAAGGTAAGTCTTCTAAGCAGCATCCAGCTGAACACTCATCTCTAGGATCTCAAATGCTTGTGTAGCCTAAACTATTACCTTGAACTGAGCTGTCTGTGGAACATGTATTAATGATACAGAAACAACTTGGTTTCCATTTGTCACCTCCCAAACTCCTGAGAAATTTGTTGACTCTATCCAGACAGTTGTCTTGCTCAAAGGGTGGGAATGGTCTTTTTACTTTCATTTCGTAACTCCGCCCCTGGAAGTTAGATTTGCTACCTGCAAGAGTGCACCTGCTGACACTATGACAACTGCTGCCACTCGATGCTTCTTAGCATGTCATCTGTGTTGTCATGGAGATCTCCATCCTCCGGTCCCTCCCATCCTCATTCTTCATACTCTGAGGATACAATGTTCTTTAATGTTAAAAGATTCATTCACTGGGACAGCTATATCACGGTCCTTTCAGCGAAATCTTGCTGGCATATGCAATAGTGTCTGGGTTTGGTGGCTGATTATGGGATGGATCCCCAGGTGGGATAGTCTCTGGATGGTCCATCCTTTCATCTTAGCTCCAAACTTTGTCTCTGTAACTCCTTCCATAGGTATTTTCTTCCCTGATCTAAGTAGGAATGAAGTATCCACACATTGGTCTTCCTTCTTCTTGATTTTCCTGTGCTTTGAAAATTGTATCATGGGTATTCTAAGTTTCTGGGCTAATATGCACTTATCAGTGAGTGCATATCAAGTTGTGTTTGGGTTACCTCACTCAGGATGATATCCTCAAGATACATCCATTTGCCCAAGAATTTCATAAATTCATTGTTTTTAAAAGATGAGTAGTACTATGCCATTGCCTGGCAAATACTGAAGTGGATGCTCACAGTCATCTATTGGTTGGAACACAGGGCCCCAATGGAGGAGCTAGAGAAAGTACCCAAGGAGCTGAAGGGGTCTGGAACCCGATAGGTAGAACAACAATATGAACTAACTAGTACCCCCAGAGCTCATGTCTCTAGCTGCATATGTAGCAGAAGATGGCCTAGTCAGCCATCATTGGGAAGAGAAGCCCCTTGGTCTTGCAAACTTTATATGCCCCAGTACAGGGAAATGCCAGGGCCAAGAAGGGGGAGTGGATGGGTAGGGGAGCAGGGTGGGGGGAGGTATAGGGAACTTTCAGGATAGCATTTGAAATATAAATAAAGAAAATATCTAATAAAAAAGAAAATATAATACTGATTTAAAAATAAATCTCTCTGATGCATAGAAAAAAAATCATTGGGACCTTACTGCCTAGAATTTAGTTGTGCCCTTTGTGAATAATTGTAGATGGTGTTTATTGGCTCTTATGGCTCTTCTCTTAATGTTAGTAAGTGGCATCCAGAATATTATGAACCAATAAATTAAGATGACTCAAATAGGAAGCTTATTAAATCTTACTTTTATTAAAAGAACATTCAGAAATTATTTAAAATCCACCATTACAGTGGCAATTCTCCCTTGAAGTCCATGCATTTGCTGAGTACTTTGTGGGTTATTTGGTGCCTGACGTTATCATTATGTTCTCTATCAATGTCATTCTGATAAAACTGGTGTTTAAAATTATACATAGAGATATATTATTCTGATATATCCTTTAATACACCATTATCTGAGCTATATTTTTAGTAAACACTAGATAATGTCAGTTCAGAATGCTTACAACATAGAAAGTACCACAGTGTAGCTGTGATAAGTCTGATTTTGTTATTAATATTCTTTCCAGCACTCTTATTCAGTAAATGAAGAATCTATGCTACACAGAAATTAACTTGTTAAAAATTTCCAGCTAACATAACCACATATTTAAGAATTAATAAAAAATGTAGTATATACACAAAATAGAATTTTGTTCCTCTGCAAAGAAACAAACAAACAAAACAAAAATCTCATGATATATGAAAAGTGGATAAAATCAGATATTGTTCTCTTATGTGAAAGAACTCCAATTTTAAAAAGAACTGTATTTATTATCATATGCTGAATCTAGATTTAAACTTCTGTATGTCAGTTGGTGGGTAGATGAATATCTATCTATCATCTATCTATCTATCTATCTATCTATCTATCTATCTATCTATCTATCTAAGTCTGTATGTATATATTTGTGAATATGTATGTGTATATGTCTGTGTGTGTATGTTTATGCATATGTGTGTGGGAACTCATGAAAATAGAGAATCAAGAGAGAAGAGAAAGATTGTAGTGGAGTTAGAAACCCAAGGCTGATGGAATCCATAAGACACAGAAGTCAGAAGGGAATATATGGGAGGGGAAATTGGGGACTCAGGGTACTCAGAGTGTCTGAGGCAGATGAAAGTGAGAGAGTGGGAGAAATTAGACAGCACATAATCACACACAGGCATGTGTAAAAATATGATACAACCAATTACTTTGTAAGGTAACTTTAAATGTATTAGTAAAGAATTACAATCAGTTAATATGACAAGTCTGTGGTTTGATTAAAGATGTAAAGCTCTGGCTTGCCAAACTGTTGACTTTCTGTGTGGCCTCAGAGGAACTGGGTTGGGCTGTGGAACTATGTCCCTCATCTCCTAGATTGGATTCCTTGATTTATCAATGTTCTGCTTCTTTCTGGTTTCTTCCACCTCTCTACTTGTTTCTTCCTGGAATTCTTTCTAGCTTCTCATCTCAGTGACTCCTTGGGATGGAGGTGAGGTTCCAGGAAAGCCTAGGACACTTCCCCAGTGCTCAGCTGCCTGTGATGGATTCCTGAAGGAGTCCCTTCCTTTGCATATTTTGTGTGTCACCCCCACATCTCAGAGAGGGTTTCTTCAAATCTGAATCTTTCGCTTCACTCCATCTCAGGTACTGGAAGAAATACCCAACTGCTTCCCCTAGGTCCAGAAGTTTGTTCTGTCATTCTCAGTATCAAGGGGATTCTTTGTTACTTTGCCTTAATAAATGGGCCTTACCTGGTAGCTGTGTTGGAATTCTCTGTGGCGTGATAACAAGTTTAAAATCAGACAATGTTCTAGTAGAGGCCAGGTGTTCAAAGTATAGTAAACAGCTCCCTAAAGATTAGAAAATGAATATTTAACTAGATGACTACATTTGATTTCCTTCATTCATTTTTTATTATTTCAGTGAAAACCTTTTTGATGGAAATCACATTGACAGGGTTTTAATATCTTATGGTAAATGAAAGCTGTCACTCCAGTGGGGTTAGTATTTCTTTATAGTGACATTTGGTAAACTCTGGTGGCCAGTAAAATTTTTTTTCATCTTTACAACTTAGGTAATTCTATGCAGACTGTACATCAAGGAAGACAATTTGTGCTAAGAGGTTGATAATTATAATGAAACTAGTTATATTAATTAGGTTCTGTTCATAACGAGCTTCATGATTGCTTTTTAAGAAGGAGGAGAGAAAGCTAAGCTGTGGAGGCTTTGGGAGCATAGCTATATTTCTTATATTATTAGAGGCTAAAGGAGCCACCATATCCATGGAATGAGAATTTCATGCAGTGTATTTTAGGACCCTTCTCAAAAGCTAGACTCAAAATGCAAAACTCTGTGGAGGTGATAGTCATTAAAAATTGGTGGTTGGTCAATTAACCTGAGCTCTGAGAGACTGAGTCAGAAACCAAAGAACATACATTGGCTGAACAGAGGTCCCCCAGCACACATGTAGCAGAAGTGCTGCTCCCTCTCCATTTGGGTCCCCCAACAACTAACTGAAGCTGGAGCTGTCCCTATAGCTGTAGACTGACTGTGGAATCAGTTCCCCAGTAGGGCTGCCTTATCTGGTGATAGTTGGGGAGTATGAGTCTAATGGTGCAGAGACTTGATGTGCCAGGGTTAGGGGAGGAGGGTCTACCTTCTCAGAGGAGAATGGTTGGTTAGTGAGGGGAGGGACTCTGTATGCAGGACTAGGGTGGGAGGCAGCATTTGGAATGCAAATAAATTAATTATTTAATTAAAAAGTAGTGGATGCTACAGGTACGTTAGAAATGGAGGCTGATGGCAAACACAGAAGTAGATGCTCACAGTCAGCTATTGGATGGATCACAGGGCCCCCAATGGAGGAGGTAGAGAAAGTACCCAAGGAACTAAAGGGATCTGCAACCCTATAGGTGGAACAACATTATGAACTAACCAGTACCCCGGAGCTCAAGTCTCTAGCTGCATATGTAGCAGAAGATGGCCTAGTCGGTCATCACTGGAAAGAGAGGCCCATTGGTCATGCAAACTTTATCTGCTTCAGTACAGGGGAACGCCAGGGCCAAGAAGTGGGGGTGGGTGGATGGGGGAGTGGGTGGGGGAACGTGTGGGGGACTTTTGAGATAGCATTGGAAATGTAAATGAAATAAATACCTAATAAAAAAATTATTTGAAAAAAAAGAAAAGAAAAGAAATGGAGGCTGAAACCTTTGTCTTTACATTTCTGCTTCCTCTTGTGAGTGATTCCGGAAACACTAAAGCGAATCGAAAAAGAAGCATTTGGGAGCCCTGACAACAGATTTTCTGAAGCAGATATTTTCCAATTATCACAATTAACAGTTTTCATTTGATCGCCTGATAAAACTCTGAGAACAGTCCCAGAGCAGTCCAGGATGAGGAGGGATTATTGAACTGTTCCGAACATGCTGTAATTCCTTAACGGTGCCTAGTCACCTCAGCTCTGCTCACCCCCCACACCCTCCTATGTCCACCCCACCCCTCCCCCATGCTTGGAGAAGACCCACATGTATTTCTTGTTCTTTTAAACTTGTGCTGAAAAGATCCAAGCAAATCCGCCAAGTTCAAAAGATAATGTTGTGTGTTGTAAATTCTCTAAGAGTCTCACAGAACTTTGAGTCCAATAGTAAGGCTTACTCCGAGGAGAGGAAAGGGTTAATAGAGTGTGAGTCTCATTTGGAGGCTCCTCCAGGAGATTTCTCAGAGTTAAATTAAGCCCACACTTCCAACAAAAGAGGACTTCCTCTGATGTCTCTCTAAGCAACAAGATGAAGTGAAAACGTTTACCTCACACAAAGACAATCAATAGCTTATAAAAAACTGTTCAAAGCAGATGTAGTTAATTTTTGGAATTTTTAGCTTTTGTTTAGTTTCTAAAGGTTTCCTTTTCTCTGCCTTGTCACGTTTGTGAATGGATGGCTCTGGTGAGAGGCATGGCTTTTTCAGAATCTGTTCAAACCCTCAAGGAAGTAGCAACTGAGACTGAAGGAAAACTGCCTCTGTCGGGTTAATCTAGGATTTCCAAACTGGGTTTAGATCAAAAAGAAAACCAAGTTTTCCCAGTGAATGGGGCTCTGGGTTTATTCATATAAAGCTTTCCCGTCACCCACTCTATCACGCTGCTTCTGATATGCAGAAACCTGTCACTTCTGAGATAAACCCGCTAATCCACCCCTGTCCTCAGCATCCTGTGTTCTGTGGGTAGATCTTTCCGGTGTGTGGATATTGCCTATCACTTATGCTCAGAGCTACCTTTGTATCTTAAGCTGATAGCTTTACCTGATGCCTTTTTCTGTCTTCCAGATTCAAGGATGGCACCCAGACGGCTCTGCGAGATGTTCTGAGTGCAGCCGCAGGTGAAGCTCTTCTGTAGGTAAACTCTGCAAAGGACAGCCTAGGCCTTATAAACCTAAAGAGTTGTTACTGTGATGTGCCGACCCCCCATGCCGTATCACGCCATATAATGGAATGTCCAAATCAAGAATGACCTTTTTAAGGTCATTTTTTGTTCTTAAGGGACTATCTTATCTGAGGACTCATAGAAAGAAACATAGAAAGGACACATAGAAAAGAAAATGCTTGTTTGGCTACTTTTTGTTTTTTGTTTTTCCAAAACAAACAGCTCTTCCTCTGTCATTTTACTCAAGTGTAGTTATCTGGATCCCTCCCGATTCTCTTTCACCACTAGTAATAATTGTCTTCACTCCGTGATGCCATCTCTGTGTTAGAAACTGCTGCTGACCCTGAGCACCCTATCCTCATATTTCCATTGTAACCTTCACTTGCCTGACATTAAAGTGGTTGAAGAAAGTTACTTTAATGAAGGAGCTAATCTTGTGAACTAATTATCACATAAAAAAAAAAAAAAACTACTCGTTTAGACTGATATACACAAGAAACCCTGGATATAAAATCTCTTACTGAGACTCAATGACTTCTAGTCTCTCTTTCACATAATCCACATTTTACTCTGTGGGTTGGTTTGTCTGTTTTTCTTTTTTACTTTAGCAGTATATATAACTCTGTGTCTTATAATGCCAGGTATTCCTATGAGAGAGTCCATGGTGCTACCCCATTCCCTCGGCTCTATGTATTGTTCTAGAGGAGGAAAGGCCCATACAGGGAGGAAGCCTGGTCCACTGTAATGAGGCTGCCTGTCTCCAAGCTGGCACCTCTTACCCCAAGGCTTCTTCCTGTCACTCAGCCTGCTTCAGCCTAAGTGTTAAGCAGTTGGTGAATTTGATATTGGAAGAGTTCCAAACTATAATTAATTATGTGCTTCTTTGAGACTTGACAGTCTACTATTTTCACAGACGCCTTTTCTCTATTGAGAACTCTTTGTTTTGCTTTTTGCATAACTGACCTTGTTTGCAGTTTTCTCCCATAAAACAGAAACATGACATAGCATCAGGACAGATCACACATTATGTTAAATGATTTTAAACTCCTAAGAAGGCAATATGACAACATGGAACAGTACTTTGAAAACTATTAGGAATCTTGCAGCCAAAAGTAATGTACGATATCTTTTTAAAAAAATAATTATCAACCTCTGCCCTTTTAGTCGACTGATGTAAATATCTAACTTTTGTGCTTTTTGTATGGAATTTTTCTCCCTCTTTTGTTGGGATTTCATGAGTATTTAAATTATTTTTATTTTATTTCTTCTACAAAAGATTATCTTTGGTCAGCACAGCTTCTAAAGATCCCCCTCCTATATTCGTATGTATCTCTGTGTGTGTGTTCTCCAATATAATCCTTTCATCTTGCTTTCATATGCTTTTCCCTACAGAGAATAAACTTTAGATAATCCTGAGACTTCAACTTTAAAAATGACAAGTTCATGGATTTTTAGGGATGAGAGTAGATGGAAGGAAAAAGAACAAGCTGAGCAAAAAAACTAAATAGTTCCCAAAGAGCATTTTACTTCCTGAAATATAATCTCAAAGGAAACTGATCTAATGTGAAAAAAACTTACGACAGAGCTCTTGATATTAGATCCATGTAAGGTATGGTCAGAGGACCTGTGAAATTGATGAGCTGCAGGTATTGACCGGTGTGTTTGAAGCCAACCCATGGGTGAATTCTGAAATGGAGCCCTCTGTTGCATAGATGCTTTGGAAGCTTTAGTGGTATTGATCTATTGAAGACAAAGAGGAAACTCTTCTGATCGGTATGCTAAGAAGTTTACTTCCTAAGGAAGGCAGTCTCACGCTTCCTAACTTTTGCTGAAGTTGTGAGGCACACCTAGGAAGACAGAGGTTTGAATTATTAAAGAAACCAAGATTTCCAACCTTGAAGCAGAATACTTTCAATATCCTAATTTTTTTTTACAGCATCTTGTTTGGAAATACACATTTCCTCTTCTTTTTTGCTTAAAAAAAGAAAGAAATGATGTTCTCAAGAAAGAAAAATTACCCATAACACTAACATTCTATTGAATATATTGTGATGTGCCTTGGGATTTACAAAAGTATAAAGAATTGATATTAGAGTTTGAATGTCTACCTTGCTGTTTGATATTATCTCAATACCAAAATCATCTATAAAGAAAATTAATGTTACTGTGACTATTTTAAATATTTTTCTTTAAATAATCTGGTATTATCAATACCTGCTTTAATTTTGAAAATTTAGCTAATTTTCAATGCATACAATGTCTTTTTATTAAAGCATCTTATTTTCTTACTATGATGATGAATTGAGCCTTTTTAAAGTACAATAATAAAGCATATAATTTAGCCAAGAAGAATTAGTGTTTTAGTGTCTTGGAAGACACTCTGGTCACACAATGCTGAAGGCTTTGCAATAATACAAGCCTTAGTTCAATCCTGTCTTGATCATCTTTTCTACCTGTAAAATTTTGGCAAGGCTAAAAAACATCAAGTTCTGGTTTTCCACTTTGGAAAGTGGGAATAAAGTTAGAACTCATTTATTAACTTATTCATAAAGATTAACTCAGAATGGGAAATAAACACATAAACATGTCTAAAACAGATATCCCAAGTATAGTGAATGTATGTAATGTTGGACCAATCCCATGTAGAGAATGCAGTAGAAAATAAAATCTCAAATGCTTTCTGATCTTGCTTTGTTAACCAGATGTATCTCACATAGATTTTCCTTTTCTGATGACAAGACTGTTAATGAATATTGATCCTACTTCTCTTTGGAGGGTAACTCAAATGTGGCAAGAGATAGAAGGTCTCCTTTCTATTTTAACTGGAGTTCTCAGTAGCTGTTACTAATGAGAAAAAGCCTATGTCAGAAATCAAAATACAGATGGGAGCAAGACAACCCCAGGTAAGAAATAGAAAGGTTCAAAGGACAAGGTTAAAAAAAAATAGCCATCCAGGTCAAATCCTGGCCACAGGGCTCAGGGCACATGGAAAGAATAAAAAAAAAAATGATAGAAAGAAAGAAAGAAAGAAAGAAAGAAAGAAAGAAAGAAAGAAAGAAAGAAAGAAAGGAAGGAAGGAGGGAAGAAAGGAAGAAAGGAAGGAAGGAATTTATGAAGGAAGGAATTTATGAAGGAAGGAAGGAAGGAAGGAAGGAATGAAGGAAGGAAGGAAGGAAGGAATTTAGGAAGGAATTTAGGAAGGAAGGAAGGAAGGAAGGAAGGAAGGAAGGAAGGAAGGAAGGAAGGAAGGAAGGAAGGAAGGAAGGAAATGGTATAGTCATAGCAGATATGAATTAATGAATTGGCATTTGCTCCTAGAAGCTAGCTGAGAATTCAGGAGCAGAGTTTTCTTTAGTGTTGCAATCAAAGAACAAAGAAGTTGAGTCATCAACATTTTTTACTCTAGTAATAGAGATCATTGCCTTCAAATGCATATGGCCCCTTCATTGGGGACTTGTGCTCCATCCAATGTACCCAGGGAGCTGAAGGGAACTGAAGCCCCATAGTAGGAACATCAATATGAACTTACCAGTACCCCCAGAGCTCCTTGGAACTATACCACCAATCAAAGAAAATACATGGTGGAACTTGTGGCTCTAGCTATATTTGTAGCAGAGGATGGCCTAGTCGGTCATCAATGGGAGGAGAGGCCCTTGGTCCTGTGAAGGCTCTATGCCCCAGTGTGGGGGAATGCCAGGACCAGGAATGGGAGTGGGTGGGTTGGGGAGTAGGGGGAGGAGGGAGGGGATAGGGGATTTTTGGAGGGGAAACTAGGAAAGGGGATAACATTTGAAATGTAAATAAAGAAAATATCTAAGAAAAAAAGAAAAGAAAACAAACAAACAAATAAAAGAAAAAACAAACAAACCAAAGACGTATGGCCACATAAGGAGTAGTTGTCTGTCAACTAAGCTCAAAATGGAAACTGTAGTTCAAATTTAGCTTTTGTTTGAAGATGGGTATTACATAATCTACACACAAATGCTGAAGGTATTGTTATTCACAAATGTCTCAGTTCATATTTGGGATTGACTGATTTCTTCTAGATTTGTTCATTCATTCATTCACTATTTTTGCTTAGATAAAATTATTATCCCATGACTTTTTCTTTCAACTTTTACATTACCAATGTAGCTTTGCTGACACATTTGCTTGATTACAATACTTTGTTCCATCATAGTTAATACAGAAAGGCTTTCTTCATCCAAGACCTTCATCAACTGATACTGCATCTATATTCATGTTAAGGCTATGTTAAAGCTTGCCTAAAACTAACTTACTTTCCACCAATCATTCAAAAATACCTTTACTAAGCATTTATCCAAAGGTGGTTCTCTCTTCCCTGCCTCCTTGACTCTTTCTTGGTTTCAAAAAAATTGAAGCTCTTTATACATCATACCCTTGCTGCGGTCTAACTGTCCAGTACCATGATACACTGCTCTCATACTTGACACCAATTGCCAAACTAGCCTCTCTGTCTCTCTCTCCTCCCTGTCCCTCCTCCCTCTCCCTCTCCCTCCCCTCCCCTCCCCTCCCCCCTCTGCCTCCCCCTCCTCCTCCCCCTCCCCCTCCCCCTCCCCCTCTCCCTCTCCCTCTCCCTCCATGTACTTATTTTAGTCTTGTCCTTAACTTAATATGTCTGGGTCTGACTTCATTACCAGTGTTTACCAAACTAAATTTGTCTATATCTCAACTCATGTATGACCAAATCCAAACTAGCTTTTCTGATTCATAAATAAATTACTTTGTTATCTCTTCATTCGTATTATCTAGGACAGCATTTCTTGCTATATGCTGGTTTTGCTTATTTATCTCATCACTGTAATGTGGCCATTTTTGAGCTTAAAATGTAAATTAATGGAACAAGTGACCATTTTTGTTTTGTTTGGGGCTACCTCCAAGATGAAAGAAAAGTTTTAGCCATTGGGAGAAGTCCAACATATAACAAGTGAATTAATCTTGTAATGATTCTTGCTGGCCTCTCATGCTTTGAGCTATTCGATTCAGAATAATACCCAGCCTGGGAAAGAATATAAATTCTCCATAACATGGTCTAAAAATGTGCTGTTCCCTCCTGGTGTAGCCTGTATGGAGACGTTGAAAGCAATATCTCCTCCTGGGAGAGGCTGTTTAAAATCCCCTTTGGAGAGAAGGTAATATTTGTGTTATGGCCCTGGCATGTCTATAAGCTGAAGAGATAACTATTTTCGAAATGGTTTTATATGCTATTTTGTAAGATCCTTGTATATGCCATGCAGTTTTTAGCCAAAGAATTTTTGCTGGGTCTCACCACTTAAAATCTTCCCTCCCTTACAGATCTCCTTAATAACCTCCTCTGTTCAGATCTTAAGACTCTAGCTCTGTCTGCACCTTTCCCTCAGTATCTGAATTCTACTACTCTCTTCTTTTCAGTACCTCCCATCTCACTCCAGTTTCCCCTTCATAGCACGAAGTATTCTTACACTACATGCAGCCATGTCATTATATGGTTTATGCTCATCAGTCTGGATTGCATCCTCTGCAAGGACAGTTTTACCTCTACATCCGGACTGTCCTATTCCCAATATCAGCTATTAGAGAACATAGTGTTTCCCTTAGAGATGCCCTACTCATTTCTTATGACCTTTATCCTTAAGCATCAAATTGAGTAGAAAATGCAACCTTCTAATATTGTCTCAATGATGGAAGTACATTCTCAGTGTTGCTTTTCTGTATTAGAATATAGGCATGATGTTTTTTCCAATATATAAACATTTTAATCAACCATTATAAAGAATTGTGAAAAGGCTGAATAGTTAAATTAATAAATAGGTATTTGTACAACAGAGCAACAGGTGAGACTTTAGTAAGACCCAGAAACTTTCTAGCTCTTGTTAGAAACCTTTATAGTTATATTAGATGAGAAAATAAAACAAATTGAAGCCCCTCATAACTTTATTCTTTTATTTCTAGAATACAACAAGGCTATGAAAGTCCTACCTTGTGAATACAGGTTTTTGTTTTTAAGGATTTTATTAGTGTTGGTAGAATCTGTTGGGTGCTCAACTCAAGTAAATTGAGTTGCAATAATTCACTACAAATTTTAAATTTATTTTACGTTTTACAAATTATGTTTACCGTTAAAACAGTTCTGTATTGATAAATACACATAAATAAATAGCTTTTCCCACACATGATTACTTGTGTCTCCCCTCCCATAAGTTCTTTTAGATACTTAGAAAAATCCCGTATTGACTGAGCAATTTGCTTTACTTAGCTATATTTTTTTAAACTAGGCTTGTTTTAAAAATACATTCCAAAGGCTCCTTCCCACTTTTAAAAAGTGAATATGTGAATATGAACTAGCTACTTACACTTTCTGAGCCAGCTACTTGTATTTATAACCTTGAGGTTACCTTTGATCTTAAATCAGCTTTTAATTACCATTGTAGTTACAATGGGTGAAAAAAAATGATTCTATTATTTCTAGAGCACAGCAAGGATGTGACCAGTCCTATCTCATGAGTACAGTTATTTTAAGGCTTTTATTACTAATTACAGTTGGTTTATTATAATTCATTGTTCACTGGCCTTCTAGGCTATTTACTTAAGGTTCTATTCAGCATTACAGCTGCTTCTGCAGCTGCTATCCCTCCGAGATTCCATGTCTTTGTGAGAGAAACTGGGATCCTATTTGGAAGACAGTATAATTGGGCTCAAGGCAGGCACTTAACTTGGTGTCCCTAGAAGGTGGTATAAGAGTGTACATTATTCCCAACTCAAAGAGGTTAAGAAAATAAATACAAAGGTAGATGAACAATTTGAGGAATATAAAGGAACATCATAACAATGAGGCCATTTGTTTATTTTTTTCCTCATGGAACTTCCTCTGTACTGGCTGGTTTTGTGTGTCAACTTGACACAGGCTGGAGTTATCACAGATACAGTAGCCTCCCTTGAGGAAATGCCTCCAGAAGATCCAGCTGTAAGGCATTTTCTAAATTAGTGATCAAGCTCAGAGGGCCCCTTGTGGGTGGTTCCATCCATGGGCTTGGAGTCTTGGGTTCTAAAAGTCAGTAAGTAACATCCCTCTACAGCGTCTGCATCAGCTCCTGCTTCCTCAGATGCTTGAGTTCCAGTCCTGACTTCCTTTGGTGATGAACAGCAGTATGGAAGTGTAAGCTGAATAAACCCTTTCCTCCCCAACTTGTTTCTTGGTCATGATGTTTGTGCCGGAATAGAAACCCTGTCTAAGACATCCTTTAAATACTTATTTTCTTCTTCTTTGTATTAGATTTCCATTTTATAATTACAATATTCTGGTTGCTTAGTTCCAAGTCAAATTTTACTACCTACATTACAAATATGAAATAGTGCATCTTGAAGGGTATTGTTAAATTTATTTATTTCCTCAGAATTACTTATCACCTACTATGTGACTTCAACAAATTTTGCTGTGTAGTTAAGTAATTATTCTCAAGGAATACAGAATAAAAGCCTCTGGTCTCTCTTTGTAAGCTAAAGGAGTTCCAAGTTTCTTTAAGATGTATCTGAATGAAATTTTGTCAAAACAGTCTGTCTGCTGCATGAGCGACTAATTTTCTAGTGCAATCAAGTGATAGAATCATCCAACAACTATGACATGTAGAGTTTGCACTGTCTTATAGTATGGACTGAGATGGGGCTCAAATTCCTTACAATCCTAGCACTATTAGATATGTTTATTATATATATTATATATGTGTGTGTGTATTTATATATTCTCTACCTTATATAATTCAATTGTCTTGACAAAATACCATTACAAAGACAGCTTATAAAAGAAAGCATTTCCTTTTGAGCTCATTGTTGCAGAGAGGTTTGTGATATCATGGTGGGCCGCATGGCAGCAGACAGGCAGGAACTGCAGTGGAGTAGTAGCTGAGATCTTACAGCAAGATCCACAACCACAAAGGGGAAAGAGGCAGAGAAACAGAAAGACATACCCTCTGGGAGTGGAATGGTGTAGGGTTTTGTAACCTCAGTACCCGTGCCCACAACATACCTCTTCCAACATGATCACACCTCCCAATTCTTCCTAGTTTCACCAACTGGAGCTCAGTATTCAAACATGTGAGCCTATAGGGTCTATTCGCATTTAAACTACCCACGAAGACTATTTATAATGCTCTCAGGATTCCTTAGTCACCTATAATTTGTGTCTGTGTGTGTGTGTCTTTGTGAGTGTGTCTGTGTGTGTGTGTGTGTGTGTGTGTGTGTGTCTGTGTGTGTGTCTGTGTCTGTGTCTGTCTCTGTGTGTCTGTGTGTTTGGGGAGGGGATGTTGAGGCCTAAACCCTCTAGGAACACTTAAGCAGGCATATTGAAAATAGTTGTATTTAACATTGCCAGTCCATGATTGAAACCTGCAAATGCAAGCTAACTAATATTTATACTATCTATTTCCAATTGAACTAGCTCATAAGCAAACTTCACTTTCAAGCACATGTTCAATGCACTTGAGAGTTCATTATATGGAACTCTGTCTCTCCTGAAGTCCATTTAAGAAAATTACAGACAATAGTAAAGGCTAGATAACAACTCACTCCCTGTCTGGACAACTACTGAGCTATAATAATCAGTCATGTTGCTTCAGGAATATAGCAGATGATCTTCAAAGTTACTCTATGGTGGAAGATCTTGACAAGCACAGGGAAACTAGGCATAGGTCTATCTGCTTACCAGAACCGACTGAAATATTCCATCAGACACACACTCACAATTCTGTCCCCCTTGCTTCTAGGCAGAACACCTAGAATTCTAAAATAGGGGACCCTAGATAAAAACATTCCCATTAACAAATTTAGCGTGCCTGCCTCCTACCAGTACTCCTTCAGAATCTTAAGTTTGAGGTTTATTTATTGACAAAGAAATGTGGATAACTCAGCACCTAACTGATCTAAAATGAGTTTGTTTGCCTATTTGTGTGACTGTTGAATATTTTATTGAGATCTTGTGAGATTTTGTCTGATACTTTTGGGTAAATAGCAGAACATAGAGAAACAAAAACAAACAAATACATTCTAAGTCCAGGTTGATCAACCAATGAGTTTACTTGTGCCAGCTCCAGTCACCAGGCAATTCTCTCTTGGTTTGTTGGTGATTGGTTTGATGGTGATTGGAATATATGGGTGATGATATTACAGAGTTGTCATGAGAAGTATTTTGTGTATCTCAAGACTCTCACCCTTCCATTCACAGGACATATAATAAACCAGCGCATGAGAGGATTTTTGTCATTTCTGAAGGAATAGCCAAGCATTCTACAAAAAGAAAAATTCACACAACATGAAGTTTACCAATTTTACATGTACAGTTGATTAAGTAGCAGCAAAAACTCTTAAGCCATTATGCATTGCTTGCCCACATCTAACTTCTGAACTTTATTTTTATACTCAACTGCAGCTTCATATCCATTAAAGATCAATGAACATCAAGTCCTTGATAGCCACCCATCTCTCTAACTCTATGATAGTGTCAGATTATTTATTTACTGTATGTGGAATCATATAATATTTTTTCTTCTGTAAAGGATGTATTTCACTTAGCAAATTTTTAAAGGTTCAGCAATATTATAGCATGTCAAAAGTCCCATCTGACATGAGTGATTTATAGTACTATTTTATTTTATATCTGCATTAAGTTTTTATTTTCTCCCTATATGTTAATGGACAAATGCTTGGATACATAGTTTCTGTGTTTTGGTTATTGTAAATAATGTTGCTCTTATCAGTGTATTTATTTGTTTCAGTCTCTGCCTTCAACTCTCTTGGGTACCTATTTAAAAATATAATTTGTTCAATGTATATGAGTTTATACTTAATATTTGAAATACTTGGGTGTCACTTCCACATCAACTTTCCATAGCAAGACTTCCTTCTCAGCACCAGTGCCCAAAGGTTCCATCTTCCCCACATCCTTTTCACAATTTATTATTCTTGCCACTCACACCCCATTGCGTACTCTCCCCCCCCTTCTCCTTACTTTTTCAATTTATCTTTCCCCCATGCATGTCTGCCATCCTAGCAAGTATTGATATCTCATAATAATTTTGATTGGCTTTACCCTGATGATTAGATATTGAATTCTTTTTCATGCTTAAAGTCCATTCATCTATCTTCTTTGGGGAAATGTCAATTCCAAGTTTCATTCTGGTTATAATATGATTATTTTGTTTTACATTTACAATCTGCTATATGATTGACATCTTAAAATAATAGATACATCTCTTGGCATTTATTTTTCCCAACATTTTCATTTATTTTGGGAAAGGCCTTTTTACTCTGTTGGTCCTGTCCTTTTCTGTGCTTCTGGTATGTGAGTTACAGATGTTGAAGAGGGGGCTATTTTTGATAAAATCTAGTTTATCTATTTTTCTTATTGCCTATTCTTTTGGAATCATATCTAGGGAATAATTTCTAAATCCAGTGTCATGAATCTTTCCCATTATGACTTTTCCTAGGAGTATCATAATTTAGTTCTTATATTTAGGAATTTGAGGTGCATCAAATTGAATTCTGTACGTGCATAAAGTAAAAATACAATATTATTCCTCTCACATAGCTATCAAGTTTTCATTACCATTATTTAAATAGTCTATGCTAAATGGGCTTCATAATATTGTTGAAAATCACTTGAACAGGTATATGAAATTTAGGATCTAGGTACCTATTTTATTTGTATATATATGCTGCTTCTGTGGCAATACCATTAAGGTGGCTTTTGATTGTTTGGTTGGTTGGTTTCTGTTTGTTTGTTTGGTTGGTTGGTTGGTTTTTGTAATCTCACTCTTTTGAAAACTTGAAGAGAACAGATATAGGATGTCAACACATCTCTTATGGATCAGGACACTGAGCTGGACACATTGAGTAGGACAAAGGACAGTAGTAAGTGGCAGGAGTTCTTTTCTTTTCTTTTCTTTCTTTTTTTAGTACTGAATTTTTATTTTTTTATTTATTAGATATTTTCTTTATTTATCTTTCAAATGTCATCCCCTTTTCTAGTTTCCCCTCCGAAAATCCCCTATCTCTTCCCCCCTGCCCCTGCTCCTGCTCTGCAACCCACCCATTCCCATTCCCAGTCCTGGCCTTCCCCTATACTGGGGCATAGAACCTTCACAGGACCTAGGGCCTCTCCTCCCATTGAGGTCATCCTCAACTACATATACAGCTAGAGCCACTTGTCCAACCATGTGTTTTGATTTTGTTTTTGTTTTTGTTGTTGTTGTTTGTTTTATTTTGTTTGTTGGTTTTTTTTGAGATAGGGTTTCTCTATGTAGCCCTGGCTGTCCTGGAACTCCCTCTGTAGAAGAGACTGGCCTCGAACTCAGAAATCTGCCTGCCTCTGCCTCCCATTGCTGGGATTACAGGTGGGAGCCACCACTGCCCGGCATGTGTTTTCTTTGATTGGTGGTTTAGTTCCAAGGAGCTCTTGGGAGGTGGGTACTGATTAGTTCATATTGATGTTCCTCCTATGGGGCTTCAGACCCCTTCATTGGGGACCTTGTCAATAGTTATTGTGTGTAGATAAAATTTGTGGAAGAAACTAGGACTGCATATGGATCATCATTCCTACATGGATTCTGAGATCAAACACAAATGTAAGTCACATTCAGTACTGAACTCATAGTTGGCAAACAGTGCTACAGAAGGCAAGGAATCTCAAAGGCTGAATTTCTCCTCATTCTCTCTGTCAATTTGTTTTTACTCATCCTCTTAATGTTTTTCAGATCACAACAATATCAGCTTTAGCCTATGGTTTCAGGGAATGAGTGACACATGGATCAGAGTCACCAGAACTGACTCCGCCCATGCTGTGCCCTGCCAACACAGAGAGGTGCTTAATGCTGTGGCCTAGTGCTATCTGCCTGCCATATCTAACCCTTGTTTTTGATTAATGGAAGCTTCATGGCCAGACCAATAGCTGGAGGCGGCATGGGGAAATATAGTTTGGAATTTTAACAGGAAGACTGAAAAGTCACTTGGTAAATGAAGGGATTAAAGTCCTACACCATGGTACCAAGCAGCTTCAAGGTCAAAATTATTTTTTCAAAAACAAGACAAAACAAAACAAAGCAAAACAAAACAAAACAAAGCAAAACAAAACAATACAAAACAAAACAAGATGCTACCACTGATGAAGAGATGTTTCTGAAATGTGCACCACAAATCTTAAAAATAGCACAAACTTTAAGCCATTCTCCAAATAACAAACTGAAGTTAAATAACAGAGTTTTCATTTCAAAGACAAGAAATGATGTTAGTGGACAAAGTCACAAGATGTATGTTCTTGGTGGTCAGTCTGGAATGATTGACGTGTGAGGGAAGAGCAGAGCAATCAGCATAAGCTAAGCAGGACTCAGAAGAAAAGGAAATGTTTCTGTCAATTTTCTCAAAACAAAATTTTGGAAGACAAATATTTGTTACAAACCATACCAATGAAGAGAGCTATAAAAGCAACTACAAACAAAGTTAAAAAAAATTAATCAAGATAATTCAATTTGTCCTCTTATTATAAGTTCATGAAATAGTCCTTCATATCAATGTGAAATAGGTTATAGATTATCAGAGAGACTTACCATGGAGCAACTACTTCCAAGGTATCAACCTCTCACGTTTTCCTTTTATTTTATTTCTGTCTTATTTATTTATTTTTTAATCCTAAAGCTTTGTACTTAGTACTTAGTAAATCTAGAGTTATTGACAACATGCAATATGTACCTTAAGGGATAAATAATTTTCTTATTAAAATATATAAAACACCCCTTATAAGCTAAAATTTGCACTAAGAGGTATTTATAATTTCACTAAGAGGTATTTATAATTGCTTTGTTATCTGTTAAAATCGAATATGAAAACCTTTTAAAATTTAAAGATGGTCTTTGACCATATTTGGCATAGAATAGCATAAATAAGGTTTTCATAATTTATTATGAAAATACAATGAAATAGAAGAGCAGGCTCAGAGTGATTTATTTCTCATGGCTAGAGCACAGCACACATATAAATGATAGCAACACTGTCATTCCTTCATAACCAAATATTACATTTCCTTTTTTATTATTAGATATTTTCTTTATTTATATTTCAAACATTATCCCTTTTCCTAGTTTCCCCTCTGAAAATCCCCTATCCCCCCCCCAAGTCCCCTGCTCACCAACCCACCCACTCACCCTTCCTGGCCCTGGTATTCGCCTATACTAGGGTATAGAGCCTTCACAGGACCAAGGACCTCTCCTCCCATTAGTGAAAAATTTGGTTTTTAAAAAAATCAAATGAATTAATATCCCAGGGCCATGAGCAACTAAGGATTTTAAAAGAGAATTTCATACTCAGATACACATGCCTTGGTCAAGGTCAAAATTATGAACACTAGGATGTGGGAGGTCTCACCCAATGGTCTACATTTTTTAGTAAGCTAGAGTGTAAGTAATCATCACACAAGGGACCGATGAGACCCAGAAAAGAAACAGCAGTCTTTGATAGACTTCTAAGAGGAGACATGAATTTGGCATGAATTACCTACATAATGATGCTTCCTCAATTTGGATTCTTTCAACTTATCTAAAGACAAATAGTTCCCTAAAAATTCTCATCATATGCAAATATTTCTATACATTAATTCTCCAACAAAAGTCTACCAAAAACGTCAATACTTCTTCCTGAAGTGACCATGATTATAAAATTCTTTATGAGCTCACAGTTTATTATTACAAAGGAGTAAATCAAACCAGCAAACTTATGCCCTGGCAGAGATTACAGTTCAAAAGAACTACTCAATATTTTTTCTATATCTCAAAACTAAGTTGCAAAATTCATGCAGAATTTCCCTAATAGAATAAATTCAGAACCTTCCTTCGTTTTACAGAAATATTGGAGTGCTTGTCCCCTTTCACAGTTAGAAAAAGAAGGACCAAATCTTACTAGAGATTTGTCCAAATGATGATGAGCCAATACCAGACATGATGCTTGCTTTCACCTTGCATCTGTGGTTTCTCTTTCTTTCCCATTCCTTGCTTAATAATAATGAGGGACAGTAGTAGCTTTTTCAACAGCAGGGAAGCCACTCAGACTAAGCCCTAGGACCACAGGATTCATAATGTTGACATTGAGTGCATTGATTTCAGCACTCTTGTTGAAATATCTGTGAAGCCCAACTTGGACTCTGTCCACTGGAGTCTTTATCATTTTCTTCCATTTTGCAATGTAAGGCTCTCTACTTCAGTCTTAACCAAAATATGAGGATTCTTCTCCATCTCTTCCTGTCTCTACCCTTGAAGAACTTGGCGGACATAACTATTCTAAATGAAGTTTGTGCTTTTAATGCAAATTTCACATAATAATACTTATGTTTAACTGTTTTATGTGGTACTACCCCCACAAAATAAAAAATAAAATAAAATAAAATAAAAACAACTTGTTGTTCTCTATTGGCACAGAATCCAAGTTCCTTATGAGATATTCTTTTAAAGAGCCACAATAGCCACAACTTCCTGGCTTGATTTTTATATCAGGAGAGCATCTACAAATCTAGGCCAACCTCAGCTTCGTTGTCTGATTGATAATCATCTTTGAAACCTTCCCTAATGGCATACTAGAATTCATCACTTTCTATCATTGATTCCCGTAATATGAATGCTTACATATCATAGATTATGACTCTGATAAAGTGAGTGGTTACTACCTCTCATTGATTACAGCTCTGACAATGTGGCTGCTTACCTATCACACCTTATGTATATGTGTAAAATTTTATTTTCATATTAGAAATTGCAGTTATTAAAACATGGGCTAATTAATGTTCACCTTCAATTTCCCTTGACTTGCCCTAAACACAAAAACATGTTAAATAGAACTACTGCTGGATGTAAATTTATGAGAGAATGTCATTATGTCTTTGCCACTATTTTCATAAGCTTTTCAAACCCTCAGAAATATTCTCAGGAATGAGAATCTATGTATATTTTGTTAATTAATATGAGTCATGTTCTATACAATATCCTATATATAGTTGCCTACTATTTTAGTAAATGAGCAAATAAACTGATGATGGGCAAAACAGTCACAAATCTTGGCTTCTAAACTTTAAATGAATTTATGAACATGAAATGCTAATTCAGACTAAAAGATTTTTGAGAAAAATTTGGTGAAGTTGTTTTATGATTCAACTCTTATAAAAGAAAGTTAACACCTGACTTGCTCTTAATTTGCTTATCTCTGAAATGGCACTTTAACAACAAAATCTACAAAATTTGATTGAACTAGATTTTTATTGCTGTGTAACAATCAGTCATGTATTTAGAAGCTTAACCATAATTCAGTTGTCTTACAGACTCAATGGTTTTCCGATGTGTCCTTGAGTAGTGTTTCCCAGGGATATAATGAGTATGTAGGTTTGAGTATGTAGGTCTTGGTCTTGCATTCACCTGTAAATTAATGATGTTTGTGACAAGATTCACTTTCTTGAATAAATTCTATCTTCTTTTCTTTTTCTTCTTCTCCTCCTCTTCCTCCTCTCCTCATCCTTCTTACTCTCTCACATTCCTTCTCTCCCTCCCCATCCCTCTCTCCCTCCCTCTCCTCTCTTAAAATAACAGGAGTGTGTGATGCCTCTTTAGGCCCTTTTCTTCAAGATTCTTTTATAAATGGCTTACTTGTTTTTTGCCAGACTCATTCTGGATAATCTCAATTTTGGTCTGTTTACTTAATACAATTTGAGGCTAAGTTCTTTAATCACATCACATGTAAAAAGTCTTTTACTTCTTAATATTATCTGACCTAATAAAGAGGAAACCATGTAGTATGTCTAGAGTTATTACCCCTTCCAGGATAAAAATAACCTACAAAATAAAATCATTGAGAGTCATTTTACTATCTGGCTACCATAAGGCTAGCATAAAGATAAGTATTGTTTTAATATTATATATTCTGTGTTTGAATTCATGACAATCTATGAGCCAGCATATAAAATGTTTACTTACCAAACACTTTTCTACTCGTGGAGTCATTTTTATAGCTTTCATATTTTCATACATAAGGAAATGCTTAGTTCAATCATGGACACTACTGAGCAGTTTTAGATATTAAATTCTCCAATATTCAATACAAGGTATGGCATTTTTTTCATCCAATCAGTGAGTGATTATTTAATTTCCACTATATACAAAGCTTTGTATTAAGCAACAAGCACTATTAATTCCCTGAGGAATCACTGACAGAAGATATGTGAAACTTCAATAAATCAGCATAATACCAGGTAAAAAGTAGAAGAAAGTTCCTAAATATTTTCAAAAAGAAAACAGAGTCCAAAACTTTAAGATACTTTTGTATTCATGTACTTGATAAAAGGCCACATTTTCTTCCCAGTTATCTAAAATGTAACCTCATATTGAATAAGAAGAGAAATAAGACAAGTAATTGAATAGGAAAAAGAAAGAAAAAGATTAAAGATGAATTTATAAAAAAAAAATCCAGTGTCTGGAATATGCTTCTAAGACATTTAAAAGAAATGAATTCGGTCTACCAAGTAATTAAAATAGAAACATTAAAGAATTTTTGAGTATATTTTGCTTTGTGTCATTTTATTATTTGCCTCAAGAGACTTTAAGGCTCTGGGACACGGACAGCCACCCACTCCCATTGCCATCAGCAAGGCTTGAGAATCCCTGCATGGGCTGAGTTGGCAATTGACTTGGAACAAGTTGTAAATATCCCCCAAATCAAGCACAAATCCAGCTCTCATCTTTCACCAAGCAGAAGCCAGTGGCCATGAGTAGATCACACATGTAATCCTTTGATTATTGTTTGGACCCGCAGACTTCCTAAATTGCTCATAAGTGGATGTAAATTCCCCTAACCCAGAGAGTATTTTTAGCAGCCACATTCATTGTGATCCGTGAACCATTCTTAATGTGCTGGGATTCCATTTTACTTCAGAGTTTTGGCTGAAATTTGAATGCTTTAGGTGTTCTCTTTTAATGTGCTCAATATTATTTATAGCTCTTTTGTCTTTAATAACAAACATTGCTTACAAAGAAATATTTACCCTTAGCACATTAAGATGTTCTGTTTCCACATGAGCTCACCTTTCTCAATAATAATTCCCTTAGCAGTTAGATAAGGATATATTCAGTTTAATATTTTGGAACCATTTGACAGAGGACTGGCTATCTGTATTTGCCATCAAGTGTCATTATTGCCTGTAGATATTCACCAATGTCTTGGATTTCCATGATACATTAACATTTCACTCAGCACACTGATAATATTTTTCTTTAAAAGCTCTCAAGGAATTTAATGAATTTGTCTCCATTTCTCTTTTATTCATGTGCTTGATTAGATTTATGGATTTGTGGATTCATAATTTGGGCCCATGAAAGATTTGTTCCCGTTGAGACAGAAAGCCCATGAGATTAATTAAACCCTCTGTCTTCACTGTTCCACCTCTATTAAGAAAAACAAGCATGGAATATAAAACCAAAGAAGGAATTGCTGTTGTTACTAATTGATTGTTTTTCAGCAAAGATGGACAGTGTGCAATTATCCAAAATTATCTTAAAATCTGCAGTTTTTCATAAAATATAAAAAGGTCTAGGAGCTTCATCCAAAATGCAATCTAAATATTATATGGGCTGCTGAGTCGAATTGAATACCTGTGGTGACAACCTTGAAACACTTGAGTCAGACCCTTTATCTCTTGTTTATGTGTTCTGTAAAGATGGCTAAAAATAAATTGTTTACTCTTGTCTCTTTAACAGAGATTTGATTTTCTATTTGTGCAGCCTTTCATAGTAATGTTAGAGCTATTTCCACTTCTCTGTTTATTAACAGAAAAGGAGTTCAAGGGACAATGTCCTTCAGATAATTCAAAATACATCTTATAGTTGCAAAAGTTCAGCCTCAAATGAATAACCTGCACTTAGTGCACAGTGATATTTAATTGAGATGTTTAGTAGTATAGATTATTGGTTCTGCGGGTTATACCTTGGCCAGTAATGAGTGCAATACTGACATATGACTGATGTTATTGTTTGCAAATTATTGTACTGCCAGTGAAGGTAACTATTAAAGACAATCAAATACAGCCTGGCTGTATATTGAAATCATTACTCTCTGCAAATATCTTGTGATTTATTCAAAAGCTTTTGCATTATGGAGGGCCAACAAATTTGAGGAACTACCTACTAAACTACAAGGAGGTTGTGACCTCCCAGATTGAGTGAAATGATGAGTTTCTGTTGTCACCATGGCACTGCATAGAAGATATGGGCTTGGCTGTTACAGGGGCAACTTGATGGGATTAATACAGTGCTGGATTTACATAACATTTGAGGAACTGGCACATTATTTTCTTTGTCATGTAAAATATTGACTTCTTTCAGATTGATTTGCTGGTGAAAATATTTATTTCTAATGTATGATAAAATTCTGTCCTATTAATGGCTCTTAGTCTCCAAATATTTTAAAGAGCAGTTTCTATTTGGCTTAAGCTAAAGTTCCCTCCACCTTTGGGCTCCTTGGGTATGGGACTGCTTACCACGATTCTGTTCTCTTACATGGCCCTTTTCCACTTCCAGACACTGCCTTCAATAAACAACTAACCAAGAGTGGTGATAGGCAACCTTAGCAATGATCTTAGGTTTTCAGATGGCGGATTATTTGTATAATTGAGTGCTTCGTGAGGGTTCACTGAGACTGAGTAGGTTGACTCATCAAAACAGTAAATAAATAAGCAAATTCCTTCAATTCTCCTGCCAGCATTTCATGCGAAGGATTAATGGCATATTTAAATTTTCAGCTTTCCAGCAGTGCTCCTTCATTGTACTCTATCCTAAACAGTGCTGAGTTTGTGTTTAAATGTTTCATTTCATGCATTTCCAACTGTCAGCCTGAAGAAATACCAATAAGTGTGTTAGGTTTAGATAATCGAAAATTCCCTTTACTCAGCTTCTTCGTCTATATTTATCTGTCTGGCTGTGAAATCTATTCCAAGAGTATTCATCTACCACCCAAATCTATTCACCAAGCATCAAGACTCATCAGTGAGATGGAATAATGCCATTTAATTAGTCTTTGATATACAGCTTAATTAGGTCTTAATAAGGGGTAGTGCATCCTAAAATCAATTATCTTGCTCTTTTTAATAAGAGCAACTAATTAGTAGGAAAATCACCACAGTTCTCTTTTTATCCTGAAGCTTTCCATGGTGTGAAGAAGAAGGTTATGAAAATGGGGAAAAAAATAACATTCTCCAAAATATTTGTAAGAAATGTCAAACTGAACCTTAAAAGGATATATTCAAAATAGTTGCAATAGGTTGGAAATATTTTAGAGAAAATTCAGGCCTACCAATTGCACATCTTTGAATATTTCATAGTTCTTAGTTGATGCAATTGGGGAAAGTCAAAGCTTTCCTCTCTGGGTTGCTCTTGCTTTGCATAGGCACAAAATGCTTTAGACCAAGCCCACGGTGACAATTTCTACAGTGGTCTGAGGGCAACATTTCCTACACATTTTGTTAATGGGTATATGGTCTCTCAATGAAGGACACCATGGGCATGAATGCAGTTACCACACACTGGAGTCAAACTCCAGATCTCAAATTTTTTCATTGTAGTCTCTTTTCTCCATCACAGTACATTATGTGTGACTGTGGCATTATGGTAGTGTAACTATATGGGCAAGGCTGGGTGTAGCATATTATAAGATGTCATTGATTCAAAGAGCATGGAAAGGGGTCTCTGAAGATGTGTAATTTCACTGAGGCTAGAAGAGATGAAGGAGCAAACATGTAACAGATGGTTTAACAGAGCAAAAATAACATCCCTTTGTCATAGAGAAGATGTACATGCTTGAAAAAAATATGAGAATAGCTGTGTAGTTACTAGCAATGGAAGAGAAGATAGGTACAGAGTGAGGTCATGGGGTAGCTTGAAATTTGCTACCCAGTAGACGGAGGCAAAGAATGTAGCTGGTTTTCTGATTTGCAGTAAGATACCATTCCTAGGGCAGTGGTACAATTGTTAAATTTAAAGGTACAATATTGCTTGTAGAATCTGGGGAGTAGGTATGTAGGTTTTAATTGCATAATCATTTCAGTTTTTCTGCATGTGTGAAAATATACAGAACTAGGGATACAGCTCAGTTGGTAGACTGATTGCTTTAGCATGCCCAAAGTTAAGCCCTCATACCATAAATCTGGCATTTGGCATCCATGGCTGTAATTCTAGAACTCTGGCAGTGGTATCAGTGGAATAAAAATTTTAAGGTCATCTACTAGTGAAGATTTCTCATAATGTGGGAACACCGATTCTGAACCTGCCACCCACTATAACTATGCAAATTCTCAAGTGGAGGGCTTAGGTTACCAACCAAGCCACAGAACCTCTACCCCACAGTTTGTAGTGCCTGGGGCACCTGTGAGGACAGCAGTCTAATGGCATAATCTTCACCAAAGGGATCAGAGAGACTTCATCCAGCAAAGGTTGGGAGCTTTGCTTGATGTCCCTGGAAAGCCTGCATTTTTTTTTTTCTGAGGGAGGAGATGGGAGAATGGGGTTGGGGAGGGTGAAAAGGAGGTAATGGGGGAGGAGATGAAAGGGAACTAAAGTCCAAATGTAATGTCTAAGAGAAGAATAAATGAAAAGGATAAAAAGAATGTCAAGGTCGTGCTTGGTTGTGTAGCTAGTTCATGATGAGTAAAGTTTACTTGAAACATAAACTCTATGTGTTGTGCATGCATGCAGAGGTATGTGTGTCTCCGTGTGTGTCTGTGTATGTGTGTCTGTGTGTGTGTGTGTGTGCGTGTGTGTGTGTGTTTGTGTCTGCATGTGTGTGTCTGTGTCTGTGTATCTGTGTGTGTGTGTGGTGTGTGTTTTAAATTATCTTAAGGATGTCTACTCTTAAACTGTTTTTTTGCATTAATATTAGAGAAATGGGGATAGCTCTAACATCACTAAGGAAGACTGCAAAAATAGGCAAATCTCTATTCAAGGTAAATGAATAAACAATTTATTTTAAGCTATCTTTCCCGAACTCCTGAGCAAGAGATAGGGCTTTTGACTCAATTATTTCAAGGTTTTCAGCCCATTACCCTAGGACTAGTATTTATATTTATATATTATTATACAAAGAATGATAAAAAATCAAAGTGGCAGTAACAGAAGCCATGTGTACAGGAATCCTAGTTTAAACTAGGACTTTAGTGACATAAATGTCGAGAGGATTTCTTCTCCAAAGTAGGAGAATGTTTTCAAAAGTTATGCTAAACTTTGTTGTTCCTCAAACTAAAAACAAAACAAAACAAAACAAACAAACAAACAAAAAACCCTCTCTAGTGAGTATTTCACTGAACTTAGGAGTCAAATGAAAATGTTTGCATAGGGGGCACACAGTGAAGTGGTCACTCATTAGTCACCTCACAGCTGATGCTGTGATGTGATGTGACGCACATCAGCATGAGATGATTTTGTCAGGTAAGAGCTGTCTGCAATTCACTCTGGCTCACGTTCCTTTACTTGGAAAGGAAGCAGGCGGCAGTATCTTCTCTGCGCCATGTGATTCATTTCATTTCAGGCATTCTTAAGGATAGAGGATGGAACTGGAGATGTGGTTTGTGCTTAGCTTTGTTCCCACTGGGACAGTTATTCACCTCAGCAGGTGCCTGGCTTCCAGGAAAATCCTTCAAAGAGTAGATTAATAACAGCTGCTTGATGCTAACTACTTCCTGGGAGCAGGTACTTCATAGCAGGGACAACAAATGAGGAACCTTTTTGAAGAGCCTAGTAATGAGGCTCAAGAAGGTAGAGGTCATGGACTTTGTGCTTGGCCCCAGACACAACCATGTATAATTGGTACTTAGTAAAAACAACTGCGTGATGATAAGAGCACCTGTATTAGAGAAAGCCAGCACATTTAGAAGTTTCTTTGGCACTAAAGGCTCTCAGCATCCTCTCCCCTCTTTGCTTACCTCAGCAGTATGCAATCAAAAGATGCACTCTTTTGCATGCATGGCTTAGGCATACATTAGACTAGAGCAGTCCTTACCTAAGTCCTTCAATGAATTATATATACATTATAGGTCTATAGAACATAATCATTTCTCTTAAATATCTCATTTAGTCTTGCCTAGAAGAGTCTAGGCAACAAGACAAAAAACACCTGTGGTTTTAGTTACATATTCTGAGTCTGGGAGAGTATAATAAAGATGAGCAGCTGTGTACTTGTTCCAGCTCCCCTTACTTGATACTGCATCTTTATAGCTGGGCTTCCCATAATAGTCATTGATCATAGCACACCACAGCCACTTAACAAGTCTAACCTGCTCTGTGCTTCATGCTTTGCCCCTTCAATGTGTTAGTCATGCTTCTTTGAGAGAAGCATTATTCTGAAAGCCAGTTCCCCTCATGGGGCCTGGTAAGTGGTTGCCCTCCTTTGATGGCTAATCCTGATTCAAATGTTGATCCTGACACTTCAGGTCTCAGTTTAACATGCTCCTGAGTGGTAACTGCTGGATAGGAAAAGCAATAGCTACAGCCAAACTAGTTTAGAGATGCCGCAGCAGAATCGGAGATCAAATGTTCTGACTACATTTAATCCAAACCCAATGAGATTTTGGGAGGGGAAGGGAGGATGCTTAGAAGGGAGAACATAAGGATGTATAATTGAAAGAAATGGGCAAACAGCTCCACATCTAAGGAAATGATTGGAATGAACATGTAATTTGTACTTTCAGAAAAAAACTGGATATTGAACCTATCCACAAGCCAAAGACTTAGGGGGAATATTGGATGCTATTTTGAAATGGAAGAGTGTTAAATTGAAATGTGCAGCTAACAAGCTTAGGTTTATTTGAAACATACCAGCATACATGCAAAAACGATCTCAAAGTTTAGAGCCCAAGTATAGAGTTCTGCTCATCTAGATTGGTGGATGAATTGTAGATGGGAACATTGACCATCCAGAGACTGCCTCACCTGGGAATCCATCCCATATACAACCACCAAACTCAGACACTGTTGTGGATGCCAACAAGTGCTTGCTGACAGGAGCCTGATTTAGCTGTCTCCTGAGAGGCTGGGTCAGTGCCTGACAAATACAGAAGTGGATGCTCACAGTCATCCATTGAATGAAGCACAAGGTCCCCAGTGGAGGAGCTAGAGAAAGGATCCAAGGAGCTGAAGGAGTTTGCAGCCCATAGGAGGAACAACAATATGAACTAACCAGTACCCCCAGAGCTCCCTGGGAATAAACTACCAACCAAAGAAAACACATGGTGGGACTCATGGCTCCAGCTGTAGTAGAACATCAATGGGAAGAGAGGCCCTTGCTCCTGTGAAGGCTCTATACCCCAATGTGGGGGAAATGCCAGGACCAGGAAGCTGGAGTGTGTGGGTTGATGAGCAGGGGGAGAGGGGAAGGGATGGGGGAGGGTGTTTTTCGGAATAGAACCCAGGAACGGGGATAACATTTGAAATGTATATGTAGAAATTACAGAGGTAGAGCTCAAATCTCCAACTTTATCTCTTCCAAGAGAACTTGATATAATGTCATGGTTTTTTTTTTCTAGAAGAATCCAAAGATCTGCTAATACTAGGATTAAAAAAATTTCAATCCACCAGTGCCTTTGAGTAACTTGGCTCTAGCAGCAAGCTTGAGACCGGGTCTCTCTCAGTTGACTGAGGTCTTTACACATTGGCTCTGACTAAGCCACCTTGTGTTTCAATTCAGAAACTGTTGAGCATCCTTTATTATTCCTAGGATGCATCATTTGCCATGGTTGACTAAGCTTTCATACATATATGACATATATGTGTGTGTGTATGTGTATATATATATATATATATATATATATATATATATGACATAGCTAAGTATCCTACATTTAACACAATGTAGAGAAGTTGCAGTAAAGGATACAGAATGAGCTTCAAGCTTTCATATCCAGGCTGCTTTCTTTGTTGATTTTGTTTTTAATTTATTACCCTGTGGGAAGATGTTAAATTCTCCAGCCTTAGTTTCTTCAAGAACTGCACTAGGGAACAAAAGGATTTCCAGAAATCATCATGCTTGCCAATAGTATACTCTCAGACAGTTAGGATCTTTATTTTAGGATGTTAAAGGATAGTTCCCTCTCTTTGTGTTATTGTATTATAAGCTAAGCAGAATGTTAAGGATTTAGATACTGTAGTCACATTTTTCTATTTCTTGTGAAAAGTGCTATTTCCACTTGTTATCATCTTCCTTTATAAATTGGACTCTTTTGATATTTTTCACTGCTCAAACACAAACCTTGAAAATTAATGTGCAAGTATAGTACTTTCCCTGAAAACATCCCCATATCATATGGTTACAGCTAACTGCATGGACGCTGTATTTCTCTTCAATTCAGAAAGGTAGCACATATCAATGGCATCATGTCCAAAGAACATTGTCATTGTGACCAACAATTATACAGTTTTAGGTGTCCATCTGAGCCTTTGCGTGTTCACAAATACAATATGATTTCATGCAAGACTAAACTAATCTTGACTGTAATGACTGTGAAAAACATAAGAATGTCCATTCCAGGGTTTAATTAACTTCCTTATAGACATACATGAGTGGTGGAAGTGGAGGGAAACATTTCTGTCTATGGCTTGCTCCTACATAGTTCGTGTAGCCATTTATGGCTTCTTTTGCTATTCTCTTTAATTGATTCCTTATTCACTGAATAGAACCAAGATACAATTAACCTTGTGAGTTGTTCTTTAGGGGGACATATTTAGATTTGATTGGGTCTCAGTTGGGTCACTCTCATTGACCTGAAGGTCAACGAAAGAGCATGCTGGCTGCTTTTGGGTAAGTAATATTGAATTAAATCTCTTCAGAGACTAGTTTAAAGCCTGAGAAAGTCTTCTGGCTTAAACAGTGATAGATAATTGGAGTGTCTTGTGGTATCAAGTGTTTGAGTGCAAATTAATATTTTGGTGTGATTGCTTGCTGTATGTTTTGAAAGGAGTCCCATTGAAAGTCCATTTACTTTACACACAAGCCTCCCAGTTATCTACTGAAAACAGTTGCAAGTAACAGTTACTACACTAATTACTGGATGGCCATTCTTTCAGAATGTGGAAATCAGGTTATGCTCATTTGACACTTTAAACAAGTATTACATGCATCACGGTGTTCCAAAGTTAAATGCCTCTGAAGACATATTTAATTATAACTCTACCCCCGAGTATAACCATTTTTCTGTTGTTTGCGGGGTAAAGATTTCTTTACTGTGACTGAATAATGAGTTATGAAATACAGAGTTGAAAGAGCCGATAGGCAGATGACAGGAGGGATGCTTGGGAAGTCTGGGCACTAAGATGACTGTGAAATGCCCACTTTAAGAGTGGCTTTATGTGAGGCTTGTGGGCTGTCAATTTCCCTACCTTTTTTCTCTATGCTCAGAGTTTCCTAATTTGATTAAAGGTTTCAATTTTCTAAATGAAAGAGTTTCTCTGGTCATCCTCTTGACCCTAACATATATTTTAATTTTAAAATCATCTTTCTCAAGGTAATAGTCTAGGAGAAGAAGAACCCTTTATAAGTTCATTTATGTTCCACATCTTGTATTAAGACCCAGAGGCTTACATTTTTTACATAGTTTTAGATGTGGAAATTTTTGATCCTCCATTATAGGCTTATGACCTATGGCCTTATTAAATGCCTTAGAAATGCCTGAGAGATGAAAAGGTCTCAAAATATAAGGGAAAACAAGGCTTAAATGATCATATTGGATTTAATATCTATATCCTGGCACATAGTATCCTTTAATTACATTAAGTATAATCAAGATTTTCTGACATTTCAAGCTAATGTTTGATAGCCTTCTTTAATAAGAGTTTTGAGAATAGACAGTAGCAAATGAGAAGTCCCAGCCAATCACAGATTAAGTTAAAGTTGGTAAGGCACATTTAGCATAAATTCAAAAGCAAAATTACATCAAATGACTCTTTGTTAGTTAATATTCTTTTCATTGCCTACCATGGGGCCATGCTCATACTTTCAATATAACAGAGACCATCTCTAAAGCAGGAACTCCTGAGCATCTTTTAGCCTGTAGGAAAGATTGCAAGTAGTCTTTTTTGGTCCCTGGCAGATAGAAACATTCTCTACTTGTCTCTCAGTATAACATATTTGCACTAAGGATTCACAATGAGATTGTTTTTTCTTAAGAAGGGTCAGCCCATGATTTCCCAGAAACCACTCTGTTGCCCAGGCTACCCTCAAACTTACAGTGATCCTTATCCTTCAAACCCATGTGTTATGATCTATACACTAGAGGTACCACAGTTGCTTTAAAGATGATAATAAGGAGATTTTCTTTTTTGCACTATGACTTTCCTGGGAGTTTTTTTAGTCAACAATTTTGTACAACTTATTTGTCACTTGATGGATTAGTGAATAAACAAAATTTGACATAGATTTACTGGGGGATATGGCCAGTGCCTCTAGAGTATTACACATATGATTATATGGATGGATCTTAAGAACACTGTCAAATGAAGCAGCCAGTCAGAATGAGATAAATGCTGAATTGTGTCATTCTTAAGAAAAACATACAGTGGTCAATTTATGCTGACAGAGCGTGAGGTACTGGTAGCCTGCAGAAAGGACAAGGTGTGGAGTGGCCAAGGTATCCTGTAGCATAGGTGACAAAAACTAAGGAGATGCTAGGCACGATTTGAATACATTTATTATTAATGAATTATACATTTATATGTATTAAGTAGTCAATTCTATGTTCTTGTCAGAATTTATGAATGTTATTGTATTGTTCTACTATATCCATGCCTTATTTTATTACCAGGATTGTAAAATCTCAAGGAATACACCAATAAGAAATTAAATTTCTCTACTTTATCTCATTTTGCCCAAAACTGTGTGAAGAAAATCATCAAAAACTTTGCCATATTATATCTCAAGATGGTGTATTTTAAAATCCATTTCCAAGGGAAAAATGAAGAAACTTCAGAGGTTTCGCACAAGTTCGCCTTGCTTATTGTTGAGGAAGGACATGAGGCAGTACAGCAACAGCTAGCAAATGGCTTCTACCTAACTTTTGTATGATTGAGGTTAAAATGAGTCTGTGCCCTTACAGTTTATAGTTTCTTCACTTTTGCAGTCTTCTCCCCATGACATATCAGGAATGACTGAGACCTGAACATGGGAGAAATATGTCCCATGTAGGTTAAATCTACCATGTGTCCTCTTCTCACCAACCCACAGTGAAAGAAAAAAGGAACATGACATGCCTAACATGATTAAAATGTAAATGCAAACTAGTGTTTAAAGAATGCTATACTATATAGCTATAAATACTCAACTGAAGGACTTCAAATGGCCTATATTTCATCAGGTTATACTACTGTTGCATGAAAAACATACTGTCAAAATATTTTCCAAAAGAATTATTTTTCTGGGTGTTTATTTTTTTTCCACTTTTTTTATTAGGTATTTACTTCATTTACATTTCAAATGCTATCCCGAAAGTCCCCTATACCCTCCCCTTATGCTGCTCTCCTACCCACCCACTCCCACTTCTCGACCCTGGCGTTCCCCTGTACTGGGGCATATAAAGTTTGCAAGACCTAGGAGTCTCTCTTCCCAATGATGGCCGACTAAGCCATCTTCTGATACATATGCAGTTAGAGACATGAGCTCTGGGGAAACTGGTTAGTTCATATTGTTGTTCTACCTATAGGGTTGCAGACCCCTTCTGCTCCTTGGGTGCTTTCTCTAGCTTCTCCATTGGGGGCCCAGTGTTCCATCCAATAGCTGACTGTGAGCATCCACTTCTGTGTTTTCCAGGCACTGGCATAGCCTCATAAGAGTCAGCTTTATCAGGGTCCTTTCAGCAAAATCTTGCGGGCTTATGCAATAGTGGCTGGGTTTGGTGGCTGATTATGGGATGGACCCCTGGGTGGGGCAGTCTCTGGATGGTCCATCCTTTCATCTCAGCTCCAAATTTGGTCTCTGTAACTCCTTCCATGGGTGTTTTGTTCCCAATTCTGAGAAGGGGAGAAGTGTAAACACTTTGGTTTAGTTCTTTTTCAGTTTCATGTATTTTGCAAATTGTATCTTTGTGTATTCTAAGTTACTGGGCTAGTATCCACTTATCAGTGAGTGCATATCACGTGAGTTCTTTTGTGATTGGGTTACCTCACTCAGGATGATGCCCTCCAGATCCAACCATTTGCCTAGGAATTTCATAAATTCATTCTTTTTAATAGCTGAGTAGTACTCCATTGTGTAAATGTACCACATTTTCTGTATCCATTCCTCTGTTGAAGGACATAAGAGTTCTTTCCAGCTTCTGGCTATTATAAATAAGGCTGCTATGAAAATAGTGGAGCATGTGCTCTTATTACCAATTAGAACATCTTCTGGGTATATGCCCAGGAAAGGTATTCCTGGATCCTCCAGTAGTACTATGTCCAATTTTCTGAGGAAAGGCCAAACTGATATCCAGGGTGGTTGTACAAGCTTGCAATTCCACCAACAATGGAGGAGTGTTCCTCTTTCTCCACATCCTCACCAGCATCTGCAATCACATGAATTTTTGATCTTATCTATTCTGACTGGTGTGAGGTGCAATCTCCGGGTTGTTTTAATTTGCATTTCCCTGATGATTAAAGATGTTGAACATTTTTTCAGGTGCTTCTCAGCCACACGATACTCCTCAGTTGAGAATTCTTTGATTATCCCTGTGCACCAATTATTAGTGGGGTCATTTGTTTTTCTGGAGTCCATCTTCTTGAGTTCTTTTTATATATTGGATATTAGTCCCCTATCTGATTTAGGATTGGTAAAGATCCTTTCCCAATCTGTTGGTTGCCTTTTTGTCTTATTGACAGTGTCTTTTGCCTTACAGAATCTTTGCAATTTTATGAGGTCCCATTTGTCAATTCTTGATCTTTCAGCACAAGCCATTGCTGTACTATTCAGGAATTTTTCCCCTGTGCCCATATCTTTGAGGCTTTTCCCCAATTTCTCCTCTATAAGTTTCAGTGTCTCTGGTTTTATGTGGAGTTCCTTGATTCACTTATACTTGACGTTAATACAAGGAGATAAGAATGGATCAGTTCGAATTCTTCTACATGATAGCCACCAGTTGTGCCAGCAACATTTGTTGAAAATGCTCTTTTTTACACTGGATGGCTTTAGCTCTCTTGTCAAAAATCAAGTGACCATATGTGTGTGGGTTTATTTCTGGGTCTTCAATTCTATTCCATTGGTCTACCTGTCTGTAGCTATACCAGTACCATGAAGTTTTTATCACAAAAAAATTAAAACTCTGTAGTACAGCCTTAGGTCAGGCATGGTGATTCCACCAGAGATTCTTTTACCATTGAGAAGATTCTTTGCTATCCTAGGTTTTTTTTTTTTATTCCAGATGAATTTGCAAATTGCCCTTTCTATCTCAGTGAAGAAGTGAATTGGAATTTTGATGGGTATTGCATTGAATTAGATTGTTTTTGGCAAGATAGGCATTTTGACTATATTAATCCTGCCAATCCATGAGCAAGGGAGATCTTTCCATCTTCTGAGATCTTCTTCAATTTCTTTCTTCAGAGACTTGAAGTTCTTCTCATACAGATCTTTCACTTCCTGAGTTAGAGTCATACCCAGGTATTTTATATTATTTGTGACTATTTTGAAGGGTGTTATTTCCCTAATTTCTTTCTCAGCCTCTTTATCCTTTGTGTAGAGAAAGGCCATTGACTTGTTTGAGTTAATATTATATCCAGCTACTTCATTGAAGCCGTTTATCAGGTTTAGGAGGTCTCTGGTGGAACTTTTAGGGTCACTTATATATACTATCATATCATCTGCAAATAGTGATATTTTGACTTCCTCCTTTCCAATTTGTATCCCCTTGACCTCCTTTTGTTGTTGAATTGCTCTGACTAGGACTTCAAGTACTATATTGAATAGGTAGGGAGAAAGTGGGCAGCCTTGTCTAGTCCCTGGTTTTAGTGGGATTGATTCCAGCTTCTCTCCATTTACTTTGATGTTGGCTACTGGTTTGCTGTAGATTGCTTTTATCATGTTTAGGTATGGGCCTTGAATTCCTGACCTTTCCAAGACTTTTATCATGAATGGGTGTTGGCTTTTGTCAAATGCTTTCTCAGCATCTAATGAGATGATCATGTGGATTTTGTCTTTGAGTTTGTTTATATAGTGGATTATGTTGATGGATTTCCGTATATTAAACCATCCCTGAATCCCTGGGATGAAGCCTACTTGGTCAGGATGGATGATCATTTTAAGGATGATCCTTCTTGGATTCGGTTGGTGAGAATTTTATTGAGTATTTTTGCATTGGTATTCATAAGGGAAATTGGTCTGAAGTTCTCTATCTTTGTTGGGTCTTTATATGGTTTAGGTGTCAGAGTAATTGTGACTTCATAGAATAGAATTGGGTAGAGTATATTCTGTCTCTATTTTGTGGAATAGTTCGAGAAGAACTGGAATTAGGTCTTTGAAGGTCTGATAGAACTATGCACTAAACCCATCTGGTCCTGGGCTTTTTTTGTCCTCTTCTCACCAACTCACAATAAAAGAAAAAATGAACATAACATGCCTAACATGATTAAAATGTAAATGCAAACTAGTGTTTAAAGATTGCTATACTATATAGCTATAAATATTCAAGTGAAGGACTTCAAATGTGTCTATAATTCATCAGGTTATCCTACTGTTGCACTAAAAACATAGTGTCACAATATTTTCTAAAAGAATTTTAAGACACTCTCGAGAATACAAGCTTAGGAAAGTGAGTTGTAATGCAGCATGAGGAGAGATTGAATAAATACAAATGTGTAGTGATACTGGAATAGAAGAATGCCTCATACAAGATAATATACTAAGGTGAATCCCGAAATAATACGGGGATATATGGCAGTTTATCATGCACTAAAAGGAATCAATGCAGAATGATGGGGATGACAAGGAAATTTCAAACTGGGTGTTAATAGCTAAGAATGAAATGCTGGTGGGATTCACGTGGAATGAATGTTTGTGTGTTACCTGAACAGAAATTGGAAGAGGGCACAGCTTTTGGAAAGGATGTGACGTGAGAAAGATTATGGCACTTTAAGCTACTAACATACATTTTCTCAAGCAGGGAATATAGAGGCAGAGGGCACAAATTCTGAGGAACCTTGTTGCTGTATTTAAGAATTGTGAGCTTTACTTAATAGCACTGTGCTTCCACCCAAGATCATTACATCATAAAAAAAGGTTGCTCTTATTTGTGTATTGGTGGGAGATATACAAGAAATGAACTGTACATGGGCAGATGTTTTATCAAAGAAAACAGCTGTCATCAGGTGTTCCTAACCAGCACCTGTACTTTGTCAAGTCTGAAACTAAATGAACTTAGAGAAAATTGATGTGTTTAATATTGAGGAAATAATGAAAATATGTTTCTCTTGAGTGAGAACTAAAATGGTAAAAGAAATACGTGGGCTGCTGTCAGCTAGTGTGTAAACTATAGCAGATCTCTCACCAAAGTCTCTTTATATAGATAAACTAGAGATTCAAACATGGAGAAGGAGAGAGTTATGATACCCATCAATACCTTTCAAGGGAAAACAGGCCACTGACTCTCCACTGGCTTTCCCTTGAAAGGTATTGGAGAGAGACTTGGAGAGAGTAGAAATTGTGAAGACCCCACTGCTGAGTTTTTCCCAATGAGTACAGCCTATGCATTCATTCAGAAACTGAGGTTAGAAGATCCTATGTAGAAAAATGCAGACATGGGAACTTAACTAATGGCTATAGTAAATTGATTCTGCTTACAACAAACATTGAAAAATCATCTAAGGGGAAAAAAGATTCTCATTCAATTCTCAGTGTAATTATGTATCACTTATATAGGCTGGGGCCTTGATTAAAAATCTGACATTAGTGAATCTTCCTGGGTATGATCATCTGACTTCAGTCCATTAGTTCCAAGCCTGAAGTTGTGAGTCCTTTCTGCAGAGTCCGTCGTTTTTGGTTTGTTTCTTTCATGGATGAGTCAAGAGGTACCATATATCCCATCTCATTTTTTCATACTCCCTAGATCTGTAACCCTAAAACTCATCTTAGAAGCCATGCTACTCTGTATTTTCCTGCTTATTTTTCTTCCTGATGTATTTTCAGAATTCTTGCATTCTAGTCTAAACTCAGTGAAGTATTTCCTTCCACTTAAATCTAAATTGCCAATACAGGTTCATACCTATTTCTTTATTTCTAATCTTGTTCATTTCTCAATTAAACCTTTAAAAGTACACCCACCCAACTAGTAAAACAAGAGCACTCTTTTGCAATGTATTGGAATAATATTGCTACTGTCTCTGAGAGTCACGTTAATGTTTTTAAATATCAAGCATACAGGTGTGGTGAGGGATATTAGGCAGTATTATTCATTTCCCAAGCTTCAGTTTTTCTCCTAAGAAAGTTGTAAGGCTCAGTTACCACAATATGTAGCTCAACATAAATTCTCAATAATATTATTTTGTCTCTGTTACTTTTCCCCAGGTTCCCACATGTCCATCTTTAGGAAGTCAAATATCTTTCTAAACTGGCAGCTGTAAACCCTCCATATCTTGTCTTTTTTCCCCATCACGCTGCAAAACCTAGACTCAAAACATCCGAGAGAAATTCTGTTAACTGAATGTGCTATACTTAGTCATTGCTCTGGGCCTTTATAAATGATGTTCTCTTTGTGTGAAATTCTTTGCTTTATAAAATGATTTCATTTTAATTCTATCTTTTTTTTCGTACAGAGTCTGTACTCTATGAAATTTATGTGCTCTATAAGAACATATTTAAGCTATCACACACTCATTCAGTGCCACATGGGTACCCCTGTCACCTGTCACAACAGTTCTTATGTCATTTATTTTCTTCCTCCTTTCAACCATGGTTTGTTCTCTTGGACCAGGAAGTCATTTGATTAACTTCTATAATCTGAGTAGATAGGCCAAATAGATCAATATACAAATAACTTGGATTAAGCAAGTATTCCAAAAATTGATGAGATATTCTGGAGAGAATACAGTTACTTCAGCAACAGACTATTGTCTATCTATGTCACTCAAATTGACAAATTTCATAAATATTGGCTGCTTAGCATTACTCTTGCAGTTCTCTCTGTCTTGTCTTTTTAATCATCAGAAAGCTCCCTGAATTATCAATAGTTAGGTTAAAGTAGTTAAATGTAACTTAAAAAGCTTTTTAACCCATATATGTTGGGCAAGGCATCATCTTGTGGAATGGGCCTTAAGTCATACAGGTCATCAACTGCTTACACGCATAGATTTATTCCATCATTACATTAGCATATCTTGCTGACAGGACACCATTTTAGATCAAAGGTTTTGTGGCTTGCTTGATTTTTACATTTCTCTTTAGGTAACATTTGGTGTAAGTCTGTACCAAAGACATTAGAACGTAGGGGTGAAGACTCTATTTAGGCACCAGTTTGCCATTTCCATGTTTAATGAGTTTTGTGTGTTGTGTCTTTATCAATCAGGACTTGCTGTAAGTTTGTGGAGAGCAATCTATAGACTTTGCAACAGCCTCCGTTGTTTGGAGATTCCCATAGGCTACCTTTAGCTACCAACTCAATTAGATGTAACCTAATCCCAATACTGAAAGCTTAGTTTGGTGACAAGAGCCAGCCAGTTAATGTTAGAGGAAAAATTAACATAGATCCTTTTAATGATCCTCAATGGTTGTAAGTGCTTCCTTCACTAAGTGCTCTGCCTCTCTAAATTTTTGTCATACAATTTGTGTATTTGTTCATGTGTGAATATATATGTACATGACTATTTTCCCCATTAACACACATTCAATTCATTTGTCATATTACCAGCATATATATGTATGTATATTTAAAGCACTATAAACTTTGACATAGTCTTCCTGTATAAGTAAATGCATCTCTCAAGACAGGCTGTGTTAGATAATTTAAGATTTTTTCATAGAGTCATTGAGCTTTTATTAGATCATTTCATTATATTTTGACCTCTGTACTTAAAATAGAAATATGAACATTGTGGAACAGATATAGCCAGGGACCCCCCCAACACACACAAGGTAAGATTATGATTAAAAAGAGAAACAATTGATATAAGGGGTTGAGTCACAGGAAGCCAGGAACCAGGATCTATTAGTCCTGTCAACACCTCAGCAGCAAGAATCAAACTTGATACTTCAACTGCAGATGCCAATAGATACCAAATATTCTGTTGCTCACCAAGGAAGGACCTCTGGTGGATAGATATTAGATGCCTCAGTGGATTTCAAAGGCTTCAGAACTTCAGACAGGATACTAAGAGTTTGTCAAAAACATAGATTTTTTAGTCCTTAACTACAGTGACTTTGGTCCACTTGGGAAGGGAGCAAGGCCATGAGTACTCTTGAGAATACTTTCAAACATATCTTCAGTTATTCTATAGTGGTCAGTGATATATCCAATTCTGAATAAAACCATGGCAATGATGACCTACTTACACTTTCAGAATTAGCTAAAATATCTACTAGTAATCCATTTTAGACTAATATTATAGTGAAAGGAGAAGTCGATCAAATGTATGGTTGTTGATCACATATATATATGCATATATATCCATATTTATTTATTATTTTGTATATGTAGGTAAATGATGTGTACATGAATGTATTTGAGTGTGAGCATGTGTACTGGCTAATTTTGTGTCAACTTGACACAGCTGGCATTATCACAGAGAAAGGAGCTTCAGTTGAGGAAATGCCTCCATGAGCTCCAACTATAAGGTATTTTCTCAATTAGTGATCAAGGGGGAAAGGCCCCTTGTGGGTGGTGCCATCTCTGGGCTGGTAGTCTTGGTTCTATAAGAGAGCACGCTGAGCAAGCCAGAGGAAGCAAGCCAATAAAGGACATCTCTCCATGGCCTTCTGCATCAGCCCCTGCTTTCTGACCTGCTCGAGTTCCAGTCCTGACTTCCTTTGGTGATGAACAGCAATATGGAAGTGTAAGCCAAATAAACCCTTTCCTCCCCAACTTGCTTCTTGGTCATGATGTTTGTGCAGGAATAGAAACCCTGACTAAGACAGCATGTATATGTGGAGGTCAGAGAATAGCCTTAAGTAATGGCCCTTATATTTGAGTCGGGGTCTCTCTTGTTGGTTAGAGTTCCTCTGAATATTTCAGGTTCAAGACTTTCTAGGGGACTGAGCTGCCTCTACCTCCTGTCTCACTTAATATTTCTTGGATTCTAAACAAGTTCCTCTCCTCAGGGATCAGGAAAGACTGTAGAAGAAGACATCTTTGAAAGAATGTAGTAGAAGAAGAGATCGAAAGAGTGTAAGTGCACAAGTTGATAGAAGACATTCAGAAAACAAGGCCCTCTAAATTAATCTGAGCAATGCTGACATGAACTCAGAGATACTGAGGCAGTGCAGTATGCACTGGGCCTACATGAGTCTGCCACAGGTCCTCTGTATGTAAATTATGTCTTTCAGATGGTGATTTTATGGGAAACCTGAATGTGCAGGCCAATGGGTCTCTGATTCGTGTGCTGTCTTCTGGGCTGCTTTCTTTCTCTTTGCTTTGTCCAATTCCTATGTATTATTTTAATTTATTTAATTATTCTTTAGAAGCCTATTTATTTTCTAATGAGAGAATGAAAGGAAGTAGATCAAGATAGGGGAGAACTGGGAGGAGCAGAAGACAAACCTCAGTAGTCAGGATATACCATATTAAAATAGCTATTTTTAATATAAGAAGTAAATAATTAAAAACAAACAAACAAATATAAAACCCAAATACATGTCCATCCTTTTTAAACAAGGACCCAAACATGGGTGAGGCTTTATTATTTTGATTTTCTATTAGATTCTTTCAGATCACATTATTTTATTTCCAGAAGGGGCTAGGAAATTTTAGTGATCTACTAACTATTCTATAAATTATAAAATTTATGTGTAGTAATGCTGTGATTTTAAAAAATCTAAAATTTCAGTGTCCTATATGTCTCTTTCTTTCTCCCTCCCCTCCCGTCCCCTTCCCTCCCTCCCTCCCTCCCTCCCTCCCTCCCTCCCTCCCTCCCTCCCTCCCTTCCTTCCTTCCTTCCTTCCTTCCTTCCTTCCTTCCTTCCTTCCTTCCTTCCTTTCGGTACAGAGCAACTAAGCAACTCCTTAGAAGAATTAAAATGATGATTGAGCTTGTATGTGGTCAACTGATTAGTTTACCATTTTAAATTATCAGAGCTGTAATTGACTGTTCATTCAAAGAGGAGGAAGAGGAAGAGAGGAGTAACTGGAGTTAAGTATAGTAGAACCTGCACTCTGGAGTCTGGGACAGACAGACGATAAGTGTAAGAGCAGCCTGGGCTACAAAGCAAGACCCTATGTAAAAATGGAAAATAATAGAAGAGGAAAGAACAAAAAGGAAAAGAAGGAAAAACAAACCAGAAGAAATAAATTGATAATAAAAATGGGAATCCCCTTAATAGTATTCAGAATAATTGCTACTGAAGCTGTTGAGAAAGATACAAAAGGATTTTTGCACTAGTTCAGAGCTAGCAATTTTATTCTAATGATGTGAGCTTTCATTAATGAGTATCTTCAGTATTATCTAAGTTCAAAGAATTGAATCTGTATTACAAATATGTGTATCCAAATCTGAATAGTTAACAGCTTAGAAAAATAAGGCAAGATATATTCAGTGCACACTGCATTCTTGTTCAATGTTGCTCTATGCATTCAGGGGTTATAAAATGGGACTTCATGTGTGCAGGAAAATGACCTGTGACTTTCACAGTTTATTGCAGGCTGCCTGATGGGTATGGGCACTTTTCCACTTCTGATTGAGCACTGGGTATTGTTCATGTAATCATTCCTTTTGAGTGGTTTTTCCCTCACCACAAAGTCTTTCTCCCTTTATACATGGATCAGTGTTCTGCCAAATACTTGAGGACTCCATGCTAACAGATTTGTGGGGGTTTCCTTCCTTTGCTATCTCTGACTTCCTTAATTGCACTCTTGGACAAGCAAATCTCCATAACTGAGGCATAAATTAGGTTTGGCCTCATTCCCCTACGTTAGGTTCAGCCTGGAAACTCTTAAAGGGCACTGAATTTGGTGGCTTTTAAGACCCACTTTGAGAAATCACTCCACTGCACTTCCTCAAGTTCAGTGCCTACATCTTTCTCCCCTTCTCCGTGGAAATGATAATTTTCATCTTAATCACTGCATCTTTGCAGGAAGCAGTAGCTTCCTGAGGGAAATTTTAAAATATTTTAAAAACAAATTTTCCTCAGGATTTAACAGCAGCTAAGCTTGTGTTTCCACATTTTTGAAGGTAAAATATATTCAAGTTCTCATGAACAGTGTGGCTTTTAAAGAAATTCCTTGTTGTCAAGCAAAATGATAGAAAGAACAACAGTGTGATGTTTGGTGGCTTGTGTGAGATTGCTTCTTGCCAAAATAGCACAGATGTTTGAGAATGTCAGGTAAAGCTTGAGTTTTGCAGAATGCCTTGCTGGATGCTGAGGTTGGCTGAGGCGTTCTTCCTCTCATGCTGTCGATTCACTATGTATCTGGAAACATTATATTCGAGCATTCTTCTCTATGAGCTGTCAGGGTTCTAAAACAATAAGAGCATCTTATTTTTAACCAGGAGATAAAATTGTGGTAGAATTGGATAGGTCTCACCGAAGGATATTTGAATATTAAGAAAAGAACCATTAGTTATCTAGGAAATTTATTTTTAAATTTCATGTTAGTTACTTTTATCAAAATTTGCAATAATTTACTAAAAAAATATAAATCTTGACTTAAACTGGGAGTATTTACAGTTAAGTTGAACATTGTTTTAAGTTTTATACACACATATATATATATACATATACACACACATATATATGCACATATATACATATACACCTACCTTATTGGTATCCTTATTGATGATACTCATGCCTCTAATTTTTTTTATCTATGCTTAATGGTTCAACACATACCCTTTACATATATCTTTGTAATAGGGTATGAATATTTCTATTCACTACTTTCATAAACTGGAAATGTAAAAGACATAGAATAAATACAGTTTTCCTGTTCTTACTGACTGGTTGCATTTTCCAAATAATTGTGGTGTCCTGAATTATAGGTTATACCCTAAATCACATAAAATTATAATAATGAAAAATAATATGATATTTGCTGCTTGGCTCTGCTACAACCAGTCTGACAGTATTTACATGATATGAAGTAAAATGCACAGTATAACCTAAATATTAGTATTTTATTATTACTAGTAAATATATAATGATAAAGTATCAGTTACTATCAGAACCATTCAACAAAATTGGCAGCTTAATACTAACTATTCTTTACAAATTTGTAATTATATGTAATTAATCTAATATAATGTAGATATATGAATTTCTTAAGAGGCCTAATGATAATATTTATGTTCAGTTTATAAACCAGTGTTTAGTAAATATCACATTACCTCCAATTCTATGTTGAAAGCTAGTATCATGGATAATTCCCTCTACATAGAGATACCAGGCTTTTATATGTGAGGTTTTCTGCATATGCCTCTTTCTATATTTGTGTCAGGGGAAACAGAATGAAGTAAAATTATTCTGTGTACTCTTTACAAAGGAAGCCTTTTGAAACGATATGAACAGTGTGATGGTGTATAAGTGACGGTTGCTGACTGGCCTTTTGGATATATGAGAACATAGACCATGGTTTTCATTCTGTTTGAGTGCAGGAAATCAGCTGTGACTGAGCAGTAAGAGAAAGTATATCATGAAGAGTTCATAGCAGTATTACATGCCTTCTGAGTTTGTAACGTTAGAAGCCTTTCCATGGACATTGGTGAGTTTTTCTAATGACTGTGTGGACAGCACCCTCAACGACTATATCTTTATGTGTATCTGTTACTCTGACTGCTGATCATGAGAACAGTAAACAAAGACAAGAAGTGCCACATTTTCTGTTATTCTTTGAGATTGATATTCGGTAATATCATTGGTAATCTTAGGAAGATGGGGTTGTGGTGATTTACAGACCATATTGCAGCTGGGCGGTGGTGGTGCACACCTTTAATAACAGCACTTGGGAGGCAGAGGCAGGCAGATTTTTGGGTTCAAGGCCAGCCTGGTCTACAAAGTGAGTTCCAGGACAGCCAGGGCTATACAGAGAAACCCTGTCTCGACCCCCCCCCCGCCCCAAATAAATAAATTAAAAAAAAAAACAGACCATATTGCAGTAGGGCATTCTATAGGTGTGTGCCAATAGCCTGTAACACATTAAGTTTTACTAGTAATGACAGATGTGAGCAAATCAATCAGAGTCTCTTACTGGGGCATAGTAAGCTTCAGTTTTCCTCACTATCTTTACCCTTTGTGAGACACTCTCTATACTGTGTGTGTGTGTGTGTGTGTGTGTGTGTGTGTGTGTGTGTGTGTGTGTGAGAGAGAGAGAGAGAGAGAGAGAGAGAGAGAAACATTTCTAAGTGTTATTTGGGAGGAACTACTTACAGTATTGTCAGAATAGAGTTATGCTTAGATGATATAAGGTATATAAGCTTTTAGTCTAAGGAATTAGAATAGGAAGCTTTAACATGGGTGTCGTTAGTCACAGGGAAGATATCTCTGGAACCCACTGTAGAAGAGCTTGGTAAACTGAGAGTGTGTCTGTTGGCAGAAAGCTACCTGAATGTTAATGTTCCTATCTCTCTTCATGAAATGAACAAGTTATGTACAGCATGCATTGTTTCTCATATTTGGGTAGAGAAGGATTCCGTGCCATTAAGTCTTCACCTCTGCACTGTCACGAAGTGATGGATTCACACAAGGCATCTGACTTTCTGCATTCTGAGCTTTATTTTATTTTATTTTATTTTAAGTTAGCATAAGGAAGATACTCAGGTACTACCCAAATGTCAATCACTAAAAGATTTTTCCAAGAAGCTAGAGTCGCCATGACAGACATGGTACATGCTTGAAGAGGGATACGTTTCAGTCTAAAAACTAAAAGTGAGCTTACCGGAGCAGATGGGATAGAAAAGTTGATAAGCAAACTAAGTGACAGTATTCTGAAAACGATTTGGATTGGGAGGATATAGAGCACGTCTGGAAATGTACACCACGCCTTGACACCAACATATCCAAATAAGAGTGTCAGGGGACAAATTCACCACCTACCTTATTCCAGCCAACCTTTGCTAAGAAAACATTAACAGAAATTTACATATACTTAAAACACTATAAATTTAATTTAGAGGAGCATGCTTTGGGTTGTTCATGAACTACCCAATTTAGGTTTAGCAGTTTGCTGTTTTCTTTTGAAAAATATCAAGAGAAACATTCACAGCAAGCAGAATATTAAATCTTATGAAACTGGCTTTCTAGTTTAAGAGAAAGTAAGTGGAAACCTTGCTTCAAGTGTGGGATTTTTGATTGACATTTTGCCCATATTGGTCGTCATCATTCGTACTAATACAATAGATCTGGCTGAAAAGTAGAGAGGAGTTTTCAAACCCATTTTCAGTTTGTGTTGTAAGTCACTCTTAATTTTCATCCTCAGATGCCTTGTAAATATCTTTCATAGGACCAAACCTCCTATTTCTTTTGCAAATGAACAATGAGAGGCCACAGAAGCATGAATTGCAGACATCCAGAGGATGCTGTCTGTTGCTCAAGTGCCAGTTTGCTTTTTCTCTCAATACAGTAATCTCTTTTGCCTAATTCTCATTTGTGATGGTAAGTAGATATCCAGAATAATTTTTGACCTACCAAGACGTGTCTTTACAATATGCTGGTGTTTCTATGAATATAAAAAGACATTCTTCTGCAGGCGGTTATATTGGCTTTAGAGTGCTAGAACTATCCATTTTGAATGTAATTATGCAAAATAAATGAAAGAAATCTGCCCTGCTGATGTTTATGTAACAACTTCTAGAATAATTCTTCTGATTTACAAATATACTGGGACCATTAGTGAGAAGCCACACCACATCATTATTTCACAGAACTTTAGGCAATTGTGATGACTTTTTTTCATATCAGCATTATTTTGCAAAGTAAAATATAACACAGAAAACCAATTGACTTTTTCCACAGCATTTTTGAAGAAGAAATAAAGCTACTTAAAAATCAATGCAGGCTTCACTTTCAGAAATATTTTTAGGTATTTTTGAAACTGTGACCCTTCTTGTACAATTCATTCTTTTTCTTTCTTTCTTTCTTTCTTTCTTTCTTTCTTTCTTTCTTTCTTTCTTTCTTTCTTTCTTTCTTTCTCTCTCTCTCTCTCTTTCTTTCTTCATTCCTTCCTTTCTTTCTTTCTTTCTTTCTCTCTCTCTCTTTCTTTCTTTCTTTCTTTCTTTCTTTCTTTCTTTCTTTCTTTCCTTCTTTCCTTCTCTCTCTTGTCTTTCTCTACTTCTTCTTCTTCTTCTTCTTCTTCTTCTTCTTCTTCTTCTTCTTCTTCTTTCTCTCTCTCTCTCTCTCTCTCTCTCTCTCTCTCTCTGTCTTTTACTTTTTACAACCAGTTGATATTTTCAAACTGTATTTAACTTCCCTGGAAAATATTAAAAATGTGTTGACATTCATAATTGCATTAAACCTATGGTCTCAGTAACAGTAGTGATTCCACGGACTCTAGCAAAAGCTTTGGTATGCAAATATAAAAGCAAAGAGAAAATACGATTTTATTTTACTCCTGCTTATGTTTAAAGAGTACTCATTTTAAAAGAAAGGTTGAAGAACTTCCTGAAAGATAATGACAGAAAGAAAGGCACCTTCTGTATAGAGAAATATTGTCATTGGTCACTGGTCTTTTAGTAACAAACATCTTAAAGTCTCCTGTCTAAGCAGTCTTGGGGTGATTTTACGCATTGCAGATGTGCTCCACCATGTCCCTTCCTTGCAACAGTAAGCCACTTTATTGCATCACATTCCCTAGAAATCTTTTCCTTTTCAGATGTTCAATATTTTAATGTATCTTTTTGCTAATGTTCTCTTTTTAATTAGTGCATTATACATTAGAAATTTATAATAAAAACAATGCCTTGACTAAAAAGAATGTTCCAAATGTGAAAGTACAAAATGCAAATCATAGATAAAAATTGTATGTAGGTGAAGTGCCATGTAAATCCTTCGGCCTCTCAGAGATGACCATGAGCAGAGGGCTGCTGAGGAAAGGAGAAGGATGACAGGATGTTAAAATGGACATAACTTTACATCAAAGACTACCCCATGAAAAGAGTGAATATTTTATTAATCATAGAAATATGTTCTTAAAATGAGTAATTTGATAAACGTGTATGTATAAGTTCTATTATTATCTCATATATATATATATATATATATATATATATATATATATATATGTATATGTATTCCAGAGTTGAAAAATCAGCCCTAAAATTCTTCCAAGACACAACAAGTGCATCTAATATAAAGAATAAATTGGTACATTTATGTATTGTCCTTAACAAAGGAAAAAAGTGTAAGTGACCTTGGCTCTCTAGCTAAGAAAATTGAATTCTATAGGCTCGGAAGGCAATCAGCACAAACCCTTTTGAAATTAAGAACTTATTCCCTGTGCCACTGGGTAGGCATTATGTCTTCTTATTATGTGCCAGTTACGTTTTGAGTAGTCCATGATAATTCTTAAGTACTTCCCGAAACAAATTTCAGGGAAAAAAATTTTAGTTTTGCAAATGAACTGATATCCACAGAACTTAGTTAATATATCCAAGGTAACACAACTGGAAAATAGTGGAACCGGGATTCAAATTCAGGCCATCTAGTTCAGAGCTCGCACTTTGATACATAACACCATGTCATCTGATGCATAACCATGTTCTCCACTCTTGAATTTCTGCATGACTAAGAATGGCCCCAAGAGTTTGTCAAAGTTCAGGTTCCCCCATACACTAGGCAGTACTGTGTTCCTAAGAAACTTGGATGGGGCTTTTTTAAGTTTCTCTGCAGATGTGGCATGAGTCACACGTAGGTTCGGAATTCTCTGCATAGGCAGAAAGGAACAGACTTGCTAGGGGGTTACAGGATCCTGGGTTCAATGCTTTGAAATTTATAGCCACAGAAATATTTTGTTGGCATGCGTAATCATGACAGCTCTCTGTGGTTATAGGGTAACTCTTAATACCTCCTTAAATGACTGGCTTTTCTTATTGTTAACATCTGACATCTTGTCATTGGATTGATTTCACTTAGGGATGGACACTTTTCCTGTGATACTTTGGAATTTCTTCCCTTACAGAAGAGCATTTGCTTTCATCCTTAATTTTTGCACCTTCAGGACACTATTTGGCCTATAATTTTTAGCAAAGTAAACTTAAAACCCTTGTGTGTGTGTGTGTGTGTGTGTGTGTGTGTGTCCTAAAAGTTACCTAAATCCATGACATACTTGTAAAAAATATACCTGTTCTAAAGTCAAGTCCAATTTGTTCTAAAGTTCTAAAGTCAAAACTGGCAGAATTGTATGAATATTTCTTGTAGTACCTATGTTCTTGTCAATGGAGTTCATCGTCCGGTTGGGAGGTTTAAAACAACAACATTAAAAATGATCTCTCTAAACTGATGAATGTAATATATGTAATGTGCAGAAGAAATAAGATAAAGAAAAAAAAACCTTCAACAAGTTTATTTCTAATCTGTTTGAAAGGAAAGCATACAGACAGCATTGTTTCAAATAACTAAATTTATATTTCAAGAACTTTGAGCAACAGGCTTGCAGGGAGAATTATTTTTATATTTATTTTTTATTTCTAGTGGACAGCAGCTAGAAAACACACATCCATCAGGGTGTATGTCCCTGTTCTTAATGTAACAGATGACCCATATCAGTGCCCATCTTATCTACGAATTTATTAGTCCCTAAGAATAATCAGCAGAACAATATATTTTGTTGAAAATAATTGATCAAACATCACCTTTATTAGGGGACATTTGTATAACCAATAGTATCTCAAGAAAGATATTTTGGAATTGTCACAATATTTTAGAAAATAAGACAAAACCTACCAATGTAAATAGAATGTGTCTACAAGGTATCCTTGGTTGACCAGCTACCCCCAGTACAAAATAATACTGTTATTATTATGAAAACAAACCATAATATCCACTAAAACCTCCAGGTATTTTATGTAACCACTTTGTTAAAATCCCTTTTCCCATCCCCAGGTTGAGAAATTATACACTGCATGTAATTCAGTGGACCATCACTAAAACTGTTTGCACTAACTAAAACTAATTGCACAAACCTAATTTTAAGGCACTCTTTTCACCAGATGTGCATGGAAACTGGCTGCTGAGAAGGCCTTAACACACACACTTACCCATTCATTAAGCTACATAGTAAACACTGAAAAGGGCTGAGTCTCACCTGGCCTTTATCTGCCACATGCAGAATGCACAAGCAACTAATGACCCTGTATTTAATGATTGCTTTACATCCTGGCTACAAAGCCCCACTTATTAAAACTCAAAATGCCACATGCCCTACCCCATCCTAATCCAAATATTCTCCTTCCCATCAATGAGTCCTAAGCCTGATTTTCAGGAGTACACACATCCTTTACCTGTAGGTTGAAATGGTCCTTCATAATTTTAAAGTATAGTCCAGTGCTCAAAGGAAGAGCAAATATTAATACAGAGTTACTATATAAAGGAGTTTTCCGTACATGTATGCCCACTTAATATCCTAGAATTCTTCTAGACATCCAGTGAAGTATTTTGAGGTGTGGTGTTTGAGAATTTGAGAAAATCTCTAACACAGAGCAAAGCTGCCTTTGGTACATTGAAAGTTCCATCGCACTATACCTGATTAAACTTCCTTCCCTCCCCCTTTGCATTTCTTCTCTTCTAGTAGCTGTAGGGGAGAAAAAGGTAAGGTATATTTTTAAAAAGTCATATAAAGAAAACTCAATATACACGTGCTAATGGATTGAGTAGCGTTGAGTACTGGCAAATTGCTGAGAATTTGTCAGGTAAAGTGATTTTGTTTTCAATTTATGCCACTGAAAAGTAATGTCATGTCTAATGCAAAGAAAAAAAGAAAGAAACCCACACATCATAAAACTGCATCACTGCATATGGTTTGGCATTTGAGAAGCAAATGAGAGCAAGTTGCCCTTTTCTCTATTTCTTAAACAGTGTGTAAAGTTGTTAGATTATACTGTAACATTTTAAGCAATCCATTGTGCTATAAGCAAATTGCCTTCAAGAGCCTGCTGATGTGAATCAAATGTAAAAGCAAGTGACTGAAAACTCACATGGCAGGGACAGAGCAAGATCTGGGGCTGCATTCAGGGGCCAGAGGCATCTATCTACTCTTGAGTCAGTGGAGTGATCTGGGATCCCAACAATATGACCAAACAAAAGAGGGATATTAAAATTCCTTTTCCATCCACAAAATCTTTAGCAATGCACATTTGAATCAAGTATCTCTAACTGTATTTTTTTTAATTTGGGGAATATAAAATTCTCAAATAAAAATGTTCAATGTTTATCTCTAGTTTTAGACATTTTAGATAGTGTCCCACTGGGTAGCCCATGCTGGCTTCCAAGCCTAACTTTTCTGCCTCAGCCTCTCTAGTGCTGGGGCCATATAGGATATGATGTAGCAGATTTAATATTCTACTTAATAATTGGCTATACTGCTCATAGAGACAGGATTGTGTCAGTACAGGGTATGCAACATTTAAGATGACTGTATTTGGAAGTTTTAGAGGGTTATGTAGCTTTTAATATGTTATACATTTTATTACCTTAAATAGTTTTCTTAATTCTCTGAACCTTTATTTTTACCGGAATATGAAAATAACAAGACCATGCCAGCATTTCTCACTGGATTGAGAAGTCTTGGTTCGCGTGTATGTTGGCATTAGCGTTGAATTAAAGCTCAGTGTGTGCTCTTTATTAGGTGGCCTGACTTTTTGTCTGTGAAAGTAGAGCTAGTACTGAAATGGACAGGATATATCATGGGAGCCTGTGCCCTAAACCAGTGAATCTCAACCTGTGGGTCCCAATCCTTTTCTGGCATCAGATGACCCTTTTCTAGGGATCACATATCAGATATCCTGCATATCAGATATTTACATCCCAATTCATAACAATAACAAAGTTACCGTTGTGAGTAGCAGTGGAAATAATTTTATGGTTGGGGGTCACCCAAACTTGAGGAACTCTGTTAAAGGTGGCAACAGCATGAGGATGGTTGAGAACTACTGCCTTAAATGTCAGTGGGAATGTTCTTAGACTCAACCCCTCAGACAGATTCTAAAACACAATGCATGTGCTCACCCACTATTGCATTTTTTTAGAGGTCATGGAATTGCAGGATACATTGCTGTTGGTTTTGCTGAAGTAGGCAGTGAATGTGGAGACCTTATTCTATTGACTAGCTGGTACCCAATGCCTGTGAGAAACAGCTCATTGCTGAATGACTGTGCTTTAGGAATTCCCCTAAATCATTTCAGGTAAGGAGTTTAGATCCTCGGACTAGCCTAAGACATTAGTGTGAATGATGATGGGCCAGCTTTTCCTTTTGACCTCATGTGGTCTTTCTTTAGGGGGCTTTCTAGGGATTTATCTAGAAGATTTCAAAATGATAACTTTCCAAATTGATTCTGATGTGTCCAAAACTCCATAGAGAAAACACTAACTGGAATTGCAGAAACTTCACGATTGCATGGTCAGTACTCCTGCTCAATAGCATTCCTTCACGTTCTCTACAGTAATTGTCTCTTAGAGAGTTCCTCTTCCCTTTATTTAATAATAATATTTTACTGACTGCTGATCAAGTAAAAATGGTCTGTCATTTTAATATGTTCTTTAGATTTGAAATATGTTTTTGTGCTATCCAAAAGGTCTTATTTGATACTATTTCTATATCCCTGTAAATATTAGAAAATGAGAGTTTAAAGTCCAGTCATGTTAAAAGTCCTGTACATGGTTAAAGTAGGATCTTTGAAGCAGCATGAAAAAATATTTAAGTCCAGCACATAAATAATATCTCATTGTATGTTTTTAGTATCTGGTGTGTAATAGATATATCTGGCATTCTCTGGGACTTGGTCCAAATTTCTGTTTGTCTCACTTCTTGTTAATTAATCCTGTGTCAGGAATCTCTGCATGTTTTACGTTAGAAGACAGATTTCAAAATTATGCATATATGTAGAACCCTAGCATCTTATGTTCTAAAATGTAGTTATTTCTGGAATTCAGACAATCTTTAACATTTCAAATTATGTTTTACATTGTTTTCAATTTTCTAGTTTCTTCCCACCAGTTTCTCAGCACAACTTTGAGATAAAGAAGAGACCTGCCTTCCATGGTTCCTTCAGTCAGAGCGCATCCCCTCTTCTTTCCTTTCAGCTCTTTCTCTCAGTGTTTTATCTTTTCAAAGGCATTCCTTCAATTTCTGGACAACTCCAAACTGCCGTTACAGCAAGCATTTGTTTCCATATATTTCTCTTCGGCATTTTTTGAGTGAGATACTTATCTTGCTTTATTCGGCTTTAAAAAAAAGAAAGAAAGAAAGAAAGAAAAAGAAAAGAGAAAAGAAAAAGATCTTTCTGAAGCTTTCCATTACTCATTTTCTTCCTAGACTTCAGTCATGTGTTCTCATTTCTGTCTCAGCTGATAAGCACGCATTGTTAATTCTTCAGCATCACTCCAAATCTTGTCATCTCTGTGGAGGGTTTTAACCCTTTCGGGGCTTTGCCCTTCTGTCATTTGCCTTTTCAGAATTTCATATTATCCTTTTGCCATGTTTCAATTTCATGGTACACTGAAGTTGTGGCTCCTTTCTGTCCCCTTTTCTTCCTGACATTATTTACTGTCCTTTATCTATTCCTGTTCTATTTTCAGCTTTTCATTTTTTACCATTCCAAAATTGCACGGACATTTTCTCTGTTGTAGAAGTTTTTGTTACTTGTTACTTTTTTTTTTCCTTCACCTTCTTTCCTTTGTTCTTGATAGGAGTCGAACTGCTACTCCACTGACTATGTAATCCAAAATTGGATGAAAATTAAGCTTGGCTCTATACTTGTAAGCTATAACTTCACTTGCTTTCATTTTAACTTCACATGCCTATCTTCAAACCAAATTTTATCTCCTTGTATTTTATTTCTATTCTACGTTACTGCTTCAAGTTCTTTTTATATTTTTCTAAGTCTGTCTTAAACTAATTTTTTTATCTTGAGAATTTCCATTTCATTTACTTTTAAATATATATAAAATTTAGCCCCAATCTTGATCTTATTCTAGATCTTTGTGCTTTGATTCTGTCTATGTCTACCTTCAAATATTTCATTACACTCATAAGAATAAGTTTATTTTAGGTTTAAAATTTTTCTACTCTGTTTATACACGCAATATTGAATTATTTTCCCTGACATTGACACTGAAAACAACCATGAAAGACAGCTTGCTGTTCCATGTGTCATTAAAAATTGTTTCTATATCTATATGTCTATTGTTAGCTTCACTCACAAGAATAGCAGTGTATAATCTGCTAACCATTTAGCATCCTGAGCATCACAGTAAAACAAATCTTCAGACAATGAGTTAGCATTATACAGTATTTATTTAAATCATCCTGGTGAGGATTTTTTTTTAAGTAAAGGATACCTTAGAAGTGTATATTCCATGTCAGGATGTCAATTTGGTCTCGAAGAATCAAAGTTTTAAGGTACTTATTTGGTTCTACAGTACTGTATCAAGTTTTAACTCTGATTTTTTCCTTTTCTAAAATAAATGGTTGTTCTCCTATGCTTTCACTGATAATCCTTCCATGTAGTTGTCCATAATTAAAATATTTGTCTGTTCATGGTTAATGAGTTTTAATGAATTTACAAAATATTATTATGGTAAATGAATTGTCTTTACTTCCTTGTTTCTTTTTTTTCTAAATAGTAGGCCTACGATCCATGTTTATTCACTTACCTGTAAATGGATGATTTCTCTTCTTTGTTGTATGGTATTTCATTGGGTAGAACTATGAATGTGTTTGGTGTTCCTTAGACTACATGGATAGAAGTAAGACTGTCAGGTTGAATGGGGCTTAGTTGCAGGCATAGTACCATGTATTGAAGATTTCCTTTTCAGAACTTGAGTGGGAAGTAGACATTTTGGCTCCTTCTGAGGCAACGTATTCCTGCTATTTCCAATGCCATGATCTTGCATCCTGCCTTGCATCTTTCATGGTCAGTTCCAAGGTCCTTCCTCTGAAAATTAGAGGAATGTGTGAGATTTCACACTATGCCACTAGGCAGATGGGTTTTGATGGTATTCGTGTTTCTCTCTAGCTTCTGCCTATGAGAATTCTGGCTCTCACATGGAGCCAATGAAACAGTAGAAGTTGGATACTAGCATCAAAAAGACCACAGACTGCAGCATCTCAGCTGGGAACTCCCTCCCCAAATCTAGTTTGATTGGATTAAAACCCTGTGCACACCACTTGCTGTTACAGACCATCATGCCTTTTCTGGTCGATCTGCATTAAGCTTTCCCTTAGCCTGCTAACCTTAGTTAAGGAAATGGTGTCCTTTCAGAGGAAACAGCTAAGTCCCAAAGCTGCTCTGAAGTCCAAACTATTCAAGATGAAGCTTCCTGTTCTCGTTATGTGCAAAGAAAATAAAAGTCAACAAAAGGACAGAACAAAGGAAGACTTTAAGGACATCAGTAGATTTTTTTTTCAGAAAATTATTTTTGCAATACAACTCCAAAATTTCCCATTTCAGGCTTTTAACAATGTCTCCTGCACTGTTTTCCTTTCTTTTTCTAACATTTATTTTTTTTCTTACTTCAATAATGATCATCTTGCTTCAGCCTCCTAAATCCTGGTATAGTTACTGTTGTTACTGTTATTATTTTTATTATTGATATGTTTTTCATTCTTAGTCTTTCAACTATAATCTTAAAGACAAGATAGCTTCTACGATAAAGGCAGTTCAAGAAGTTGGAAAGAACATTGATTGTGACTATTACTTATTAAAAGTCTCATGCTGGGCCGTGGTGGCTCACGCCTTTAATCCCAGCACTTGGAAGGCAGAGGCAGGCGGATTTCTGAGTTCGAGGCCAGCCTGCTCTACAAAGTGAGTTCCAGAACAACCAGGGTTATACAGAGAAACCCTGTCTCAAAAAAACAAAAACAAAAACAAAAACAAAAACAAAAACAACAACAACAACAACAAAAATACAAAGACAAAGACAAAGACAAACAAAAACAAAGAAAGCTCACAAACACATCAAAGATGTTGACATGGCAATGACCTCCTATAAGAATAACTCTAGAACTAAGGATTTGCTCCTCTGCTTCAAATATGTGACTGATCCCTTCCTTGATCTAAACTAGACATAACTGAGAACCCTGTTCCGTGAATGACTCTAACACTCATTCCAGTTTTTACAATGCATCTAGAGTCACACAAGAGGCAATGAACAAAAACCAAAAAGCAGCAGATACTCCAGATGTAGTCTTCTTTGTGGCAGTCAATATAATTCTCCTGATGAATGTCCTTCCATATAATGTCACATCATTGAGCCAGACCTAGTTATTCTAGAGAGAACTACAAATAGCATCTAAACATTATTTTCTAGTAACCTTTGAAACTAATTGACCAAACAGCCAGGTTTGATGTATATGTGTATGGAGAGAGAGATATAGATAGATAGATAGATAGATAGATAGATAGATAGATAGATCACATTACAGACTTTGATTCCCAATTTTGATCTTAGCCTTCCTCCTTGCAAACAAACACACAAATAACAATGACTGAAAGATTATTATGTACAAGATATCACATTTTTTTAAGGAAATTGAAAGAATGCTCAAATTGACTAAAGAGTAAAGAAATGTATTAAGTACAGGTCAGGGTTAATCCATTAATTCAATAATTCAGCTTTTAATAAAATTTTTGTAGTTTTTCTTGTCTCTGCTTTGCCTTTTATAAATTCAACTCCTCTAAGGTATACTTCCCTTTTTGTCAAAGATGGAATAAATAAAAAAACAACTTAATTTGGTATTCAAAGCCATCATTATATAGAGTTCAGTGATGCCCGTTACACGCTCATCACCTGAGCTGCAAAGCAACCTGACATCTCGCAAGCTTAATGCACCTGCAAGTGCGGGGAAGATAGCTTTGAGATCATGGACAATAGGGATAGGAGAGAAGCAAGCTGCCATCATCCTCATTTATTTCTAGTGAGGGAGAATGCTATGCTTCAATTTAAAGATGGAGTCACATTATGTATTCTGTTCTGATTTGGCTTCTGGTATACTTACCTCAGAAACTGGAACAATGGTCAGGACGTTCTATACTTATTGACTGAGGCCTGATCAAAGCTGGCATTTTTAAGCTAAAGCTGTATTAGAGATGATGGGATATACCAACTGTGATCAACTATGGTCAACAAAAGCATTCTCCCTACAGCTGCAGATGCATCTGAGCCTGCAGATACCACGCTGCTATACATTTGAAAAGATAGACTAAGATAGTGGCCAAGCAAGCACATCATGCCTGGTGTGGAAGTGCCGTGCAAGGAGGCACTTCATCATTCAGGGGAACATTTCACCTAATAGTTTACTTATTTGTACCAGGCTACTGGATAGAAGAAGGCAGAGATGAGCTGTTTTCTCTCCGGTACTTAAAAGCACACCTTCATGTTACTCATGTATTAGAAACTATATTTCCTAAAGTGATATTACGTCCAGAGTATAAATCAACTACTGTTAGAAATAAAAGTTGTTTCTAAAATTTTGGGAAATGACAAAAATAATATCTAGCATTACTCCATGTCTTAGACAATAGTTAATAAGCTGATGCCTTAGAATTTTCTTAATTTGTGACAGAAAGAAATTAATTTCTTAATTTTTCCCCCATGGAATTGAGATTTAGGGACTTGTGAAATGGCTCAGTGATTAAGATCAATTTTTGCTCTTACAGAGGACTTAGGATTGATACCCAGAACCTGCATAGTGGCTCATGACTATCCCAGAAATCTGGGATAATCCCAGATAATCAATTGGCATGATCTTCCCCAGGTGAGACTGTTTTCCTCACTCTCAACAGCCTTACTTGCCTGGTGTGAGAATGCGGCCGGAGGGGCTCTCCCTGGTACACTTTTGCATGTCTAGTCTTCTTTCAGCTAATGGCTGGGCAGTCACTTTGGTGAGCTGTTATGCACATAGCTTCAGACACAACTAACTAGGAGACACAGTTTCACAGAAAACTCCCTGATCCTCTGGCTCTTATAGTCATACCCCACCTCCTGTAAATTTTCTCTCAGATTTCCACCACAAAGTTTCCTGAGCAATAGGTGTGAATGTTGTTTTTTTTCTCGATACAGCCACTGGGGATATCCCAGGACTCTTGCATTTTGGTTGATTGTCTTTTCTCTAACAGTATCTAGCTATTGCACAGAAGGTTCCTTGAAGGAGGTGAGGTTTAAAATTATCTCTTGATATAATGACAAATATTTTGAACGTAGTTAGGGATTTTGCTGTATCAGTAAAGTGGTGGTTGTAGGCTCTTATCCAAGATCTATCACTTCACTAACCCTGGGTAGTTGGTGAAACTTCCAGTATCAGATGTGGTTCTTCTGTTGTTGAGCATGTCCTAAGTCCAGTTAGAGAGCTGTTGATTACTCCTACCGTATATATATGATACCACTCTTCCCTTAGAGTCATCCTAGTGTTGTAGCTGGATAGGACATTTAATTGCTTTCATCCTTTGGAAACTTGCATTGTATAAGTTCAGGAGTTTTTCTTGGATGGCTTTAACTCTTAAAGGGAGTTTGTCAGTCCAGAAGAGACTTCCTATGTGTTTGTTGCTTTGGTTGATTGGTTAGTTGAAAGTTTTGTTGTTGTTGTTTGTAGATAGTTAATAGTATGACTCCTTATACTGTTGGACCCTTTACTGATAAGACCCACACAGAGAACTTAAGAATATTGACAGTGTCCTCTGGATAAAGCAGGACTGTTGTCATCACAAACTCAGAGTAGCTGTGACTGCCAATACAAGATCTGCCCAAGATCAATCTGTTCAAGATTCCAGCATGGAAGAAGGAGGTGCACAGGGGCCCACAGCCCTGAGTCACGACTGGCAGTTAATGGCTGCTGGAGGATGAACTGCCATGTTATTTTATTTCTTCTGCAGTATGATGCTTGGAATGTTGCACATGTGCTAATGGATAGCCACATACTGATATGTTCATATTAGAAGGACTGAGTGGACTCATTGCATTCAAAATAATAAGATGACGTTGAGGTGACAGTAGGGCTTGTATCCAGGAGCAAAGAGATGAGTATGGGTATGGGACTCAAGGTCCTCCAAAACTATAAGTATTACTTAAGAATATGTGTCTATGACTATCATTTTACTTTCAAAAGTGTGCATGAATGTTATGTAGATGGGTCCTCAATACAGACATATTTCAAACAGTTGAAAATGATAGAATTATAGCATCTACCATGAGTCAGGGGAGGAGGGTACAGTGGATCAGAGTGAGGAGATGGAAAGAGTTTTATGTGTAATAGTCATCACTACATTGAAGGAGGCCAATGGGAGCCAGCCCGTAACCTTGGACCACTCTTCTCAATTATTTTGGTTGGGAAAAACATGGGAATTCCTGAAAAACTTCAGGAAGGTATAAGTGCTTTTATGAATAGCACATGAAATTTAACCTAAAATTGTGAAAAAATGACCCTTGCAAAAATAGCCTTGAAACCCTTGCATATCCTTATTGGCTCTGCTGTAGAAAGCTCCTTTCAAGGCAAATATTAAAGAGTCATCCAGTCTATCATGTCTCTTTTGGACATGGTGCCCAATATGTGTCAGCATTTAAAGCCATAAATAGGCTAGGGGTACATTAAGAAAGAAATAAAAAACATTCTTAAAATATTATAAATCAATGACATGATAAAACAGTAGCAAACTCCAAAATCTGGAATTTGCTATCACTTTTTGGTGATTTCAGATTATATTTGTCTAAGATGTACATTTAGTTTTTATAAACGCAGAGCTCGCTCCTTCTCTCATGCTCTCACGCTCTCTCTCTCTCTCTCTCTCTCTCTCTCTCTCTCTCTCTCTCTCTCTCATTTCCCCAGTTATTAAAGCTTTGTAAGTTATCATCTACCACTCATTCTCTTGGCTTTTAGAATGAGGGTGCTGTTTCTAACAAAGGAACCATATGCATACATTAAAAACAGATTTACATTTTTCAGATGCTTTGATTTCTCAGCTCAGAAATTTGAAGTTCACACAAAAAAGAACTCATTAGTTTGCCCACTTCTCCTGTAAACCAGAATGGTTGTTATACCGATTACCCTCATGCTACAGAATATGGAACTTAATGAAACTTTTCTTTTTAAATGATTCTTCTTGGCTGGTTTCTTTCTCTTCTTATTCTTTTAATAGCTAAAGAATTTTAGTCACCATTTGTTTGAATGCTTTTTGACTCTTTACATTTTCCAAGTTCGAATGTGTCTGTAAACATAGCCTTCAGTACCAATGACTGCACTTCAAATTAGAATTACATTGAGCAATATGTTGAGAGTCACTTAAATGTTTCAAGATTCGGATTTAGTATTGAACACTTTCTAGGTTTCAGATGCATGGCTAAATGGTGTAAAGGCATCATCATGAAATGGTGAAAGTTTAGCTGGATAACAGTAGCTTGGATCCACATGGCATCATGATGACTTTGTGAACTCTGACTTTATCTGCTTGCTTGGCCTGAAGTACTCCCAGCCTGTCTCTCTTATATAAATAAAACAAGGCTGCCATTACCAAGTGCCAATCTAGAGCCTCTCATGAATAATAAATTATGTAATTGTAGAGGTCAATGGAATAAACTATGTTGCTTTATTTTATTAATAAGGATATGACTCTAAAACCACTAATAATCATGTAAGTTAATCCAGTACTGACCATAGTATACTTTTATGTTTATGGTGAATTATGGAGTATATTTGTATAGTTATAGTCTATTTGCTTCAATGAATGGATATTATGACAACTGGAAACTAGAAATACCCAACTGTATAATGGACCTACATTGGAGAGTTAGATTTTTTTTTTCAGTTGATATTTTCAAATTTGTTAGTGAATTCTGTCATAGGCTGAAAATACCAGTTTACTGGCTATAGTCACCGTTTACCTGGATGACAGATATCTAAGAATCCTCAGCTTTAATAACCTGTTGATTTATGAATTATCCATCTTGACTTGCTACCTAGGTTCCAAAGCTTTTAGCCATGAAATTAGTCAAAAGGAAAACAAACAAACAAAAAACCAAATCAACAACAACAAAAACTATCTGGCGTGCATGCCTCTGCTCTGGGATATGCAGGACTTCCCATTCCATTCAGATTCCCTGTTCTTTGGTATATGTTTTATTATCTAATGGTTGAGGGACATACTCCAGTAATAAGAAAAACACAATGAATAACAAAGACAGTGAATTTTCGCTTATTAAGCACTACTGTTGTCCTCTTGCTTTCTGTAAGAAAGCAACACAAAACAAGCAAACAAAAAAAAAACATATAAGGCAGTGATTAAGGATACTGATTAGTTTTATGACATAATGATTGTCACTTAATCTCTTTTGCTGCACTCCAAAATGAGACCACTACCAGTACCCAAGACACAGAACTGTTGGAATGAAGACTGGTGCAAGCTTGGTGCTTAGTAGATCTAATTGGCATGTGATGTTACAATTTCAAATTCTCGAAGTATCATTGTAGGTAGGCATTATTCTAGAGGCTGATTGGATGACCTCAACAGAACCAGAGCAGGCTGGTAGCCCAGTCCATTTTCGACAGGTGTCTGATCACACCTGCTGCTCTTACATCACATGAAAACAAAGACAGGAAAGGCCTTGTGGTTTTGTTTTGTTTTGTTTTGTTTTGTTTTTTTTTCTTTTTGTGGCCTTTGCTTTTCTTGATCCTTGTGCTTAATCCTGTATCTCTACTTCATATGGAAAGGGTAACAAAACAGGATCCTACAATTATAATTCCCTGGATAAGCATGTAGAAACTTAGTAGGAAAAGAAAACACAACTGTTTACTCAGTCAGTGTTCTCTCTGCTTTTTTTCTGTACAGCAATATTATGTCACTTTATCCTAACACAAAAATATAAATAGTTAAGTCAAAAACTTGTTTAGTGCTGAGCATTTTTCCAAAAGTTTATGTATTTTAATTATTGAATCCATAAATATTGAGTGGTTAGGTCAACTGTCCCTACAAAGGACAAAAGGGACAGTCCCCCCCTGTGCCACCATTGCATTTTAAATAACTGAAGAGAATTAAGTTCTTACACACGTGACAATTCAACAGTAAAAACAATGTTGGGACTGCATGGAATCCCAATCAATATGCTAACTGGGTACCTACTGCAGTGAGACTTGAAAAGATGGTTTTAACATTTATCAAAAGTAGAAATGCTTACTCTTGTAAGGGGCATTTTGAGGGAAAAAAACCAACCAACCAAACAACAACAACATAGTGAGCCTCATCATGACTGATAGTGAATATATAAAAGGCACTGGCAATCCAAACAATATAGCCCTGACCTGAGCATAGAACAGCAGATAACAGAGACAGAGCAAAGTCCTCACATGTCAACCTATAGGATTCTAAGTATCTACAATGGATCGTTAGCATTTCCAGCTACTTTGACTTGCAGATGGAAGGCATGGTAAAACACAGTTTAATGCAAAGCCTTGGGAAACAACATCATACTGAAAGAACATTTTCTCACATATGTGACATAAGAACATTTTCTTCAAGAATTAAGAAAACTGGTCTGGTAGAAATTAGGAAATCAATCTGGTGGTTCATCATAAATTGGACAGAGTACTACCTGAGAACCCAGCTATGCCACTCCTGGGCATATACCCAGAAGATGCTCCAACATGTAACAAGGACACATGCTCCACTATGTTCATAGCCTTATTTATAGTAACTAGAAATAACCCAGATGTCCTTCAACAGAGGAATGGATACAGAAAATTTGCAATGGAATACTACTCAGCTATGAAAAACAATGACTTCATGAAATTCACAGGCAAATAGATGGAACTTCAAAATATCATCATGAGTGAGGTAACTCAGTGACAAAAGAACCCACACAGTATGCACTCACTGATAAGTGGATATTAGCCCAAAAGTTCGGAATACCCAAGATAAAATTCACAGCCCAAGAAGAAGGAAAACCAAAGTGTGGATACTTCAGTGCTTCTTAGAAGGGGGGAACAAAAGACTCATAGGAGAAAATTATGGAAACAAACTGAGGAGCAGAGACTGATGGAAAGGCCATCCAGACACTGCCCCACCTGGGGATTCATCCCATATACAGTCATCAAACCCGGACTCTATTGTGAATGCTGGAAAGTGCTTGCTGACTGGAGACTGATATAGCTGTCCCCTGAGAGGTTCTGCCAGAGCCTGACAAATACAGAGGCAGATGCTCACAGACAACCATTGGATTGAGGGGGGAGCAGATGGAAGAGTTGGAAAAGGGACTGAAGGAACTGAGGGGGCTTGCAGCCCCCTGGGGGGGGGGGGGCGTAGCAACTGTCAACTGACTAGATCCCCGAAGCTTTCACAAACTGGACCACCAACCAAAAAATATACATGGAGGGACCCATGGCTCCTGACGCATATGTAGCAGAGGATAGACTTGTCTGGAATCAATGGGAGGAGAGGCCCTTGGTCCTGTGAAGGCTCCATGCCCCAGTGTAGGGGAATACCAGGGCAGGAAGTTAGGAGTGGGTAGGAGGGTGGGGGGCATGCTCATAGAGGCAGGGGAAGGGGAGATGTGATAGGGGTTTCTGAAGGGAAGACCTGGACAGGAGAAAACATTTGAAATGCAAATGAAGAAAATATCCAATAAAAGGAATAAAAAAACCCAAAACATAAAAATATATAAGAATTAAGAAAACTAAACATAAAAACACAAAATTATGAAGTTATTGCATAAAAAGTTGAGTTTTTTTATAATTTTTAAAGAAAATTATATAATATATAGAAGCTGTTGAGGAACATAAATTTGTGTGTGTGTGTGTTTATAACCAACAGTCCATTCACATTACATGCACAAGGTTTGGTTTGAAATTTTTAGATATTTCCAATGCAGACTCCTTTGATTTTTTTTCTGTTCATTTGAATACGATTATACTCATAGGAATAAATAATGGAATAATAGCTTTCTTAGTTATGAAATTTAGATGTTCCTAATCTTTATCATAAACTAGAGTAAGCAACATAAGGAGCTTGAGGATTTCCATTTTGCAGGGCACTTTCTAGAGTCACAATGCATTAAGATGAGGTCACGACCCTGTAGCCTAGTGATAATTCTAGAAAGCTCAGATTCTGTGTTGCCACTTCTTGTGGTTTGAAGTGGTTGTTTAATGATCTTACTTTTCAGAATGAAGAGATATGGTTAGTGTTTCATCTCTTGTTTTGGGAAAGATGATATTGTGGGATCTAGTGTTCTCAGCAGCCAACTTCTTTTCTAATTAGCACTTTGGAAATGCCATCTGATCATGCCTTGACCTCCATGGTTGGATGAAGTATCCACAGCCAATCTTACGAAAGATTCCTCGTGCAGATGTTACTTCTTACTGGTTTCAATTTTTTTCTTTCTTGAGATTTTGACTATTATCTGTCTGAAATATTTATCTTTGCATTGAAGTTAAACATGGAGAAACACTAAAATGATCACTTTGTCATCTTTTTCACTATCCTTTGTGTTTCCATTATCCTATTCCCCCTTTAGATTTCATATTATCATATTATATACATTTACTAAAATTACACAAGAACCTTAAGTTCTAATCCCTTTTGTTCATTTCTAAAGTTGAATGATTTCTGCTACTCTTTATAGTTGTGGAGTTGTTTCTTTGTTTTGTGGTTTGTAGTGTGTATGTACGTGAATTTTTAAAAATCTATCTGGTAAATTTTCGGCAGAAAAATATTTTGTGTGATATTAATAATCATTATTTTCAGATATAGGAATTTGTCAAAATATACTTTTAAATATTTTATTTATTTATTTATTTTACCAGAAATCCACTTAAGCAGTTCCTCACTGATAATCTAACACAGTGTAATGTTTCACACCAGTATAGTGCAAACTGACCAAATCCAATCTTCTTTTTTCCACTTGGTGTACCCCCATATACCTTTCCAAACTTCTAATAATCACTGTTTCACTCTTAACTATATCTACATGGTTTTACTAACATAAAAAGAGAATGCGTGTTACTTATCTTTCTGAATATGAAATATGATGTTCTCTGTTTTCTCCATTTCTTAATAAGTAGTGGGACTTCATCACCCTTTATGGATAAAGAATATTCTCTGCATGTATACATATATGTTTGCATGCATATGCTATGCGACATGTTTGTTACTCCTGGGTTGATTGACACCTAAGCTGTATTCTCAGTGTTTGTAAATAACTCAATATTGGAAGGGAAGTACTTTTTGGCATAATGGTTTTGTTTTCTTTGGCTAAATAACAATAGGAGGATTTTAGGATTATATCACTCTGCGGTTAGACTTAAGGGGAATCCCCATGCTATTTTGCACAGCAGTGCTACTCATTTATATTCTCTGCAATAGTGAAGGATGGTTCCCATCTCTCATAGCCCTGCCCAATCTGAGCTAACTGCTTCTACCACTGTCATTTTAATGGGAAGAGATGGGGATCAGCATAGTTTGATTTTCATCTTCCTGATCCTAAGATTCTGAACACTCATTCACAAATTTACTGTAGAAGTTTCTTGATTTGTTGTAGTGAACACATCTATTATGTGTGTGTGTGTGTGTGTGTGTGTGTGTGTTCATTCCCTATACTTTTGGAGTCATATCCAAAAAGCTATTGCCTTATTAATGTTGTCAAGTGTTTTGTTTTGTGCCTTACACTGAGGCCTTGCATTCTCAGTGATGATTTTCAAACATGGTGAAGAGTAGGATGCCAGCTTCAACTGCCTACTCAGGGTTACCCGGTTTCCCCAACACCATGTATGTAAAAGACTATTCCCCTCTCTGTAGAGTTATGGTGCCTGTGCTGGAGATTCACTGGCTGTGGCTGTGTGAGACTTTCCGGGAATCTCTGTTCTGTTTGTGTGGTTAATTTCTATGTTTTTATGCTGATACTGCCATTTGGGTTAGTGTCATCCACAGGGTTTCTGTTGCTTTCATCTAATAATTATTAACTCCTTGCTCATTTTCTCATACTTCTCCAAGTATGTGCACATCATCTTCTTGATTCTCTGTTTGTCTGTGGCCCTCTTTGCTTTATCATATGGATTTGAGATACTTGATTTAGGATTTTCATTTACTAAGTGTAGTATATGCTCTTTCTTAGGGAATATTTTATTCATTTCCTTTGGGAATTAGGCACATTTTTGGAGGGTGTACATTTGAATATTAAATGTTGGGTTTAGAATTTTTTAACTTCAATTGTAATTTTTTTCTATAGTTCTCTGATGCATCTGTTTGTGCATTGAACAACATTTCTAAAATGTAATTATTCATAGATACTTGGGTATGTAGTACACTTTTTCATGTTTCCTATAATAGAATTGGGATCAATAGAATATATTTTTCAATATTTTTTAGCTGTTTAGTCTTAAACTTGTGCTTTCCTAGTTTACTCAACATCACATCTAGAAATGGCTGTTCCTTCTCCATTGAATGGTTGTGGTGTCTTTGTTGGCAATTAATTGGCTGTGAATATAAGAGATATTTCTGGGATCCTTGTTGTATTTGTTTGATTAATTTCTATGTTTTTATGACTATATTTATCATTTGGGTTAGTGTCAGCCACAGGGATTCTATTTACTTTCTTCTAATAATTGTTTGTGCCTTGCTAACCTTGCTCATTTTCTCCATGATGTCTAAAGTATGTGGACACCTCCTGTTCTTCTCTGTCTACCTATGATTCACTTTATTTTATTCAAGTATTTGAAATACTTCTGCTATACATTGGGCTGTTCCAGAACTGGAGTCTTGGTGTCAGTATACTGCTAGCTTAATTAATCAGATATTATAGAACAGAAATGATAAATTTAAAAAATAACAACAATATATAAAGTTCAAAGCAGGTAAAAAACCACAAACAGACTATTCTCATAAATGGAAAGCAGTTTTCTCATAGCAGTTACATATCAGTGGGCTTAAGTTTGAAAACTCTAGTATCCTTTGAGGACTTACTGAAGGTTGGGAGATTAATAAGCTGAGCAAATGTTTCACTAAGACCTTGTAATATCAGACTAAAACCACTTTTTTTCCTTATAAAAACGAGACTGGTAGCTAGAATTCCCTTTGGGGATTCTTGGAGACTAGATAGAAGAATGAGCACTGTGTGCTGTGGGTGATAACTTTAGAGAGATAAAGGTTGCAGAGTAAATCAGCAAAGGATTATGAAGAGAAAGTCATGCACGCCTGTCATGTGTATGTTAGTTCAGGACACATTTTAGAAAAAGGAGTTTGGAAGAATAAAAATGTGGGAAGCACAGTAAGTCAGAGAAAGGGAGATATCAAGTGAAATCTCTCAGGGTACTTAGCCTGAACTCACAGTGAGTTTCTGAAGACTACATTGATCATACTCAGAACTATCTCTATGAAAAATATGAGAAGCATTCTCTCTATCTCTGGACTTAATATCCTGGATTTAAACAATGTGATTAAAATGGATCTGGGTTAAGAATGTAAAAGCATGGAGGGAGACCAGGAAGGGGGACAAATTTTAAATATAAACAAAATAATTATTAAAAAAGCAAAAAAATAATGAAAGATGTATTAAAAATGGTGCAATTATTTTCATTTTATTTCTTGTCTTCTTTTGCTTTGATTTTTTTCAAAAGGATGAAAATTCTAAGATTTGATTATTGGTGGGAGATTAGATTCCTCCTTGACCCAAGATGAGAAGTGAGAGATCTTAGGATAGGTACCCATATGATATAGCATCTCCTTTCGAAAAATTTAAAAGATAAAAAGAAAATTGTTCTAAACTACAACAGAAGAATTGATAAAAGCTGAGATCACCCTTAAGAAATAAGTATTTTCCTAAAACTTATAGTGCAACATAAATATAAATTTGGGATTAAATGCCCTAAATCTCATAACTACAATCATTATTTTTGCAATCATTATTTTTGGTCCTTCCAATACATTTATAATTTTAAATCCCCTTTATACAAAAGAATTTAAGATCATTTTTTCTGATATATATGAAGACCAAGTTCACAGCATGACCATGGAATATTTTGATTATGTTTTTTAAAAGCATAGAGAAAAGGAGAAAATGAACAGTCTCTCTAGTGGACCATTTCACCATTCTTTTATCCAAGAAAGAAAATGAATGAAATGTCATACAATTTACACAATGTGACACTAACTATGTAAATTATAAAATGATCAGTCCACTCTTTGTTTTACAATCACTGAGAATATTTTTAAATATAGCAATATAAGTAATACAGTCATTCCTTGAATGCCATCTTGGTAAAAATTCTGAGAGATTTTAGGATTTTTTGGAAAGAACAGGTTTTAATGCGATGCTCACTAAGTATTTATTTGCCAAACTGAACTAGAATATATATAGTCTCCACATCTAAATATATATATTTACATGAGATGATTTTCACAAAACTAAATAGAATCACATTTATTTGGGTCCTTGGATGGCCTGCTAACCTGATCCCAAAATCTGGCTACTGTCCAAGCATAGAAGTAGACAGAAGAATTCACTGAGTGTTGCATGAGTGACTGAATGGTATGCATACTATGCAAACAAGGAATAAATCTGTGAAAGACATTTATTAAATCTTCTCCATCATTTTGTCATATGAAGTTTGTCTTACAGCACATGAAAAAACACACACCAGTTAAAATACACTCTGCTAATAGTGTTTGGGTTGGCTCTGTAACCTGGAATGCATGGAAATCATTGAACTGAATATTTATAGAACACTAGATGAGGCCTTTTCTCAGGACATATATAGAGGTAACGGGATGCCACTCATCCCTGATCCTGTTCACAACACTCTCCTCTTCTAACCTTCTCTTTGACTTCTACCTCAGCGAGCTTAACCTTTGCTATAGCTACAAGTACTAGAAGGATTCTTTCCATGGCACCTCTCTGAACTCAGAGCTTTTTCTGTCCCTGCTCCTTACCCACCTTTCCAGTCATACATGAGTATTTGGTTCTTGGAAGGAGCTATGTGTTCTATCTCAGGGACTTTGCAGTTTTGGGGATGTTGTTTGTTTGTTTGTTTGTTTGTTTGTTGTGTCTGTGTTTTGCTTTGGTTTTGATTTTTTTCTTATAGTGTTTTTGCTCCAAGCTTCCAGAATCTACTTTTCTCATTACCTTATGACTGTCCAAAAATCATGTTATAATAATTTTTTAAAGATTTATTTACTTCATGTATGTGAGTACACTGTCACTGTCTTAAGACACACAGGGCATCGGGTGGTTGTGAGCCACCATGTGGTTGCTGGGAATTGAACTCAGGACCTCTAGGAAGAGCATTTCAATGCTCTTTATTGCTGAGCCATCTCTCCAGCCCATGACAGATCATCTTAAACAGAGATATCTCATTCCACTTTGACCACTGTGTGCATTCATTGAATTGTTTATCTTGCTCTGGTTTTTTGCCAGGCATTTATTACCATTTAGTCCATTTTATATTTACAAGCATCATTTTCTACTGCCGTTTCTTTCACTATTTGTAACTATTATGAGGACATGTTCCTTTGTCCATTGTTGTAACCCCAACATCTTCCAAGCATCAACACCCTGTGATAGCAATGGTAATTCTGAGTGTTTGTATAATTAAATCTATCTGAATAAGCACAAAACCTGATAGTTTCTATGGAGTTAAATTGGTAGTGTACACGTACATGAAGAAACACAATGATGAAGGAAACATGACAGAGACTATGGCTATTACATTCTATAGAGAACACAGAGCAGAAAAGGGAAGCAAGGCATGCTTACTTAGAAGCTGAGTGTCTTAGTCAGGGTTTCTATTCCTGCACAAACATTATGACCAAGAAGCAGTTGGGGAGGAAAGGGTTTATTCAGCTTACACTTCCACACTGCTGTTATCACCAAAGGAAGTCAGGACTGGAACTCAAGCAGGTCAGAAAGCAGGAGCTGATGCAGAGGCCATGGATGGATGTTCTTTACTGGCTGCCTCCCCTGGCTTGCTCAGCCTACTCTCTTATAGAACCCAAGACTACCAGTCCAGGGATGGTCCCACCCACAAGGGGCCTTTCCCCCTTGATCACTAATTGAGAAAATGCCTTACAGTTGGATCTCATGGAGGCATTTCCTCAACTGAAGCTCCTTTCTCTGTGATAACTCCAGCTGTGTCAAGTTGACACAAAAATAGCCAGTACACTGAGATATCAAGAATTGCTATAACATCTTTGTTAGAGGGTTTAAGAACTCAGAGAATGGGAAGTCAATATGGGAAAGAGGTGTTCAAAAGCACTGGATAGAGCATGCATAAAGGTCCTAGAGTATGGATCTAGTAGCAGGTTATTCATCCTAAATATGAATTATATAAGAGGTTAGAAAATGTTAGCACTGAGTAGATTATAAAGTCTTTGATTGCCATGCTTAGATATTCAGAATCATTCCATCACAAAGACAATAGACATATCCAAAGGAATCATAAGCAGGTAAGGGCTGAGTTAAGAGTTATGTGTGACAAGGAGAAGCATAAAGCATGTTGGGTTTCCAAGAAAAATTTGCCATGCTTGCCATGGAGATCACATACACCTGGCATCATAGAAAGAAAATTTGGGATGAAATAAAGAATGAAGCATTTAATTCAGATTTTGTGACCTTGAGGTGATTTTTTTTGACATGCAGACAGAGATGGAACAATAAGTGATAAAGAATGTAGGCATATCTGTGAGAAACTTCGGTTTAACCAGGGCTACATTAGACATAGAAAGACAAGCAGTAAGAAATCCAGGCAAAGCAGCAAAGATGGAAAGGACTCAGTTTTACTTAGAGAAGGTAAGAACCACAAAGGTTTAGGATCAGCTGACAATTGCTAAACTCTGGAAAGGGGATCTCGTTTATTTGCAAAGTCTTCAATGGGTGCACTAAAAATAACAAAAAGCTTTCAGTGCATTTGATATTAGTCATTTGCATATTATTTAAGAATATTCTATCTAGAAAATTATCACAAGCTGAACAGCCTGAAACAATAGCAGGCATTAATTATCTCACAATGTCTGGGGTCACAGTCAGTTGAAGTTTAACTGAGTAGTTCTGACTTGTTATCTCTGACTGATTTGCAGTCAGGTTGTTGTCCAAGACTGTAGTTGTCTGAAGACATGACTAAGATGGAAGAGCACATTTCTAAAGTAGCCAGTTCCTATGATTGACACACACACTGTGGCTGGTTGCTGGAGGAAGTGTATTGTCTCTGCAAATTTGGTACACTATATAGATTCCTCTCTGTGGAGCGGTTAGTGAATTACCATCAATGGATCTGGCTTCCCCAAGAACTTATGATTTGGGACAGAGCATGGGGACAAGCTAGGTCTGCAAAGTCATACACTATCACTTCTGTGTTCTCTTAGTTATACAGACAAGTTCTACATGGTATCTGGAGTCAGAGAGTCTCAATTTATTCAAGAACATGACTAGTGTGTAGGAATTATCCCTACAGCCATCTTGGATACTAAACTCTCATGATGGATTTGTCACAGCACAGAGAAAACTGGCAAATAAAATGCTAAATATCTGGTCTTTAGAGGTATACAAACAAAGTGTGCTTGTAAACTGCACAATGAGAAAGGAGGATGTCTAGAACATGGGATGAGACTAGCCACATGTCCCCCGCCCCCAGTTGTCACAGTTCTCTGATAGGGATTTAAACGAACTTTGAGAACATGGGAGGAAGTGAGAAACTTGGTGAGTCAAAAGCACCAGAACAGTTTTCATTTGCTCAGTAAAAATATTTGATAAGTTGTTAGAGGGTTACATTTATTAATTGAGCCTGGAGGTGAGGGCAAACCAGAGCAGTCCCTCAAGATGAAATGATTGGCAGCATGCCCTGGAGAAGAAGCAAGAACTCAAACACTGCGAGTTGTTTAATTAGTCTAACTTCATTCAAGACCTCTCAGCCTAATTTTCATTGTTTGTCTTACACACCATAACATCCTGCAGTATCAGCCCATCTTTTTGCAGTATCAAGCCCCAAGACTCCAAAACGCTGTTTTAAGATAACCTACTAGGCATTTCATTCTCTAAAGAAACCAATTATATATGAAATTAATAATTAAAATTATAAATAGAAAGAACAAGAAAACATGCATACTCCATATCCTGAGGGTAGATTTTTTTTTTCACGGTGTGTAGGGAATTGGGTGCAAAAATAAAATCCATTTATGTTAATGGGCATTCCATGTCTAATTTCTCATGTTCCACACTGCTGGTTTCCCCCCTTGTGTCTTTGTCAGAACATGGGACTGTTGGAGGGAAGGAAGAAAAGTGAATGATTTCTTTGATGGTCTGTCAATCATAATGGCAATCAGGAAAATTCCAAAGCTGTTTTAACCTCTATAGAAACAGTTAGTCGGACCATATGCTTTTTCTCACTGCCAGATGCTGCCATTTGTCAATCTCCTGTTAAGAAAATGGGATTCTGCAAAAAAAACACCAAGAGTTTTTTTTTTCCTTTTTCTTATTTGTAGTAGATAGTACACACACACACACACACAGGTTTAAAACATATTTTCCAATTTCTACTCAATAACTTCTAACACTTGATAATCTCCTTAGTAATTGACCTCACTGGCATCTCTTCTGTGAGGTCAGCACATCACTGGCAGACATGATCCTAAAATTGTCTTTACCCCAACTTTAAGCTTATCAATTAAATATATTTGCTTTTAATGATGCAATCTATAGAAAAGGTGGAGATAAAATAGCTGTTACAAGATATCAGGGATATAATGAATTTACCCCTCAGTAAAGAAAGAGAGATAATACAGAGTTTAAGGATTAAAGTAAACAGCATGGGCTGAATGTTGATTACCTAAAGATAAAGAAATACCCCCATCCCACCCCATCCCACCCCACCCCACCCCACCCCCGCGCCACCGCCAAATGTCTGTTTTCCCTTCTATCAAGTAGAGGGATGATTTTGTTTAAGTGGAAGAAATAGTTAATTACTCTAAAATACTCTGTATCTGTCTGCTTGTCTGTTTATTCTCAAGGATGAAAACTTGTAGAAAACCTATAAGCTCCTTGTCTTAGGGACAATAAAATCCTGTCATCCCATAAATGCAAGCAGCATGTCTTTAGGGTTTGGCTCAAAGCTCTAAGAGCACTCATATTTTGGTTTTTAAATTTGAACACTCTAGGTAGCCTGAATACATTGACACATGATCATTTCCTATGCACATTTTCTTGAACTATGCTTTCGATAACACCACTGGCTTCAAATGTCTGCTTTGCATTCTGTATCCACATAGCCAACCAAGCAATGTGGAAGCTCAGGCAAGAGAAAAGATGTTCGTGGGACTTTAGATAGGCAGTATTTTGTATCAACTTATTAATAGGAACTGGCCCCGACAATCCGAGCAAATAGCTTAAGAGAGGAATGTTCTGAAACCCCGGACAAGTTTCCTGTAATAGCTAGGCACCAATCAAAATTCTGAACTTTGTCTGGCTGTCAGCCAGCAGGAAACATGCAGGGTGTGCTTATTGTTTAAGATTTTGGTAGAAAGCCACTCAGGGGAGAAAAAAAAAAAAAAAGTAAATCTCTAAGTTTTACAGCTGTCAGCCTTTGTTGTATCCACTCCAGCCTAGCATTCTAAAGTCTAATTTTTCCCTTAAAGGTCACCAATGAGCTATAATATAGTTTTTAACATTTTAATTTTCCCTTTTCTTCCCCTGCTGTTTTTTTCCTTCCCCTGCTGGGACCAGTCCACTCCTGAAGGTCAGGCGAATGATAATGCTGAGATGGCTCTGCCTTTTTATTCATAGACCAGGTAGAGAGTGCATATGGCCATAAACGGGTGCCTCTATCACTGGGCCAGGCTATTGACCCCTGCCCTGAGCTGAAGATTGTACCTTCTCCTGGGGATAACAAATGCCTCACTTTGCAGGTTCACAGAGCCAGGAAGAGTGCTTAGCCAGACTCTGCCATTTCCCTTGAATGATATTGTGATTGGTTTTTTCATATGAACAGAGTGCTCATGAGAGGAAGGATGATGTCTGTTTATTCAGGAGTTTGTATTTGACCACAGCCATCCCAGAGTTGAGACGATTATTCCTTTATCTGCTAATGCAGGGTTTAGTTTAGCTGTTGACTAGAAACACATTTTCATTCTAGGAAAATATTGCTGTCATTTTTTTGGGCACCAAGACAAATTTCTGATGTTTGATCAAATTCAGACATTATTAAAAACAAAGTCCCCAAATCCAGATTTAAGGTCACTGTGGACTGACCCAGTAAACTGCCCACTAAAGTTCCAGCTCTATGAGGTGACAAAGAAGGAAGGACACAGTTTACTAAGTCTAGGTTGCAGTAAAGTTTCCCGAATCCTCAAATCCAATTTCATTTAGAGCATTGTTAAAATAAAACCAGAAATAAGCACAAAGTGGTCCAGCTGACTCTTATGACCTCAGGAGAGGCTTGGGGAAACAATCCTTCACATGGTCCACTGGGGATTGAGTGGGGGAGGTTAGTCACCTAGTCACCTATAATTGTCCTTCACTCTGGAGCCAACATCCTTTAGGACTCCATGTTTATACATGGTGTTATCTTCAAATACCATTGCACAGATGTATGGTCTATTAAATAAAATGTTAAAGGCAATTACCCCTTGAAAATAAGACTTTAGAATCTCCTTAAGCACACTTATGTGCCTTAAATACTTGTACCTTCCAGAGAACTCTGAAAGACCACGAGATCCAGAGTGTTCTCAAAAGACACCAGATAATGTATCAGTCTCCTGCTCAATGCAGTTGAGAGCTAGAGGGAACATTTAAGAGGCAAGGCCTAGGGAAGTTTTAGATACAGACCTCGAAGGGAATTAGGACACCTTGGTCTGTTTCTATACTTTTCATTGCTTCAACAGTGGTCTTGAAATGAATTGGCCTCATTTTCTAGTCACTCCCCACCACACAGTCCTCAATGATATACCAGCATGAAGACAAAGCAGTGGACTAGCTAAGTCATGCTTTAAAAGAGTCAAAACTCTAGATTAAGACAGACCTTCCCTTTGAAGATTGTTTATCTCATTATTCTATTATATAAGAAAATGTATAGGCATACTGTAATTTTAAAGATCATCTCGAAATAAACTGAAGTCATCTGCCTAAGGCATAGCTCTCAGACTGTATGTGACCCTCAGAGCTTAGAACTAGGTCACTTGTCTTGGTCCACACTGTACTTTCTCTGAATTACTCTTCTGAAGCCCTAAATTTCAGGGTAGCTTTAACCTTCATCTCAGAATCTTCCACATAGGTCACATTAGCCATGATTTTATCTAATCTTTGTCACCAGATATATCACCAATCATTTATTTAATTAAAATTACATTTAATATTCCTAATAACTAATCACTTTTATCCATTTCTGCGACACTGTCTGAGTTCTCAGAGCTTTGTGTCTGAAGTACCTTCAGTAAAGGATCTGAATTGTGTTTATTCTTAGGTACATTCACGATAAGCCCTGTCTGTGCCCTGGTCTGTTTCCACAAATCTCTGGGCTGTTGTCTCAAATTGTCCAAAACTGTGGGAAAAAAGCAAACAATTGCATCATTTGATTGCTCTTTAGGTTAAATATCTGAAACCCAGATGTGAGAAAGTACCAGTGACAAATCGTTCCTTGTTTGTCTGCTCTAACTTATCAGCGATACCAGGTACTCTTAGGTATACTCTCTTACTCCTCTGGTTATCATCATTTTCTTCTGAGTATCTTTCCTGTGCCTGTGTCTCTATCTCTTGTACTTTCCCTCTTCTTCCTATGAATGACACAGGCTAGTAGGTGTAACTCATTATGATCCAGCATTGTTTCACTTTTCACAAAGAGACCTCAAAGATCCTACCTTGGATTCAAAAGGTTGAATTGTGAGGTTTTGTGTAGTGTTGAAATTTAGGTGTCCTATAGTACTTTAGTGTCTCTTTTGCTCAGACATCTGACGGTGACCAGGACAATGATAAGAATGGAAGGATTCAGGGCTGACCTTTCATTGTGAGTGGTATTTTGATATCAGAGTTGTAGAAACTACAGGAAAGGCACAAGCAATAAGTTATATGAAAATAAGTCAAAAAGGCATGGAGAAAAGTGGCCTATGAATTTCACTTTGTATGAGAGTTTTATTTTTCCAACCAAAGAGATAGCTGCAGTATATATTTGTATCCACCATAAACACAACTTTCCTTGTGCCCCAAAGCAAGAGAAATATGTCTGTCCAACAGGGGCTGCAGGCTACTCTCAAACTATGACGTATCACTTTTATTTAATTCAGATAGTATAAATATAGGTACCCTTTTGTGATTTAGAGGCAGAGTTTACCACAGACTGAAAACAAGTCTTCACACATGCTAGACAAGTACTCAACCACTAAGCTCTATTCCTAGCCATAAGCATGAAGGCTTCTGAAACATCTTTAAGTTTTAATTTTGCAATAACAGAATCACAGAATTCATAAGTACCCATTGATTCTCTTCTGACATCAGGATGAGTTCATTCGGGAACTTCTTATCAGTTTCATATGAACACAGGCACATGGGTCCCTGCATGCTTCCCATGTAGTAAAATTTTAATATGGACTTCTTGGATTAATAAACTACCCTGAGAAATTGCTCTGGTTCTCCCAACCCTTAAGAGGTTCTGAGTTCCTCGTCTTTCATTGACATCTAAAATTCTCTTATGTATACCTCTCCATCACATTGCCTAACTTTCTTCTGCTCAAACCAAAACAGAATGAAGCATTTTAAATTTGAAGAGATCCTTTCTTCAGAGAAGCTGAACAATATACTTTAGAAATGTCTTTAGAACCCATTTACAAACAGATTTTAATAAAAAATAAACTAGACAAGGTGGCTTCTAAATGAGTCTCTATCAGTATCACCTTCTGCTGTGAACATTTTCTTTCTTGTCTTTCATCTGTGGACAGTCTTTCTTCCTATTCCTAAGAACAGAAAGCTGCAAATTTCCAGATCATTCCATTGACCCCATTTAGTAGTGTATCTGCTATTGGACTACATCTTTGCTTGATTATTCCATCTTAGAGCATCATTTCCTTCTCCTAGCTCCTTCCTCTGTGCTACTCTAAAGACAAGCCAATAAATAGTAGCTGGAAGTTCTTCATTCTTTATTACTTATGAAACAGATAACAAATGTGGCTATAGCATCATGCAGGTTTTGTTTATTTGATCTAGAGCAATGTGGAGATAGAAAGGTAGCTTAACAAGTTGCAGTAATGTAAGATCATGTTGGGACCTAATTGATGACTCCACTGTTTCATTGGCTGTTTGCTATCAAGTGGGACCAGGTTTAGCATGATCTCATCTTTTCAGCCTTTTGGATGGAGACAAAGAGGAATGAGGACATACACAGTACTTTTAAAACTTGAGGTAGAGATGCCATAAACAGATTTTAGTAGGCAGAAATGTGAGTTACCCTGAGATTTAAGAAAAGTCACTATCTACCTGAGACTCTCATTTTTAAGCAGAGAAGGGAGGGATAGGATCCCAGGAAACAGGTTCCCATGCCTGCCTATTCCTTGCCCTTCAGAACAATGCCAATCTCATCTCAATGCATCAAGAGCTTCCCTGATGACATCAGCAATTACATACACCCTTCAGTTGTTCCTTAATGTACAGCTCATTTAATAACCAATTAAAATGTATATCCTAATACTTAATTCTTAAATGCAATTTTAAATCTATCCATTTCATATACCACAGAAATTAACACACAGTAGGCACTCAAATTCTTTGTGGTTCAACTATGTGTTGGAGGAGAATTGAGGCTATTTAACATCCTTGATTGCTTTTGCTAGCACTTACCCTAATGTGTTTAAAACTTGAGCTTCTTCATTAATATTCAAGACAGAGAACTATTATCTTAAAGCAAACTAAACTTTGCTAGCTTCAAAAGCAGAGATAATAAACTACAGAGCCCACTAAGGGCGAGTGTCTTTGAAGTGATATGTAGGAACGGGGAATTAATCAGCAGCATTAACTGTTTCTTGGAGGCTCACAGGCAGTGTCGTATTTTCAGAGAAGAATCATTTACTTACAGGAATGACAGGAAGGCTGAGTGAGAGAACCACATAAGGCAGTGGCTCATATACTTAGATCCGGCTACTGAGGTGGAGGGGGGCATGCCCCAGAAGAACTATAGGCTAGGAAATTAAGGAACCACTGCACAGGAAATGAAGAATAGGAGACTGGAGGTTAGAGGCCTTTGTCAGTGTGAACAATGAGAGTTAGGTCAAGTAATTAGAGCCTTTTATTTCAGCTAATTCATTTTTATTTTCTCCCCACTTGGGACTTTTCTGAGTCAGCCTTGCTCAACGCTGTATAGATGGAGCATCGTGCTTTCTATCCTTCAAAAGATGTTGGTGTCTATGACAAAGCCTACTCTTTGTTTCTGATAAAAAGAAGCTAGTGTGGGCTGAGAATGAATCAGGAAAACAGTCTATGCAGTGGGAATTGTTCTCATTTACTTGTTGCCTGTCACATAGGGATGATGGCCGTATGGTCCTGATAGTGGCACTTCATAGATGGTATCACTTCATAGATGCTAGAACTCTTTATTATTATTATTACTATATATTTTCTTTACATACATTTCAAATGCTATCCAGAAAGTTCCCTATACCCTGCTCCCCTATTCCCACTTCTTAGCCCTGGCATTCCCCTGTACTGGGGTATATAAAGTTTGCAATACCAAAGGTATACCCCAATTCTCTTCCCAGTGATGGCCGACTAGGCCATCTTCTGCTACATATGCAGCTAGAGACACGAGCTCTGGGGGGGTACTGGTTAGTTCACATTGTTGTTCCACCTATAGGGTTGCAGACCCCTTCAGCTCCTTGGGTGCTTTCTCTAGCTTCTCCATTGGGAGCCCTGTGTTCCATCTTATAGATGACTGTGAGCATCCACTTCTGTATTTGCCAGGCACTGGCATAGCCTCATACAAGACAGCTATACCAGGGTCCCTTCAGCAAAATCTTGCTGACATATGCAATAGTGTCTGGGTTTGGTGGCTGATTATGGGATGGATCCATGGGTGGGGTACTCTCGAGATGGTCCATCCTTTCATCTTAGCTCAAAACTTTGACTCTGTAATTCCTTTTATGGGTATTTTATGGGTATTTTGTTCCCCATTCTAAGGAAGAATGAAGTATCTACCCATTGGTCTTCACTCTCCTTGATTTTCTTGTGTTTGGCTAATTGTATCTTGGGTGTTCTATGTTTCTGGGCTAATATCCACTTATCAGTGAGTGCATATCTAATGACTTCTTTTGTGATTGGGTTACCTCACTAAGGATGATATCTTCCAGATATATCCATTTGTCCAAGAATTTCATAAATTCATTGTTTTTAATAGCTGAGTATTACTTGATTGTGTAAATGTACAATATTTTCTGTATCCATTCTTCTGTTGAGGGACATCTGGGTTCTTTCCAGCTTCTGGCTATTATAAATAAGACTGCTATGAACATTTTGAAGCATGTGTTCTAATTACCAGGTGGAACTTCTTATGGGTATATGCCCAGGAGGGGTAATGCTGGATCTTCCAATAGTATTATGTCCTTATTTTCTAAGGAACTTCCAGACTGACTTCCAGAGTGGTTGTAGAAGCTTGCAGTTCCACCAGCAATGGAGAAGTGTTCCTCTTTCTCCACATCCTCGCCAGCATCTGCTGTCACCTGAATTTTTCATTTTAGCCATTCTGACTGGTGTGAGGTGGAATCTCTGGGTTGTTTAGATTTGCATTTCCCTGATGTTTAAGGATGTTAAACATTTTTGAGGTGATTTTCAGCCATTCAGTATTCCTCAGTTGAGAATTCTTTGTTTAGCTCTGTATCCCATTTTTAATGGGCTTTTCTGAATTTCTGGAGTCCAGCTTCTTGAGCTATTTGTTTGTATATATTGGAAATTAGTCCCCTATCAGATTTAGGATTGGTAAAAATCCTTTCCCAATCTGTTGGTGGTCTTTTTGTCTTATTGACAGTGTCTTTTGCCTTACAGAAGCTTTGCAATTTTATGAAGTCCCATTTGTCAATTCTTGATTTTACAGCACAGACCATTGCTATTCTGTTTAGGAATTTTTCCCTTGTGCCGATATCTTCGAGGCTTTTCCCCACTTTCTCCTCTATTAATTTCAGTGTCTCTGGTTTTATGTAGAGGTCCTTTGATCCACTTAGACTTGAGCTTTGTACAAGGAGATAAGAATGGATCAATTCGAATTCTTCTACAAGATAACCGACAGTTGTGCCAGCACCATTTGTTGAAAATGCTGTCTTTTTTCCACTGGATGGTTTTAGCTCCCTTGTCAAAGATCAAGTGACCATATGTGTGTGGATTCATTTCTGGGTCTTCAATTCTATTCCATTGATCTACCTGTCTGTCACTGTACCAGTGCCATGCAGTTTTTATCACAATTGCTCTGTAGTACAGCTTAATGTCAGGCATGGTGATTCCACCAGAGGTTCTTTAATTGTTGAGAATAGTTTTTGCTATCCAGGTTTTTTATTATTCCAGATGAATTTGCAAATTTCCCTTTCTATCTCAGTGAAGAAGTGAGTTGGAATTTTGATGGGGATTGCATTGAATCTGTAGATTGCTTTTGGCAGGATAGCCATTTTGACTATATTAATCCTGCCAATCTATGAGCATTGGAGATCTTTCCATCTTCTGAGTTCTTCTTCAATTTCTTTCTACAGAGACTTGAAGTTCTTATCATACAGATCTTTCACTTCCTTAGTTAGAGTCACACCGAGGTATTTTATATTATTTGTGACTATTGTGATGGGTGTTGTTTCCCTAAGTTCTTTCTCAGTCAGTTTATCCTATGTGTAGAGAAAGGCATTTGCTTGAGTTAATTTTATATCCAGCTACAGATTCTAGAACTCTTATTCCTGCCATATCTGCCTCCATGGAATTTAGTGGGATTCTTTGGTGGGAAATGAGAATCATCCTGACAAGCAGAAATGGCTCTCCTTCCTGTCGCACAAAGATGAGACAGGAAGATAGATCTTAGGTTCTGGTATCATATTGGTGGTTCTAATCTCTACCTGCCAATGGCCTAGTTATGGGATTCTGGGCAAGCCACTGGTCACTTTGGCTTCAACTGCAACATTAGAATAATAGCATCTACTTTCAAAGTATTGTTGTAAAATCAGTTACTACCATTTCATAGGAATGCATGCATTTGTACTTTGCCTCCTAGATATCATTTGTAAAAGATGTATTTTATTATTTATACATGAACATCTGTCTGTGTATGCATCCTTTTTTTTTTTGGTTTTTCAAGACAGGGTTTCTCTGTATAGCCCTGGCTGTCCTGGAACTCACTTTGTAGACCAGGCTGGCCTCGAACTCAGAAATCCGCCTGCCTCTGCCTCCCGAGTGCTGGGATTAAAGGCGTGCGCCACCACGCCCAGTGCAGTGTATGCATCCTTAGAAGCCAGAAAAAGCACTTCATATCCCCTGACTCTGGAGTCATCGACTGTTGTGAGCTGCCCAAAGTCATTGCTTGGTACTGAATCCTGATCACCCAAAGTAGCAGCAAGTAATCCTAACCACTGAATCATCTCTCCAGGCCACCATCTTTAATTTTTGCCAGTCTTTTAACATGCCTTGTGGTCCCATTGAGGTCCAAAACCATCTCTGAAATAGCAGATCACATTGCATCATTCATGAAAACAGGATTTTCTGTTGATTTCCTATTTGCTATTTATAATAAGTTCTAAGTCTTTATGTAGTTAAACACAGATAGAAGAATATGGTATCCTCTCCTTCTAAGACCCAGATCCACATCTAGGCTAATTTTCCAACTATACCCTGTTTCCCTGTTCATTAAGGTTGAAGTCTACCATTCTCTGGAGAGCCTCCTTGGACACAGCACATTATGGAGTACTCTCCTTTTTTTTTTTTTTTCTTTTGGCAGAGTTTCTTCTCTGACCTTGTCTGGGAGTTAAAAAACCCCCACATGCCTCTACATGTAGAATGTCATATAGGCTTACTAAAATTATAGGTTCAACTTCCTTTCTCCTGATAAGAACCAGCTCAATTAGCACCTGAGATGCCTGAATTGCTTCCCTGTGCTAAGGAGGCATTCTGGTACCCTAAGCTTTCAGCCAACAACCTTTGCCCATCCCTTTCCGCTGCTGCAATGTCCCCAATTATATAAGCTTTGAATCACTCCAAGGAAAGTTCATCTGCCTCCCTGCAGCTGGTCCCAGTGTGGTCTTCTTTGCTGTACTCACAGGACTTCTGAACCCCCATCTATTGTCTCTGCTTTCTTTGCTTTAATGGACTGAAACAAGCTAATGAATCAGGAGGGCAGGGAGAGCCACATACCCTAACCAATGTACTCATTTTCACCAGACAACTGTCTGAAAACCTCCGTTCTCTTCCTAGCCCATGGCTGACTTCTTAAAACTATTTGACATGTGCTCAACTATTGTCTCAAAAATGAATTTTTCAGACCATCCTTCTGGCCTGTTACCTTCTTTAATTTCTCTCTGAGCCTTATGCCTTTTAAAAATTATTCTCATCTTGTCTACATTTTGGTTATCTGTCTCCTTCACCTCATAGTCAAGCACAGCGCTTGTCTGCCTGATCCCTTGCTTCCTGGGCTTAGGAGTGTATTCAGAACTTGGTAGCAACCTGGGATTTATTCAGAGATGATCTGAGTGAGGGAATAGATAAGCGTTTCTTCAGCTTGCACAATGATTTAATTTAAAAGCATTTGCAGTGGTGTAAGGCACAGGCAAGTGCCCATGACATTGTTGGTGACATTTGTTGTTGTGAAGCACCAGGGTAGCACCTCCCACCCAGCATGCAGCCCAGGCTCTGTACATCCCTCTCTATAGCTTTTTGTGATCCCCCTGACAGCAGTCTTTCTCTAATCTTAAGAATTCATGTAATTAAATTCAGTTTAAAGTATTTCAATTTATAGGCATTAAGTAGCAGTTGTACATATCACTGCAATCAGTTGTAGCTGAGAGAATGGCCACCTGTGACAGTAACTGCTACTGGGGTGAGTCATGGTGAGGTGGTTAAGGGGTGCAGCTTTGAAGTCATGTGGACATAAATTCTAATCCTGGCCATCCTTTTGTTGTTGTTGTTATCTTTTGTTTTGTTTTGTTTTGTTTTTCTCTTGGTTTTCTTTTATTTTACTTAGAAATGATATTAATCTTTAACATGACCCCTCTTGAGTTTATTTTAAAGGATTAATTTCTTCAAAGCATTGTGGGAGAAACAGCATTGACACCACTCAGTTGAAGCCTAATACTTGTGTGGCCAGTGCCAGTATTAAGTAGCAATATTCATCTGTTTAACTAAACATCCAAATTTGAGGGCATGGATTTTATTCCCTTGCCTTTCCATCAGTAGACATGGAACAAATAACTTAAAACAGATTTTTTTATTTGGTGAGAAATTCCCGCAAAAGAGGTCTTTAAGAAGAGCCCACTGTCTTCTCTTCCAGAGATCACTGTGGCTAGGTGTCTTCATAGAGTGGTATGTAGTGAGTACGAGAACATCCTATGAGTGATACCCATCCCTTATGGCTAGCCATTATCAGGAGGTCTGCAATTTCATGGAGTCGGTGGCAGGAACCTGAGCAAACATTTTTATTTTATTTAGTCCTGGGATGTTGATTACCATGACTTGGGGAAAATGCCAGAACTTTTCAAGTTGGCATCTTAACAGCGTAGCTGAGGACAACAACCCTCCCCAGCACACTTCCTCAGTCAAAGGATGATGTCTGTGTCTCACCGCCAAGCAGGTAAACAGTCTTTCACCCCAAAGCAGAGTCTGTGCACCCCAGCATTAGAGCTGCCCAGGTTTCTAAATGGTGGCAAATAAAGATGCTGCCTTTTTAGCACAGAATTATGCTCCTGACTATGCAGGAATTATAATAATTAAATAAATAAATACATAAAACAAAATAGTCATCTCTGACACCTCCATTTTATACAGTTTATTAAATGGTTAGGTTTTACTCTACGTACTGCCTGGAATCAGAAGTCGAGGTCCCACCAGATCATGTTGTGAAGGATGTACACTGATTTCAGTGGGATTGCTCTGGAGGAACAGGATGTAGATCTGTTGATAGTAGATCTATCCTCAGGGATATGCTGCGTTCCGGACAGGATTTACACTATCTGATTTTTTACTATATGTATATATTCTACCTGAGGATACTTTGAGATTTTTAAATCATTGTCTCTCAAGATACTTGGAGACACCAGTCTGTGTGTCCAATGACCCTTTATCATGTTAAAGGAATGGTCAGGGCTACAAGAAAGAAGTGAAAGAGGAATGGGGAAATTAGCCAATAGTAGTGATGATGATTTAGAGAAGAAAATAAAGAACTATTAATTTTAAATAAAATACAAAACTGAAAGCAGATACTTTGTAAGTCCCTCTACTAGTAGGATTCACATCCTAGACTGTGGGACTTGAGAGAAACCACCCAGTTACTGGCCATGATGCAGCAAGCTACCAAGAGAATAAACATGAAACCTAGGGAAGGCTCAGGAGGTGACATTATTTGCTCCCTGTCTGAGGACCTGCATCTGAGCCCAACTACCTACATATGGAAAGAGAGAATCTACCCCCACAGCATGGTGCCTTACTCCTAACAGGCATAACACACAGAGGGCCCCCATATACACACATATACCAAACTACAACACCTGCCCCGCCCCCACACACACATACCAAACTACACACAAGGTGGATGAATATCATAACTTTTTGAGGAAATAAAAATGCAGAAGTGTCTTAGTCTCCAGAGGACTGAATGAAGACTAGACCCAGGCAGAGAACCCTGCCTCCCGTGCTCCTACATTAGCCCTACTCTTTTGCATAAGAAAGGAAAAACCCTATCTTAAGCTAATTGTTTTTTTTTTTTCTCTTGATGCCAAAAGTTGATGTGCTTTTTTTTCCCCCTTTTTTTCCCTTGAAAACTCACGATTAATACAATTAGGCACACTTACATTTTAAAAAGATATTCCTATTCAGCATCGCCTAGATTTCTAAGTATTCCACAGCTATTCAATTTTAAATTTATCCTTTTTTTTTTCCAATTGAACCTTTTCTTAGATAGGCAATTAAAGAATGGTGCAGAAGTGTCATTGGAAACCCACTGTACCTTTTTTGCAATATCCTATTCATCATTCTCTCAGTTAACGGATGAGGGGCATTTAAATTTGTAAAAAAAAAAAAATCATGATCTTTCTGGTCATACATGATATCAAGATAAAGCAGGAACAGAAGTTCTGAAAGGCAGCCAGCACACTATGTTATCAAATGTTCGTTTTCATTCTGAATGGCATTACTTACATTGTGCAATTGTGAGATGCAAAATAATCTGAGAACTGATTTTGCAAATTTGCCTTGGATTCATTCGATATTCACTGAAAGCATTACAAAATGAAATAAATTTAGTATAAAAATCAACTATTTAAAATGATCAGGTATATCAATGCAAGCACATTTCAATGGAGGACTGGAAGAACCAAGGAGGCACTGAAAGCTTCCCTTTGCATGTTTCCTCTCTCTCTCTCTCTCTCTCTCTCTCTCTCTCTCTCTCTCTCTCTCTCTCTCTGTGTGTGTGTGTGTGTGTGTGTGTGTGTGTGTGTGTGTGTGCATAGGTGGGTTTCTGGCATTCACAGTTAATATGAAGATTTGCATGTGTAAACGTGAGATTCTACCTTGTTTTCTTGTCTTGGGCAAACACTGAATGTCTATAAAGTTCATTTCTCTGTTACTTAACTTACAATGTTAATGCCAGTTAACTTCAAAGGGGTATTTTTAAAAGATGAAATGAAAATGGTATTGGATAATAAAAGTGCATCTAAAAATGAGAAATTGTTATGTAACAATTAAAGAAAAAGGTCATGATTTTGAAAGGTTACAAAGGCAAAGAAGGTTACAAAGGAGGGGTGGAAAAGAGAAATAGGGAATGGGGGAGGTTTTGATTAGCATTATTAATTTTAATTTACTTTAAAATTGAAAACCTACGAAATTCATAATTCATTTAGTTGATCATAAATCACAGTGGGATGTGTTCTCCTGGAGTATCTGGTAAACATATTTATATTATGATTTAAGACAACACAAACCATAGCGTGTGGGCCCCTGTGTATTACAGAGTAGAATTCCTTCATTTGGCAAGACAAGAGACATGAGTTAATCTTTTCATTTACACATGATAAAATCTATTTCTTAAAACTTCTGCAAAGTTTGGGTGATTTTTTTCCTTATAATTTATCTGACAAGCATGCAGCAGGCTCCCAAATCTTTCATAATTTTAATATTGAAGACTTGTAAGCTTTATATTTCTGATGTTGCAATTATACGGATTAGAAAGCATTACATGACTGTGCGACGTCTTATGTAAGCAAGTTTTTATATGAATTTTCATTGTGTATTTTATCTTATAATCCTGTGCTTCAAAATTACATCAGATGCTTCATCTTTGGGAAAGAGATTTTATATTATTAATCTCTCATGTAAATTATGAAATGGACCCTTCTTTTCATTTTCCATTAAAGCTGCTTTGCTCATTGACTTTTGTACTTTGCAAGTTAGTTTCTATACAGTTTCATTTTTTTTTTTTATCACTTGCTGAAATCACATTTTTGTTTGGAGTCTCACTGAGTGACATTGAATGACCATCCTACTGTGAACTGGTACAGATCCTAAAATTCTTTTCTATGATCAAATTTCTTTCTAATAGATTATTCTAATCTTTGCCAATTAGACATAATTTAGGCTTGAAACAAGCTTGTCACCAATGTAAGCTCTCATTCCTGATGAATCATTATTTATATCAATGGGATTTTTTTTGTGACAACTAACGACTTATCTAATGCAAGCATATAACAATAAGTTTTTTGGTTTTTATATTTATATTATCATGAAGCAAATTAAAACTCTGGATGAGAATGGAAGGATTGCAATGGAAAAACTAGATATTTTTCAATTTTCCTAACACTGTCCGAATTTCTGATCCTTTTAAAATCAGCCCATATTGTTTTTTTTTTTTTTATTCTTGAACACCACACTTACGTATGTGTTTATTTAGGTCATGAACTGGAAATCATTTACACATGACTTAGCAGTTGTAGGACTCCTGGCTAGGGAAGTGCAGTAATCCTTATGCTGCAGCTACCAGACTCCCTAACTGAAATGCACAGCAAGGAAAAGTCAAGTATATTACCCTTGCCTACAACGTGCATTGAGACATTGTGCTTTATGGCATTCAGTCTTTCGACCCTCCAAGAACAATGAGCTTCAAAAGCATTATGCCAGTGGGAGAAAGGCCTTAAAATGTAATTTTAGAGACAATTATTTGAAAACATTGTTAAATGAGAAGACTTGGTGAAAAGATGAAACTCATATTCCATTTGTCTTCTATTGATTCATATGTAAGTCCAACGAAGAGTTCAGCTAGTTAGGGGAAAGAGAAAATATAAATGGATAGAAACAAGAGTGAATGACTTCTCAAGGTTAATTCAGATATTGTCACTTGCATCTTTGGTGAGAAAATCCTCCATATTTCCCCTTTACTTTTGGTTGTGGCTTTGGCTTACTCTAAGCCCAAGTAAGACAAGCTTGCCGGTGAAATCCATAATCTCTACAGCAAGTTCACTTGCTTCGCCCCTGGTGCATTTTATCCAAACACATGGTCTTAGAGTAAATTATATCGGAGTGGGGTTTAAATCCAGGGAGCAGAGCAATAATGTACCTCGGTGTGATCTGCAGGCCACACATGGATCCATCTTCATAACTCAGTGATCGTAGTAGGTGGTAGGTAGTTAATGTCTATAGTAAAGATATTATTTTATACATGCAAAATAAGTTTATGATGGGGTAGACCTAGCTATCGATCCCTTTTGCATATGGTGATGCTGAGGCTTAGATGCTGATACTGCTTTATATCTTAGTGCACATTTCTTTCTAGAATGTCTGTACATGAAACAAATTTAGAATATACCTTTTTAAGTAAACATATAACCCAAGCTACAAAACCAACTTGTTCTTCATGCAGGCACTATTTTAAAACTCCCACACTCTTTGTGGCTCCCACCTACCCTAACTTATTCCAAGTTCCAATAAGCTCTCTTTTAACTATTTTTCCATATTCACATTATGTATGGAGTCAGAACTGAAGAAGATAAGCCAGCTACTGTTTCTATTCCCAAGGCAACGGCAACCTCCATATCTTCCAAGGGTCAGTTTCCAATTTTTTTTTTTCTGTAACAAATGGATACTTTTTTCTTATTTTCTCTTTAACTGAGAATTCAAGAGGGAAACATCAAAATTCTGAAACCTATTCAGACGATGATGGAAACAGATCCAGACTGTAGTACCAGGCCTAAGTTCTGAGGGAAATGAGGTTAAGAAACTGCCACTCTACCATTTCCAAGTCCCAAACTTTTTCAGTATATTAATAAACAAACAAATCAATGCTCTAGAAACCAGCCAGCTTAATTTAGAAAAATGCCGACAGTGTTCTCTCTTATCCTATCATTTCATTTCTAGATGAGAAAATGAAAAATAAAATGAGTTCTAAAAATGCCCTGAGCAAAGTTTCATTGGACTCAACATGCAGAGACGACCCCTATGTCAGTACTATACAAGGATACAGCTAATGATGCAGTACTTCAGAGAAGATCTTCTGTAAAATTTCAAGAGATCAAACACAAGTGAAATGCTATAAATAAATCAAAGAATCAGACTGAAAAAAATCTCCAATTTTTATTGTTTATAACCTCAAAAAATAAGTGTAAGCCATTAGGAAGGCCATAAAGCAGTTACCGATTGGATGAAATACACCCAGAGTTTGATTTTAACTCTTACACTAATAGTTCAACAGAGTTCAACTACCTATAATTATCTCATATATAAGGTAAAAATATGTAGTCCTATAACTTTAAATAAATGTATAAGATGCCTAGAAACCCTTTCAGAATAGCAAAAACTAAACAGGAGATATCTAAAAATGTTGTACTAAAATTAAGCTTTCAGCATTCACTTTCTGTAGTTAAGAACTGACATGTATGACCCTATGAAGTGTTCAGAGGGAACATAAACAACATTCCATGCAGGTTACAATTCACCTCAGGGCCTTTCTCACCAATGCTAAAGCTCTTCTTAGGCAACACTAACTCAAGAGGTCAGAAGGTAGAGCCTCTTGGGAAGTTGGAAAAGCTAGAGCACTTCTCTTAGCATGGGGGCCAAAAAAATATGCTTAGCGATAGACATTCATTTATAGAAACAAATTGTGTAAAGAATGTCTCCTAATGCCTGCTACTCTAGTTCACTGTTTCAAGCAGCAGATACAAGATTGAAAGAGCATCATCATTGTCATTTTTTTTATCTTCATCATCATCATCATCATCAATCATCCACTAATTCAAATGCCTGGACCCAACTTGGAGAAGTACAATCCCCACACACAACGACCAGCAAAGGATTTATTCTCTTTGGAAGAGCATGGAGCTCTGACAAAGAATGTTCTTTATGTAACTATAACCTATCAAGTACTTCCTTGCCACTTTTTTGGATTATTCTCTATGAGGTACAAAATAATAGGGCAAAGGAACAGTGAAGGAAAGGACATTCACATAGGAAGCACTATTAAGAAATGAATAGTCATGGATCACCTTGAAATGCAGTGGTAGCTTTATGAGAGTTAACATTTGAACTCAGATCTGAATGTGATGATAGAGGTATGGAGAGATCCAGGGATAGTATGCCAGGCACACAGATTTTCAGGAAAAAAAATCATTATTGTACTCATACATAAATTACATATCAAGAAACATGTAGTTGGAAATGGAGATAGGGACTTTCTTTCTTGGTCACCCTTGTCTTTGACTAATTATCAATTAGTGCTCATATCAGGGGTGCTATATAAAAACTCTGATCCCAATGTGTCCTAGAAGGGTTTCGCTTTTGATCTCTTTGAAAACATGGCTTCATACTGATAATGCTGTCCTCAACTTTCCCGGAGGGTGACACTATAATTCAAAGGACAGAATATCAATAACACCAGGGTGCACAGGAATGTAAACAAGCTTTAAAAAAAATAGCCCTAGTGTTTGTTAACTAGACCACAACAGGACAGGTCCATTATGATGGCACAGAGCTCTGTACTTAATATGTCCAATTATCTAAATAGCTCAAAACATAATCAATCCATCAGTAGTATTCAGCTTTCCTGCTCTGATATCTGATTGTGAATTCTCTATGCTTAATCATATTTCTGCCAAATGTCGATCCAGAAACGAATTAGCATCTGCCTGAGATGAATAAACTGAAGACTGCCTTCCCCCTGCAAGTCTTAGAGGGAAGTGTGGACCAAGAGCTCATTCCGTGAGCACCTTGTGATTGTTTCTATATATCACAGAACTGTGTTGTTCTTCTGTTTCTTTTAATAGAGTCAGCATAGTCAAGAATACTTCTAACCCCGGATCCTGCCTTCAGCAGCAGCCCTGCTTTTTCTTGCCTCGGTCAGCCTACACAGAGTTATGCATTTTAAAAGACCAGCCCTGGTTGCTTTCTTGTCATTCAGTTCTCTTAACAGACAAATACTTGTGGGGTTCCAGTAATACTGGTTCTGAAAGCCACAGTGGGTTAAGAGCACCCAGCAGTGCCTAGGCAAAGAGAAGCATGAAGGGTGAGGCTGCTGGGATACCCAGCAGCCCTGGGCTTCTGACTGTGAACATGATCAACGGCTCTGAGAGTCTTTCATAGCTTGTGTGACATGCAGTGCTGTATGCTGAATGCCTGGTAATTAGTCTCTTCTGTATGTCTATTGTGGGATCCAATTGTTCTTCTGGCCATGCAGTGAGAGACAGACAACTTTGGTAGAGATGAAAATGTTGCTGTGTGGATGTGCCAATGTCATTTACTTTCTAGAAACTGTTTGCATGGTGAATATCAGCAACTTCCCACAGGTCCCCCAGCTCCTGCTATTTGCTCTGATAAAGGAACTACACCCCATGCCCTCATTGATCTCAGCGTTACTGTTTCTATAGTATATGTCGCAGTCTAGATAAAAGTATGTCTGAGAGCATAAAACACACTTTCCATCTACTGGCCTGTTTCACTATGTCCAGACAAAGGGATTTTCAAAAGTTATACCAAAGTATGTACTTCAAGGGATGTTTGACTAAATAATAACTACTCCTGTCTATATAGGGTGAGCTCATATCCAGGTTGAAAAAAGGTTATTGTTTGTAGAATTTCGTCTTGCATTTGAGTACATTGTGAAGGAACATATAGAAAGAGAGATAGAGACAGAGAGAGACAAAGAGATAGAGAGACAGATAAATGATAGATGGTAGGTAGATAGATAGATAGATAGATAGATAGATAGATAGATAGATAGATAAATGGTAGATGGTAGATGATAGACATAGTGTGTGTGTGTATCTGTGTCTATATGTTCTGATTGGAGAAGGTTTTTGAACTTTGCCATTGTCATTTATGCTGTCAGTATCTATTAAATTGAGCAACCCGTTCCACTTACCAAGAGAGCATTGGAATACTGGCCATAGTCACAACCGTTTCCCTACTTATAGTGAAGTCCTGTGTCTTCTGACATGCTAAGCTCTGACACTCTATCTATGAAGCATGCCTTCACCAAGCAGTGGAGTTGTTCTTTAAGGCCAGGTGCAATATCATATGTTTATTAAATGTCTGCTAGATCTTCGAAGTTGGCAGCCTTTCCCTTAAGGTCTGTAACAATGTTTACATATGTTACTGAAACATTGAATGGTAAACTGTTTATGTATCTCACTCATTCATGGATAGTCAGTCCCAAAGTCAGAGAGTAGGGAGCTTATTAAAAGACCATGAAGAAACATTCTAGAATGTTACCTGTTTTACTCATAAAGAATAAAGAGTTCATAAAGCGCTTAAAATCCTAGTTGGCCTTACTTCTTTTCCACTGTGCTTCTGTGTCTCCAAGTGCTCAAACAACATCATTTTTATCTCATGCCCGCTGAACCTGGACACAGATAGAACTAGTGTTCGGTAGTTTTTGTTCAACGAATGAATAGATGGCCGCTACCCTTACGTTGAAAAGAACACAGTGGCACTATACAGCACACTGGGAAATATTCAGACTTTTATATTCCTTAGAATCATAAATTAAACGAGACCTGTTCTAACTTGGAAAAGAAAACACTACATGTACTTTTTCTATTCATGGCACAGCCTACCCATTCTCTAAGAGACAGTTCAGAGGTGCCTCTGTGTATCCTCATTGTATATATTCTTTAAGGTTAAATGTTAGTTTCAGAGTGGCTATGTGCACCACTCCCCCATAGCTTATTCAATGTTTCTTAATCAACAGATTTCCTAGACTGTATTACAAGTATTTGAGAACATAGTTTTCTCTTCTTAACCAGTGGCTTTAAGCCAGAACTATCTCCTTTACTTTCAGTAGCATTTTCAGTTATGACAACTGTATGTGTGCAAGATACTGTGTACCACTATAATCTAGTGAATAAAAGCTGGGCTCAGTCCTTAAAATCCTGTTAGAAGGACAAGCCCTCATGACTGGAAATGAGCCATGTGTAAGGCTAATAGTATTGAGACAGAAGAATGTTGTACCATGAAGTTTGTCAAGGTAGGCCCTGTCTTAGCTAAAACCTACTTTTTTTTTAATTTATAATTTAACACAGGTTTGTCCCCTATCTTCATTCTTGTGGTCATTAAACTATCTTTTTACTTTTTGTTTGTGTCTATGAGTGTTTTCCTGCATGTATCTATATAAGTGTATGGCATGTAATCAGTACCCAGAGAGACCTTAGGAGGGTATCAGATCCCCTGGAACTGGAATAGATGACTGAGAACCTCCATGTGGGTGTTGGGAACTGAACATAGGGAAAGAACAGTGCTCATAACTGGTGAGCCATCACTCCAGCCCCAAAAAATGTCTAATAAGTTAATAGTTGAATGAAAAAAGGAAGAAAAAAGAACAGTTGGGTAGTTGGATTGCTTCATGACTCAGACAATTGGATAAATACAAGAGTTAATTGTTCTGAGAATTCTTTCTGGTCCTTTTAAGTTACAACATTTTCTTTTCAAGTCAGAATTGCTATTTAGTATCTGAATTACAGTCTAATCAAGACACCAACGGAGATGTTGACCTGGGCAGCTCTCTTTTTAAGCATGTGCTTGACCAGCAAGCTGAACACATTGTAGAAATATGAGTAGCCCTTTGCTGGTTGTGTGGTAACAGGTTATTTGTATTCTGCCCCTTTTGTGCTGAGCACAGGCAGCTCCTGCTTCATCATCCATCTGGTTGCTGTAATGATTCTTCTAACCGCATTATTCTCTGAGTCTGTTGACAAACCTGATGTGGCTCTCACTTGAAAACGAAACAAAACAAAAAACTCTAAAGGATTTTTTCTCTGGCTTCCTCAGAGGCAGCAGAGATTCTCATCATCTCTGAGGTAGAAAGCAGATGCAATGTCGGTTGGTCAGGCCCACCTTATTTTTTCAATCAACTGCCATGTGTTTTGGCTTGTGATTTTTTTCCCAAAGTATCAACTATATCTGGACTCCAGAAAATGTTTTTTCAGAGAGGTGTTCCCTCAAACAAAAGGCACCCATGTGTTAGGAAGTCTTGATCGCCCCTTCACTTGCATTATTCCTGAGCTTACAAGTGCCCTCTGAATTCAGGTAAAGGAATATGTGAGTTGCATGTGATTTTTCAGTCAGGCATCTGAAGTGGTTTCCATCTGTGCACAACTTTACTGAATTACAAGCTACGTCTGGTCAATGAGTGCTGCAGCAGCATCCTCTGCCTGAATCACAACCCTTTGTTCATGCTAGAAGGAATCATTAAAAAACTACATATATTTATAATTTTTGAAAATGTTAAAACATTAAGGAAAACTATTATTATGCCTACCACAAATTTCCACTAAAAATAAATGAATCTACAGAAATATGTTGAATTGCTTAGAATTTGTATTATCCAATAAAATTATTGGGGAAAATTCCAAGAACCAGATGTCTAGATTGAGAAAATATGAACTAATTATATTGGTGATCAATTTTTGAAATTATACTAATATAATATTGTTACTTAAATATAGAAGCTAGTTTATATACTTTTAACATGGCATGGAATGTTCTCTTTGAATTCTTAACATTGAGATATGATATGTGTATGTAGTATTTAAAGCACAAAATAATATCATCTCGTGTCCAATACAGTAAGAAATTGAATATTATCATATCTGGAAATCTTCTGTGTGTCTTTTCTATATTTTTTCTCCTCTGATTTTTCCCTGTTAACAATCATAAACTTTATATCACACAGCAATTCTCCCTCTATGTATGCTCCCTTAACGATCTCACCTTTCAGTCCTCCTTTTGATTAGAAATACTTAAGATCATGCAGCAGTCTTTCTCCTGTGTCCTATCTCTTTCAGCATCCCATTGCTGACCTCTCCGAGATGTGATGTGTAGCCACGAGCCACTTATCCTATTGTATAAATGTGCCAGTAGATACGGTTTATTACTCTTGATGAAGATTCTGGTTGTTTCTGTTTTTCACTGATTAATCTTGAAAACAGTGCTGCTATTCACATTAGGAAATATAGATCCTGCCTCACAAGTTTTTCTTGGCTATATAATTAGTAAAACAAAAATCATGGATTTAAAGGGTGCATGCACATATGTCAGGAATACTGCATATATGACTACATGCCTGTAACATCAGTCAATTCCCCACACATAGAGAGGCGTTGATCTCAACATTACCCATGCATGTATGTTTATTCAAGAAGTATGTTCTAAATATTAAAGTTTTTTTTTTGCTTACATGTTTAGTTCATGGAATTGATTTGATACTAGATTCTGTGTCTATGCCTCATGTTATTTCTCCTTTTTCATATGGATTTCCAACTGTCTGTAAAAAAGTTATGGATATGTTCCTCATTTTCTAGTGTATGGTGTGCTATTAGACTCTCTGTTTCTTAATGTCAGCCTGATTGCCAGTTCATGCCCCGTACTATGCCACACCATCTTTATTAATGGAGAAAAGACAGTGTGAGATGAGAATAAAGACTCCCTATCACAGCATGATTAATAGAGGGTTGGACCATGGTCAGCAGTGTCTAGATGAGGCTATATATGGCTGCTCAGGTCAGCTCTTCAGGACACCCCTCCTGCCAGAGCTTGTAAATGCATCTTGTTGGGCACATGGAAATCATACTCTTCAATTTCTGCCTTCTTGGACCTCAGGATTTTGTTTCTTACACAAGAATGTAAAACGCCAAGGTAGTTGACTCTAGCCTGAGAAATGATAGCTCTCAGATCACCTCCCTCCTCAAAATAGAACTTGCAGAGAGAGTATAAGGTGTGTGAAGCAATCAGAGGGGATTTCAATAAACACATCTGGTCGTAGTTATGGTTCACATAAGTCTAATCTTCTATTTCTGTCCGTTGATTGCTTTGTGTCTGTGTATCTTTCTGAGAGCTCCCTGAGGTACTTCAATTGGTTTGTTTTTTGGTGGATGATATAAACAAAATGTTTGGATATTTAAGCTTCTTACCATATGATAGTACTGTACAGTTACCACACAAAACAGGCAGACTTTGAATTCGAATTGAGAAGGGCGATTGTGTAATGGCTATTTTTGCAAGTTCTTGAGATAAACTGCCGGGATCTGTAAACTTGTTGAACAGTTTTAAACAGTGTAATAGCCTTAGGTCTCAGTTTCCCTAGAACTTAAAATATGAATTATAGTCATATTGATTTCTAGTGACTACTACACATTACTCTGTGAATATGGCCTTTTCTTGACTACTGTTGTATTCATACTCTGCTTATCAATGATGGGTCTATCAATTTTATACAATACCAGTCACAATGGGGAAGTGACTTATCAGTTTATTTTCTGTTTAGTTATTCACTGGATGCCTAGTCACTTTTGGAGTATTTTCCTGGGTACATTTTTCTATCCTCTAATCCTAAAAGTCAGTACATAGTATGTGTTCAACTACAAATAAGTAAATCAATGTCTCTCCCATGGTTGAAAGTTCAGTCTAACTAGAGCAGTAATTCTCAACCTGTAGGTCATGACCCTTTGGGTAGCTGAATAACCCTTTCACCTGGGTCAGATGTCCTGCATACATATCAGATATTTACATTATGATTCATAACAGTAGCAAAATTATAGTTATAAAGTAGCAATGAAAATAATTTTTTTAAAGATTTATTTATTTATTATATGTAAGTACACTGTAGCTGTCTTCAGACACTCCAGAAGAGGGCGCTAGATCTCGTTACAGATGGTTGTGAGCCACCATGTGGTTGCCGGGATTTGAACTCCTGACCTTCGGAAGAGCAGTCGGGTGCTCTTACCCACTGAGCCATCTCACCAGCCCGAAAATCATTTTATTGTTGGAAGGTCACCACAACATGAGAAACTGTATTGAAGGGTCCCAGGATTAGGAAGGTTTAGAACCACTGAACTAGGGAAAAGAGGCATGGGGGTAACTATGCCATGCATATCTCCTATGTAAAGCAGACTAAAGAAAGTAAGATATAGAAAGAATGTGGTTGAGATGAGAGGTATTTTAGAAAGCATCCTTAGTGGGCTCATTGCTGACTAGATGAGATTGAAGGAGAGACCCAAATGGTCTAACTGCCTCCGAAGCCCTAGAGATAAAGTGCAAATGCGCTGAGGTGCGATTATGCTTGGTAAGTTTGGGAAACAGAAGTGGCCATTACGTTAGCAAGATAAAGAGTTCCTTCCATTTGAAGTGTCTGCCAATGCTGGATATCGTTATATATGATACACATAAAGGGAGCATAGCATACAGCGGAAGAGTTCATAGAAGGGAGAAAGAATTTGTCACATCTGAAATGGTCAGTGAAAACCTTGTGAAGCAGGGAGCATTCCAGGGTGGAAATGAGTCCACTGGCATCCTCCACAATCTGTCAGGAGAACAATGTCAGCATTCTGTGGGCTTCATGGGCATACAAACTCTCAGGTTGGATCCAACCCTGCCTCCTGCAGCTGGGATCCCAGAGGCTGTGCCCTAATGGCCAGGTAGGGTGACTCTCATACATACTCCCGCATTGCTTGTTGGATCTTAACAGATATGTGCTTCACCTGGCGACCATGTAAATGCAGGTTCTCCTCTGTAGGTCATGAACGGGTCATGAGGTTTTGTACTCCTGATGAGCTCCCAATATAGCAGGCACTGTCCACTCACAGACTGCACAGTAGGCCCTCACAGTAGAGGTCAGCCAACCCCTTATCCAAAGGGCTTTGTAAATATTTTAGGCAATAAAGGACTTACAGTCCCTGCTGTGTCATTGTGGTGTGAAGGAGACATGTGCATAAATGAATGACCACATTTTTGTAGAACTTTATTTCTGGACACTAGGATTAGAATTTCATAAAAATTTTATGTATCTTGAAATATTGTTCCTCTTTTGACTTTTTCAACCATTTAAAAATGTAAAAGCTATTCTTAACTCATGGTGGATACTTGGCTGACCCCTGACCTAAAATAATGCTGTAAAGAACAGTTTACCTGAATGTTATTGCTTCAGTTTTATGTACATGGGATTTATAAAAGAGACAGTGAAAAATATAAACTTCTTTTGAAAAAAGAAAATAATAAAACAGTCTTAAGAACAAATATTTTCTCAGTATTAATAGCATATAATGAATCAGTATGTGTCATGATTTATTAAAATACATAATACTGTATTTCTTTTAATACAATATAGGATGTACACACAAAGTATAATTTATGGTCTATATTAAAATGGTTAAAGGAGGAGAGATGATGATAAAGATGAAAATGAGAATCTGTTTTAAATATGTTGACTTGTGGGCACATAGCTGCACTGCTTGCTTTTCTGTTGAAGACAGAACTACTCTCAGGCTGCAGAAACCAGGGAATCAGAGACAGTTCAACCTGAGAAAGATGCTTCCTAGAAGCCAGAATATGAGCCAGATATCTGATTTCCCTAGGAGGTAACTGTTTCCCATTTGTGACCATTGTATTAGAGAAACTTGAATTTAACAAGCATTAAAAAAAATATCTGTGTGGTTCTGGGGGCCAGTTCCAAGTTTAAGACGCTTCTTCATTCTTTTCTCTTTTACAGTCTACCCAGTCATACCTTTGTTAGGTTCATGCGTTCATTCTGCTTAAGGTTTTAAGGACCTCCTAACTGGCTTTCTTCCCTGAGTTCTATCAACTCACTCCAATCCAATTATCAAGTGTCAAAGGAAGTCTTTGAAATGGCAGCTCTGGTTGTGTCGATTACTTGACCCCCAAAGCATCCATGGTTCAGCTGAACCATTCAGCTTGTTTCTTCCTCTGCCATTCTGACCCTTTCATAGCCTTGCTCACTGTCAGATTCTCCAATTCCTGTCAACTGAGTTATAAAACACCATTCTTTGGTGACAGAAGAACCTTCCACAGACAACTGGTCTTGGGGAGCACACGTTTTGTTACTGTATCTGTAGGGGTTCCTCCACATATCTTTACTCCTATATATACTCTGTCTAAATTTTTGAGTTCTTTCAAAATCCATTCTTTATTTGTTTTGGAAAGATTTGGTTGTCCTTTTTTGTTTGTTTGTTTTGGTAAGATAAGTAAATTCTAAAACTTTAGCCATCATGAAAATGTACATTTCAAACTATATGACCAAAGATGGGAATCAATAATATAAGATGAGAAAAGGAGAGAAATGCAGTCAGAAAAAAAAAAAAAAACTACAACCAAAAGCACTTTGTATGGCATATAAGAAAAAAAAAATCAGAGTTGTTCATAATGTAAGGATAAATGTTAGAGTAGGTGGAGGCTAGAGGTTACAGCAAGAGTGTAAGCCTAACCAAGAGACTGTGGAGTAGGCTTGAATTTTTTCAGTACTCATCTGATTTGATGTTTCCCCAATAATACATCAGTGATACTGGGGCAGAAATTGCACGGCTGGACATCTGCTTCTGCTGAGCTTAACTGCCTTGGCAGGAAGAATAGCTCTCCTAATGTGCCTTCTGAAAGTTATGATGAAAGTCATGGCTAGAGAATAAATAAGGAGAGCAAGCCGGCTGGTTTCAAGAGTCTCTTTCCTGATTACTCTGGCAATTTTAAGTATAGGAAAGGACTTTTAGAAAGGGAGAAATACTATCAGAAGCAAAAAGCTCTATTTAAAATATAATGGGGACTCCTCCTTGCAGATCTCCATTACAAGTCATCTGAAGCTATGAGCTATTGCCAAAATCCTAAGGGCTCTCAAACTTGAGAGGCAAACCCAATGTCCACATCAATTCCTATGGCACACATATCAAGTACTCTCAGCAAAGGCCCAGTGGATGGCAAATGCCTGGAAAACAAGGAGCCATCCGCATTATCTCTAATTGCATACCATGTGCTTTGAAAACCACCCACAAAAACATCACACTGGAATTACAAAGGAACCGTCCTCATTATCCTTATTATCTTCCTCTTATGGAATTAAAGAAATAACAGTGTGTGCAGCAGTTTACAATTTTTCTTAGCATTACAAACACATCAAAAAGAAACTTTATTGAATCAAGGCAAGTTCAAGAAACAAAGGCAGTAGACAAACTCACAGGTACTTGTTTTTTTTAACCTCTGCCTGGCAATCAACATAGCTTGTGTTAAGAGTACTTACCTGGCATGCACAATGCCCTAGACTTAATCCTAGCACCATGGTTTTATTTTATTTATTAGGTATTTTCTTCATTTACATTCCCAATGCTATCCCAAAAGTCCCCCATATCCCTGTCCTGCACTCCCCTACCCACCCACTCCCACTTCTTGGCCCTCGTGTTCCCTTGTACTGAGGCATCTAAAGTTTGCAAGACCAATGGGCCTCTCTTTCCAATGATGGCCAACTAGGCCATCTTCTGCTACATATGCAGCTAGAGACACGAGCTCCGGGGAGTACTGGTTAGTTCATATTGTTGTTCCACCTATAGGGTTTCAGACCCCTTTAGCTCCTTGGGTAATTCTTCTAGCTCCTCCATTGGGGGCCCTGTGATCCATCGATAGCTGACTGTGAGCATCCACTTTTGTGTTTGCTAGGCCCAAGAATAGTCTCAAAAGAGACAGCTATATCTGGGTCCTTTCAGCAAAATCTTGCTAGTGTATGCAATGGTGTCAGCATTTGGAGGCTGATTATGGGATGGATCCCCGGGTATGGCAGTCTCTAGATGGTCCATCCTTTCCTCTCAGCTCCAAACTTTGTCTCTGTAACTCCTTCCATGGGTGTTTTTATCTTGAGTTTCATGTGTTTTGCAAATTGTATCTTGTATCTTGGGTATTCTAAGTTTCTGGGCTAATATCCACTTCTCAGTGAGTACATATCATTTGAGTTCTTTTGTGATTGGGTTACCTCACTCAGGATGATGCCCTCCAGGTCCATCCATTTGCCTAGGAATTTCATAAATTCATTCTTTTTAATAGCTGAGTAGTACTCCATTGTGTAAATGTACCACATTTTCTGTATCTATTCCTCTGTTGAGGGCATCTGGGTTCTTTCCAGCTTCTGGTTATTATAAATAAGGCTGCTATGAACATAGTGGAGCATGTGTCCTTCTTACCTTTTTTTTTTTTTTTTTTAATAAAATTGAATTTGGGGACTGGGGAAATAACTTAGGAGATAATGTGCTTGTATGCAACTATGAAGACCTGAGTTCTGAGTTCAGGAATATGAGATCCCCAGGACCAATTTTTAAAAAGCCTAGCTTAGTGGTATAGACCTATACCCTGAGCATGGGGTCTATACAGACAAGTAGTTGATGGCCAGTTAGTCTAAGGAAAAAAAATGGTCATCTTCAGTTCAATAGGAGATCTTGTCTCAAAAAGTATGATGTAGAAATAATCAAGAAAACTTTCCAATATCAAAAGCTGGCTTATACAGTTGAGTTTGCCTGTACACGCACACACACACACACACACACACACACACTCAATACAGGCACCCACAATATATGGTGATCAGGCAGATGCTCTAGACACACAGAACCATTTGCCAAAGTATGTATTATAAAGCAGGAATATCCTCATTTTAATCTTCGATAGCTCATTATAAAATATGCAAAGTACAGTACACACACAGTGAAGTGTTGTTAGGGATGATATGAAAGACTGTGCATAAACTCTTCACAAATGCTAAGCACATGATAAGCAATAGATGTCAGCTGTCTTCATTGTTTCCTCATTGTGCAGAATAGCACTCAAGTACATCTTTGTTGAGCAGGCTTGATAGTTAATGCTTTTCAGGAGGGATGAAATGTGTGTGCCAGGCAGTCTCATTTTATGCCAAAGGTATATTCTTGAGAATGTCTCCTGATTCAAAACTGACATAATTCGAGATTAATTTTGCCATTGTAACAAACAGAAAGTAATTGGAGTGAATTCTCAAGGTGCTTAAATCTGTAATAGCTCTAGCTTAGAAGGCTGATTCTATGACCATGTCACCTCCATTTTCTCCACTTTATTTGACTTGTCATGTAAGACAGGGCTGCAAACTGAAAGTGTAGCTGTACTAGAGATGCTTTCTGTTGCCCCAGAGTCATCTTCAATAACTCACGGATTACTCTGCCCTTAACTAATAGCATACTGGGGTGGTTGTATAGCATTATCAGTGTTTAGCAAACTTAAATTCCTCTCGAAGTTTCTGGTTTCAACCTCGTAAACCTTGCCGCAGACCTAGGTTGAGAGAAACAGCTTGCAATGATGGGAAGGTTTATGTCAAAGCTAATTATTTACAACATATCTAAGAAGGAGAGGAGGATGAGGAGGTAATGTCTGGGGTTCTGCCTCAGTTTTCTTTGCAGGCATTCATTCAGCGACATAATATAACTTCCCACAGGATCAGAGCAACTAAATACTCAGAGCACCTGTCAGTATTGGTCTCCTGGGAACCAAGACTTCATGTATGGACCTACAAAGGTAACTGATGCAAATCCAGCAATGACCACTTGTAATAGTTCACCAATTATTAGCTATAGAAGCCTACTACATATTTACAGCCTTATGATATCAGGTACTTCCAGTTGCTACTGATAACATCCCCAGATATTGCCTACCATGGTGATGATGGAACACCAGCTCCAAAGGATTGTTTTATCCTTATAGATGTGGCTAGTATTAGACCTATGTTCCAAATGGAGTTCTCACTCTAGAAGGTTCTTCATCTGTGAATCTACACAGAGGAAAATTAGTTAAAAGTCTCTGCTTGTGATTGGCCTGTTTATATGTTAGTGAGACCATTTCTAGTTCTATTTCTCTTTACACACAAAACCTTAAGGGTTTTGCTAAATATGCTTTCCACACTCAAAAATGATGGCATTTCCTACAATGTGACATCATATTACATCAAATTTGTAAAATGGAGTTGCCTAATCAAGTCAGAGATGTTTCCTTCTGCAGCAGATGGGAACAAATATAGAGAGACCCACGGCCAAACATTATTCAGAGAGTGTAAAACCTTAGACCACTTAGCCATAAATGGAGGGTCTCCATCAAATCCCTCTCCTCAGCTGAAGAAAAGGAGACTGAAAGATTTAAAGACACAAAGGGGGTGGAGAAAACCAAGAAAGCAAGACCCTCTAAATCAACATGATTAAATCTCATATGAACTCACAGAGACAGAGGCAGGGAGAACACTGCCTGCATGAGTCTGCCTCAGGTCCTTTGGGCAGAGATTATAGCTTCAGGCTTCATGGGTTTTATGGGATTTTTGAGTGTGTATGAAGGAGTGGATCTCTGATTCTTGTGCCTTTGTGATAATTTTCATTTTCTTCCTAGTGTATTTTATTTTGTTATATTTTATTATCATCTTTTCAAAGCCTAATCTTTCCTATTGAGGGAAAGGAAGTGGATCTGGATGTCAGGAAGGCAGGAAGGTGGAGAAAGAAACGAGAAAAGAAAAGGAAGGGGATACCCTCCATACTCAGGATACATTATGCGAGAAAAGACTTGATTTCAAAAAATATAAATGTGTGTGTGTGGGATCATTGGCTAGAGAGGGCTTGAAGCAAGATAAGATTTCACAGGATTAGTCATAGTTTTTACTGAACTTGGAATAATGATCAGATTTTTACTTGACCAACAATCTCTAAGGCAATTTTCAAATGATCATAAGTATGAGATTTCTCTGTCCTTGTCTTGCTTGGATATCATGTCTCTCTGAGTTCCCTGGCAGCCTGGGTCCCTCAGAGGATGCTCTCTGGCTAGACTTGGCTCTTGGCTCTCTGACAAGACTCTATATACTGACTCTCCCCAACTTTATTCAAAGTGACCAATTTTATAGATTTGTCTACCCTGCATGAGTTTTAATTTATGTTATTTTCAGTAGTAGATAAAAATATTAATTTTGATTAAAAAGTTCCCAAAGTATATCCTCAAGAATGTAAAACTTTACAAAGATGTTATGTTAAAAAAGGACATGAAACATGAAAGCCTTCCATTACCTCATTGATATAAAATTTCTCCCCTCTAGAACTAAGAATTTACATTCTCATATTAAAATTTCTGAGTCAAGTGGAAGTCTGGTTAACTTTGCTTATTTGACTATTTCCAAGAATTTATCTTTGCCACTATCTATCTGGACCAGTCAGAGATACTGAGATGTGTCCTATGTAAGATCCTGGCTACACCCCACAGATCCAGGGAGATTTACTATTAAAGCCAGTTCATACATCATAGGTAATTCATGATTGTCATTATCTTCAGCCCCATGTTAACAATTATCAGACAAATGCTCAAGTGTGACTGTTTGTGTTGGCGGCCCAGGTATATTTATTTAAGACAAGTACCTCACATCCTTTACACATTAACTTTTATCTTTTTAATTACCTGGTCAGTACAGCAAAGGACCATTTCAGTGGGTACTAAATTTGTAAGTGTTTGTCTTTTTCGTCCTTCATATTATGCCTCTTATTTTATTATTGCTACCTTAATTGTCTAAAGATGGCTCTGTGTTTTTACTGGCTGGCTGCCAGCATCCTCGGATGTGCAGGTTTTAGTGTATTTATTTACTTATTTATTTTGGACCCACATGCACAAAATGCTCACTAAAAAAGATCCCTCCCAAGTGGGCATTGTTTTACTTTTCAAGAACAGGTCTAAGTTGAGAAAGCAGTACCATTTGTTTCTCTGGGGCCCTGTATTTTGGGCTTGCTGTCTAGGAGAATCCGTATTCCTTCCCATCTAAACAGTAAAGAGCTCCCTAGGAAATTAGAACACAAACCACATTTTCCCACAGCATCACACAGTGATTTCAGAAATCGGTGCTAGCACACATCTGGGGTCCGATGGCAGGACTCCCTGCATTTGGATGGTGCTAGCATCTACATGGGTGATCTTGAGTCTTTTCTGCCTTATTTCCCATTCTTCTTCTTTCTGTTCTTTATTCCTGCAGAAATCTCTTTTTCCTGCCCAACCTATCCTAGTACACACAAACACACACACACACACACAGATCCAAGTCACACAGAGGCCAAGTCACACAGAGGCCAAGGGGGAAAAAGTGAAAGGTCAACTCCACAATGGGCTTTCCAGGATTATTTAGATGTAATGAATAAAATTGCAAATTCTATTGAGGCTTTTAGAACTAATGAAAATTATCAATGTGTTACACAGCTGCATCTCAGTTTTGTTTGTCTGAGCCTGGAACAGAATAGATTTTATAAATAGAACTTAAATGTGACCACAGAGCATGCATACTAATCAGTTCATTTTAAGACATTGTTTTGCAGTACTTTTAAGATACGCACATGCTGGGAAAATTCCTTGTCAGAGCAACAATGTGGAGCAATTTCTTCCCAAAGTTGCTAATGGAAATACTTTTTTTTCTCCCTCTCCCGTCTCTCCTATTTTCTGTTTTTCTTTTAAAGACAAACCATCTATCAGTGTCCATCTTTTCTTTTAGGTAAATGTTATAGTGTGAGGGGCTTACATAGGGGGTAAGCTGTGATCCTCAAATTCATATAGAAAATGTGGCTTGCTCGTTTGTGAGAAAGCACCCTTTAACTTGGGGAGGTCAAAATGAAAGCAATCAGGATATCTCAGTTACCCCCTGCTGGGGCGTGTCATCAAAACATGCACTTTCAGCTCACATGAGTGTGTGGGGTAAGCTCCCTGGGCTCTAACAAGGCTGGAGGAAGGTATGATGGAGTGGTAAGTGGTCCCCCACTGAAAAGTATTCTCTCTGAGCCACTAATTTCCTGTGAGTAGGCAATCCTATCTGAATAGTTGGCATACGTGTATAAGTCCACTCCTCTTTGACTGCAGCCCCCCTGCGACGAGGCATTGTTTCATTTGTTTGAAGGCAGAAATCCCAGGGATGGGTTTTGATGTGGGATGAAGCACTGGGCCAGGAGCTTCCCTAAAAGGTGAAAATCCACAGTCTTTGAGAAGAGGACAGGACTGAAATGAAAGCCTCCGTGCCTCAGTCATTAGCAGGAATGAATGTGAGATATTTAACACTCAAAGGCATTTTAAAAGGCCAAGAATGGCCTGCGTTACAATGAGTCTCAGCCACTCTCCACAGGGCCTTCTGTGGGCTTTTAGAAGATGGAGGCACCAAAGCCAACAAGGAACCCCCTAAAATCGTGAGGAATGTTTTATTTGAAGGGAAGGTGGCCTGGGAAGTGAAAAGACAGGGAAATCAGAATGGTTGATCACAATGTGGTTCACTCTTCACCCATCGTCCAATGGAAGAAAATCAACTATCAAATTTCTGTCTGGATCATTTCAGCAACTAATTATTTTAAGCTTGCAACACAATAATATTGTGTTTTATAAACCAGATAAAATGGCTGTATGATCCAGTATAATGCAGTGTCGGGGTCGGGGGGTAGGGGGAGCCTCTTGGCAGGCTCATGCTGAGGTATATCCCTGAGTAACCAACCCTACAAAAGGCCTTGTGTAAAAGAAGGAGGAAGCTTATTGGGAGAAGGGAAGGGAACCTGCAAAAGGGGGTAGAGGCAGAGAAGGAAAGGGGAGCAGGAAAGATAGAAAGAGAGAGAAGATGAAGAGGTCAGCCAGTGGGAACATGTAGGAGAGAGAGAAAATAGGAGTTGGAGAGAGAGAGATAAAGAGAGAAGGACAGAGAGAAAGAGAAAGAGAGCGATAGAGACAGAGAGACAGAGGGAGGGAGGCAGGGAGGGAGAATGGATGAAATTATGCCTGGCTCCTGGCTTGTCATTGGCCAGCAGAGGTGCAAGCTGTTGTTGGGCATAGCTAGAGGAATTGCCAACAAATACTATGAATGAAGTATCAATGTCTTCACCCTGCTGTGAAGCCACTGAGTTGTCCCAGGGGGTGGAGGATTACTGAACCTGGGCTTAAAGTCAGCCCATGAGCTCCATTTCTATATTTTCATAATACAGACTAGTTTTTATCTTTATACAGTTTTGGAGGAGGATCAAGAAGATGATAAGATGGGGGAAGAATAGAAAAAATATGAGGATAGAAAAGGAAAGGAAAGACAGACACATCCCCAACTTCCTCCTCAAACCTGAATTTTGTCCCTCGTCTTTAAACAAAACATCCTACTTCTCCTTTGTTAAATACTAAAAGCAGTGTCTCTACATAATGCTCCCTGGCATTCTCACAAACAGGATATTAGAATCCTTTCGAGGTAGCAGTGTGTAACTGTCTTCTTCCCAGGCCTATCCTTTGGCAGAATGGGAGGTACAAGGAGCTCACTCCCTACACATAGGATAAGATGATCTGTAGATCCTTTCCCCCCTCAAAGTGCAGACCCCTGCAAGTGTGGGTGAACTGATCGAAAGTGTAACTGCAAGTGTAGCTGGCTTTATTTTAACCAGCTAGCACCACAAACACATGCTTTCCCATATCTGATCACTGGAAATGAGGTTAAAGGGTTAAGGAAACAATAGTACAAACTGTAGTCGGAATCTTACATTATAGTATGGAATGAACAGGAACTATAAATGAGCACTGTCTAAAGAGCCAAGTCTCTTTCTCCTGAGATGTTTTCATTGTCATGGGTAGACTAAGATTACAATTACACCTTAAAACAAAAGGGATCCAGGCTTTGTTTGATTGACTATTAATCAGTATAGACTCTATATGTTATAAGTCAAAGATTGCCAAGTATAACCTTGGATACCAATTTGACATATATAGAAAAAGAAAGTAGGTATCATTTTTGAGGAATGATTTTCTTCAGACTCACCTATGGACATGGCTGTGGGATGGTCTCTTGATTTATAGTTGACAGAGAAGGACTGAGCCCCGTTTGAACAGTGTAATCCCAGAGGACATTGTTCTAGGTTGTATAAGAAGTTAGGTGAGCAACCCAGAGAAGGAATTGGTCAGCCATACTCCTGTATGGTGCTTGCTATAACCCCTGCCTCCAGATTCCTGCCCTGAGTTTCTTCCTACCTTGAATTCTGACTTGACATTGGACTATAACCTATCAGCCAAACAAGCTCAACATCTTTGTTTTGGCCAGTGTCTTATCACAGCCACAAAGAAGCAAACTGGAGCATGTACAAATGGAACACAGTGTAGGAAATGAAAATGCTACTAATCGCTTGGCCTGGATTATGCACTATTAATAATTTACTATGTGTCTTTGCAATTCTAATTAGCCAGGTAAAAATAATTTACTCTGTGCCTATTCTATCTACCTCATGACTTCTTTTAAGCTTTCTGACCTCTAAATAATTATTGACCCTGGCATCAATTTCAGATATTTGAAAAGAAATAAAAAGGATGTTACCTGGAATACTAGTTGCAAGCCAACTAAGTGCCCAGGGAGAGGCAGTTTGTACATTGGGGAGGTTGTTGGTCATGGCATGTAGACCCAGAAGAGGTTGTGGCGGTCAGTGAGGGAGAGTGCCAGCTCATTGGGCCCTTCATTACATTCCTCATTTTGTCCATTGAAGTTAAAATAAAAAACTCTGTGTAATATAATTGCTGAGAGCTTACAGACTGTGGAGATGGTGAAATATGCTACCTTTTCTAGAGTCTTCTGGCTTGGCCTAAGTTACTCTCACTTTGTCCTGGTTAGTTTAAGGACAAAACCCAGAATAATCTTTTTTTTTTATTATTAGATCTTTTCTTTATTTACATTTCAGATGTTATCCTTTTTCCTGGTTTCCCCTCTGAAAACCCCCTCTCGCCTCCACCCTCCTCTTGCTCACCAACCCACCCACCCCACTTCCTGGCCCTGGCATTCCCCTACACTGGAGCATAGACCCTTCACAGGACCAAGGGCCTCTCCTCCCATTGATGACTGACTAGGCTATCCTCTTCTACATATGCAATTAAGACTATGAGTCCTACCATGTGTTTTCTTTGATTGGTGGTTTAGTCCCAGAGAGCTCAGGGGTACTGGTTAGTTCATATTGTTGTTCCTACTATGGGACTACAAACCCCTTCAGCTCCTTGGGTACTTTCTCCAGCACCTTCATTGGGAACCCTGTGCTCAGTCCAATGGATGGATGTGAGCATCTACTTCTGTATTTGTCAGACACTGGCAGAGCCTCTCAGGAGATAGCTATATCACGATCCTGTCAGCAAGTTCTTGTTGGTATCTACAATAGTGTCTGGGTTTGGTAGTTGTATATGGGATGGATCCCCAGGTGGGGCAGTCTATGGATGGTCATTCCTTCAGTCTATGCTCTACACTTTGAAATCAGTTTGGTGGTTCCTCAGAAAACTGGACATAGTACTACTGGAGGATCCAGCAATACCTCTCCTGGGCATATACCCAGAAGATGCTCCAGCATGTAATATGGGCACACGCTCCACTATGTTTATAGCAGCCTTATTTATATTCATAAACTGGAAAGAACTCAGGTGCCCCTCAAAAGAGGAATGGATACATAAAATGTGGTATATTTACACAATGGAGTACTATGCAGTTACTAAAAACAATTTATGAAATTCTTAGGCAAATGGATGGATCTGGAGGATATCATCCTGAGTGAGGTAACCCATTCACAAAAGAACATGTATGATATGCACTCACTGATTAGTGGATATTAGCCCAGAAGCTTGGAATACCCAAGATACAACTGAAAAACACTTGAAACTCAAGAAGGAAGACCAAAGTGTGGAAACTTCACTCCTTCTTAGAAGGGAGAACAAAATACCCATGGAAGGAGTTACAGAATAATCTTAAAAGAGGGAAAATCAATTGAGAAATGCCTCTCCACAAATTACAGTTGTCTGTGATCAATGAGGGAAGACCCAGCCCATGGTGGGCGATGTTATCCCTGGTCTAATGGTAGTCTCGGTTCTATCAGAAAGTAAGCTGAGTTAATCCATGGTAGCAAACCAGTAAGAAGCAACCCTTCATGACTTCTGAATCAGTTGCTACCTCCAGGGATCCTACCCTGGTTGAGTTCCTGTCCTGCCTTCCTTAAATGATGAACTTGAAAGAACCTAGTGGGGAAACCCCCACTCAATTCCCGATTCTGCTTGCACCCAAGAATCACGAACAGATGACTATCTTGATGTAAAAGCATGAGGTAGTTTAATGATGGAGCTCCGGCCGACACATATCTCCTGCAGGAGACAGAGGTGTCCACCCTTTAATGGTGGAGCTCCAGGTTGAAACGTATCTCACATAGCAGACAGTGGTTTCGACCACGAGGTTTGTAAGCTAGGGGTTTTTATAGAAAAGGGGTGGGGCATGGGGGAGGAATTGGCTCCGTTTCATATGATTGGTTCATTTAAACATCAGCAGCCTGTTAACATTTAACTTAGGTCAGAAGGGCGGGAGATAAGGAGGCACTGGGTCAGTCCAGCATGTCATTCTCTTTATCTTTATGACTAAGCAGCCTCAGGAATGTCTTAACGACAGGCCTGCCCGAGCATGTCCTGGCCTGTTTTGCTATGTTCTCAGTCCCAGGTTTCAAAGCTCACAAACAACTCTTTGGACTATTTGACATACATTACATGAATCACAGGACTCAAGTTTTATTTCCTTTCAAACTGTGGTGTGGAAGTGTAAACCAACTAAACCCGTTCCACCCCCAGGTGTCTTTGACACTGGTGTTTTATCACAAGAATAGTAACTCAAAGTCACACTTCCAAGTCACACTTTTGGGATCTCAATCCATTTTTCAACATGGAAGCCCGCCCTTCTCCCTGCCTGATACTCTCACTCCTCCTAGTATTTCTTAAAAACGTTGGCCTGATGCATAATTAGTGCAAATGCACCTGGTCCCTAACCATGTTAAAGATAGCTTACTGAAGCTCCCTCCTCTTGCAGACTTTCTGGTTCCTCTACTGCTAAGCCGGCAGGTTCTGTGTTTCTGTAATATACGAGACATGCCTCATGGAAATTACAGGTCCTCCCATGTTTTAATTTGGGGACTTACTTATCTGCCTTTCTCACAAGGCTGTGAGCTCTTAAGTGTGCGACTCTAACTTCCTTGGTGCACTATTGCTCAAATTTAGCACGGCTTTGACACCAAGCAGATTAGCAATAATTGTTGGGTTTGATAAATGATCCCCTTTTGCATGGCAGTTTAAAGAGGCAATAGCACCGGATGTAGCCAGCCCACCAAGTAAAACCATACTCTTTATAAAGCCACTATGAATACTATCTCAGGGAAACCTTACAGCCACCTGTAAATGCTAATGCCTTTAGAGGTGACATGATTAAGTTCACAAAGTAATGAAAAGTAGATCTGACTGCATTCCTCATTTTCTGCTTCTCTAAGCAAATTCTACAGGTTCTTCCTTCTTTGCCAATCAGAGCAGCCATTGATGGATTTGAACATGGCCCTTCAAAATTCTGATGTTGCCAGTAGATAATATTGAGAAGTAAACCCTTTAAGAGATAATTAGACAGTGGTAGTTTCTCCCATGTGAACAATATTAAAGGGCTGTTAAAGGCTTTATAAGGTATCCAGTTAAGTTTATTCTACCCTCCTCCACCTGAGGCCACAGTGTCTCTTTCCTCCATATTACACATCCCTTGACCCACCAGGAAATCTGTACATTAGCAAACCTGCCTACAATCAAACCTGCTGACAACTTGACCTTGGGTCTTGCCACCTCTAAAGCTGTGAGAAATAAGATATTATTTTTTTATAAATTACTTGTTCTGTTATATTTTGCTATAACAAAACAAAGGAGACACCAGGAAATTACTGAGTTTTAATACCTGCAAGCAGGTATAGGAAAGCCATATCTGTGACACAGAAAGCATTTTCTCCTCACTGTCTTAAGATTGTATTTTGCAGGACAGATCTTTGAATACGTTTGGGAATACTTATATGTGTTTTTTTTTCAGCTCAATGAGCCCCTAAATTGTAGAACATATATAGCCCAGTGGAGATTTAAGCATTTGTACTGTTATTTCAAATTAGACACCTGCTTAAAGGTAAGTTGGGTCAGCTGCAACATGTAGGCAAGTCTCCTTTCTGTGTCTAAATTTTATTTTATTTTTATTAAATTATTTTATTTATTTACATTCCAAATGTTCACCCCCTTTCCGGTCTCTCACTCAGAGTTCTTCAGCCATTGCCCCTGCCCCTTTGGCTCTGAGAGGGTGCTCCCCTACCTGCCCACTCCCTCTTACCCCCTCCAACATCCCACTTTCCTGGGGCATCAAGTCTTTATAAGATTAGGCTCATCCTCTCCCACTGAGACCTCACAAGGCAATCCTGTGCTACATATGTGCAGTAAGGTTGGGGAATCTCAGACCAGCCTGTGCGTGCTCTTTGGTTGGTGGCTTACTCTCTGAGAGCTCTAAAGAGTCTGGGTTAATTCTTTCTGTTGCTCTTCCTATGGGGTTGCCATCCCCCTCAGCTCCTTTAATCCTTCCTCTAACTCTTCCATAGAGATCCCTGAACTCAGTCCAAAGGTTGGCTGTATCTGCATCTGTCTCAGTCAGCTGCTGGCAGAGCCTTTCAGGAAACAGCAGTGCTAAGCTCCTGTCTGCAAGCATAACATGGCATCAGTAATAGTGTCAGGGTTCGGTGCCTGCCCATGAGATAGATCCCAAGTTAGGCTGGTCACTGGATGGCCTTTCCTTCGGTCTCTGCTCCATTTTATTTATTTATTTATTTATTTATTTATTTATTTATGTTTTGGCCTGCATTTCTTTTAGACAGCAACAATTCTGGGACCAACATTTTGAAGGTATGTAGGTGACCCCATGCCTCAACTGGGGGCCATGATCATCTACTGGAGGTAGTCTCTTCAAGTTCTATCTCCCCTCTATTGGGCATTGGGTTAAGGTCATCCCCCTGGAGTCCTGGGAGCCTCTTGTGTCCCAGGTCTCTAGGATTTTCTAAAGGTTCCTCCCACCCGCACTTCCCACCCCCATTACAAATGTGTATTTCTATTTATTCTCCTGGCCCTCTGGACTTCTCTCTTGTCCACCCCTGCCCATACTTGGTCCTGTCCCCCTTTTCCTTTCCCCCTCCCATCTCCTACCCTGGTCCTTCCCTTCCTCTGTCTCCTGTAATTATTTTCTTCCCCATTCTGGGTGTTTTGGTTTGTTTTGGTTTGTTTTGGTTTGGTTTGTTTTGGTTTGGTTTGGTTTGGTTTGGTTTGGTTTTTCAAGACAGGGTTTCTCTGTATAGCCCTGGCTGTCCTGGAACTCACTTTGTAGACCAGGCTGGCCGCGAACTCAGAAATCTGCCTGCCTCTGCCTCCTGAGTGCTGGGATAAAAGGCCTGTACCAGCTCACCTGGCTTTTCTTCCCCCTTTTAAGTGGGATTTAAGCACCCTCATTGGGATCATCCTCCTTGTTAAACTTCATATGGTCTCTGAGTGGTATTATGGGTATTCTTTACTTTTTGGTTAACAGCCACTTATCAGTGAATACATACCACACATGTGCTTTGGGATCTGGGTTACCTCCCTCAGGATGATATTTTCTAGTTCCATCCATTTGCCTGTAAAATTATGATGTCCATTGTCTACATTTTAATCAGTTTTCTATTGCAATAACAAAATACAAATGATTGCTAAGTTAGAAAGAGAACAGGTTTATTCTGCTCTAAACGTTGGTATATCAAGAACAGGATGCTGGTATTGTTTTTCACCTGCACCCTTGCCTAGCCTTTTTGAAAACAGTGTGGGGGGGGGCACTTTGGAGAAAGAAACAAATGATTTTACTTCAAACCAGGGACACAAAGAGAAGATGGGCCACAACCCATATCAGGCTCTCATTCCAAGCCTTTTGAAAAACAACCTCCTGAGAGGTCACCCCTAACATCCCAAACATGTCCCATAGTTCCGACTATGCCTTCCAAGTCTAGCACCCTGGACATCAAGGTCTTAATTACAATGTATCCTGGAGGGACAAACTATAGCAGATCTACTAACACAAATTAAAAATACTTTTTTTCCAGTTTTATTCCAATCATGTTAAAATTAAATCTTTATTATTGGAGTACAGACATTATTTTCATTGCTAAAATCTTCACTGGAACCCAGACTGTTAAAGACAATGGCTTCATCTCCACCTTCTACAATTAAATGGGAGGCTGTAGTCAGACTAGACTTTTGATTTCCTTCTCTTAGCCCTTGTCCTAGGGATTACATTATGGCCAGGTCTTTGTCAAATCAGTTTCCCCAAACTCAGTTATACTAACTCTTAGAACACATCTTTCTTTTTTATTTTTTGAAATGTGTTCATTTATATTGTGCATGCCTATGTATTTATATATGTTAATGCTGCTGTGTGCAGATGGAATCTGGAACCTGACATCTGATATCTTTCTCAATTGCTTCTCACATTATTATTATTATTATTATTATTATTATTATTATTATTATATAAACATTGTTGCTGTTGTTCCTTTTGTCATTATTATATTTTTATCTCTTTTATATCTTTCTTTAAAGAAACAAATATATGATAATGCGTATGTCTGAGGAACTACTGAAGGGAAAATGGAGCCATAAGTGAGCTAGTTTTATAGGGTAATGGTCAGTAAATTTTAATTATTACATTGTAGTTACGATTAGTAATCACATGACCAAGTGGAGGAATTCCCCCTTTGCCCTATCAGCCCACAAAAGAAAAATTGAATGGAACAGGAAAGAATGAACTGAATGGGAGTGTATCTTTTGCATGTTTATACATTTATGTATATATAACTTTGATCACAAACGTTCAAAAGCAATTATACCACCAGCAACTTTGAGCCCAGGCAGTGGCAGAGGAGGCATCCCAAATTGTGTCAAACCTGCTGGTATTAAGCACACATTTAATATGCCCAAATAAAATGGAATTCATAAATACGTTTTGAAAAGTTAGAGTAATTTTTAGAATCTGAACACAAAGTGTCAGTAGGTGTAGATTTAACTTTTCATCAATATATCTGGTTTTTTTGTTTCTGCTGTGAGACCATAATAGTTATTAATCTCAATATTTCTAATGTTTTTTTATTCTTGGCTACTTTTCTGACATATTAGTTCTTAGCAAGAAAAAAAAATGGCTTAGTAATAGTAGACAGGAACGTCACTATCTCTTCACAGCTCACTAGGTTCCGTAATAGATAATAGCGTAATTACTTTTTTGAGTTAAAAAAAAAAATCAAATTGGAATGCCTGCAGGTGTATGTACATTTATTTGGTTTGGAACTTATTTTTTTAGCATAATTCATTTACTATATTTGGTATGACGGGTCCAAATGAAACCAAGCATCCAGAGGAAATTATTTTTTAATACAGACTCATAACCCAGGTATTAAGAATGCTTCTATTTCTCTCACCCACAGGCAGTAAGGCAGTTTTTCTTCTCAAACCCATTAACTTCATCTATAAGGCATATTTATTCTCTTTCTCCTAAGATTTACTCAGTTTCTGTGGTAGTGTTCTGTGCCTTAAAACAGAAAGCTAAGGCTGTCCACATTGGTCATTCATTCACTCACTGAAAACTGACAATTGCTACTTGATATCAGCCATGACTTTAAGCACTGGGGATATAGCCATGAATGCACATCTCCTGCCTTCTGGCAACTGTCATTCAAGTGACATTGCAAAAACAGAAATGCACGAGATCTTTCCAATACTGGCCTCAGTATTAATGGGTCTCATCTCTGTGGCCAATTCTTTGCTGACCACCCTTTCTCCAGGATGGCACATTATTTCATGTGTGTTACTTAAGAAAGGCACAGGTGTGGGGACTCCAATAAACTATGTCAGCAGCAGAAGTAGTAATTTCTTTCTTCTCAAGTGAATTACCAATGAAATAAGTTCCTGATAGGTAGTAGTTCTTGGAGCCCCATGTGCAATAGGCTGCATTATACGAGAATATGTGAGTTCATATGTGCATTGGCCCTGCTGTGTCTAAAATACCTTGTTTCCTCAGCACCATCCACCACCTCTTGCTCATATTAATTTTCTACCCCATCTTCTTCAAAGAAACCTGAGCCTTGAGGGAAATAGCTTTATAGAAATGTCCCATTTAGGACTGAGTGCTCAAAAATCTCCCACTATCTGCACATTGTCCAGATATGGGTCTCTTAGATCTCTCTTCCTAATTCACTACAAAAAGAGACTTATCTGATATGTGTTGAGTTTGGCACTAATGAATCCAAAATCTGAATGAAGCCATACTGGGTCCCAACACTGAGAGGGGTGAGTAGATCAGGACTCTCCTACTAACCATGAAGCTATCTTCAGTCAATACCTGTTGGCAAAGGGAAAAAAAATTTTTTTCCCAAAGTATTGACACTAGCTATAAAAACCTAAACAGAAATAGCTTCCATGGTTTTTTGTTTGTTTGTTTGTTTTGTTTGTTTTTTTGTTTATTGGTTTATTTATTTACTTTTGGGGGGATTCTGTTTCATTTTACTTTTATTTGGCTTTTTTATCTTATTGATCTTTTACCTTTTTTAACTTTTGTTTTGTAGGAATTTTTTATTTGTTTGGGTTTGGTTTTTGTGATCTTTATTTATTTTGTTGTAACTTGGTTTTTGAGAGTAAGAGAGAGAGAGAGAAAGAGAGAGAGAGAGAGAGAGAGAGAGAGAATATAAAGTTGAATGGAAAGGGAGGTAAGGATGATCTAGGAAAAATTGGGGTAGAAAAAAAGTGATCAAAATACATTGTATATATATTTTTTAATAGAAGAAGAGATTACCACTAATTTAGAAAGCTCTGGATTTTTGTCAGTGTTGCTTGCAGCTTGTAGCTATGATCTTCTTGTCCTGAGACATTTAATATCATTAAATCTAAGTCTTGTCTTTCATTGCTGAAAAAAAAAATGCCTAAGGTTGCTATTGTAGACATAAAAGAATGTTTGCTCTATCACATATTTGGAATTTCCTCTTTACAACCAGTTATAAAGGTCTGTGAGGAGGCAAGACATCAAGACAGAAATGTCTGGCAGACTGAAATTGATCACCTCATTTGAGGAAGTCAAAAAGTGACAAAGATTATCTGACTGGCATCCTATGATGCTCTATGAGTGCATGCTGTAATGACTGAAGAGCCCCTCTTACACTCACTCCACTTACTCTTTTGTTTGTTCTTTTAATATAATATTAGGGTGGGGAGAGGGCATAGAGGGCTTTGGGGATAGCATTTGAAATGTAAATGAAGAAAATAGCTAATAAAAAAGAAAAGATATAATATTTTTATTACTTGAGAATTTCATACCATAGTTACCCAGTGTTTTCCCTAACTCCTTCCTGATACAATTCCTTACTTTTTTTCTTTTTTAAATAAGAGAACACACCCTTTTTATAAAATAACTTTGTAGGGCTGGAAAGATGGCTCAGCAGTTAGGAGGACGGACTGCTCTTCCAGAGATCCTGAGTTCGATTCCTAGCAACCACATGATGGTTCGCAAAGATCTGGAATGGGGATCCAGTGCTCTCTTCTGGTGCGTCTGAAGACAGTACAGGGTACTCACATATACGAAGTAAAATAACTTTGTGCTATTTATATACAAGAGGTGTACAGCCATTCACTGGAGTATGATTGACCTATGAGCAGTCACACCCTTAGTGCAAACTGACTCTCCGTTCTCCAGAAGTCATCAACTATCTATAACTTCTCAATAAGGATGGGGAGCATCCTTCCTGTATCATAAAATATTGACTGGCTTGATCTTGTGCAAATCTTGTGCAGTAGACCATAGCTACTATAGTTTCATGAGTACAGATATTCTGTAATGCCTGGAAGACACTATAGTAGTGTAGGCAGTCCTTTCATATCTCTGACTCACATCTTTCTGTTCCCTCTTCTGCAATGGTCCCCAAACCTCAGGAGTTATTCTATTGTGGCTGAGCACTCAACAAAAACTTATTCTTTGTGCTTTGACCAATTGTGGGTTTCTTTATTGACCACCACTCACTGTGTCAAGAAACATCTCTGATAAGGTCTGAGTTCATATCACTTCTTATAAAAAGGTCATCTTTCCTCACCTAAGAACCAGACATTTTACAAATGACCCTTATTAACAAACTGAACATGGAAACTTTAGCATCTTCACTGTCAGCGGAGAAAACATCTTTATTGGAAGATACAATGTCTCCTCTAAATCTGCTTCGTAGAAAACACTTACCAGCCTCATTCTTGTAAGGCATCCTGATTATATAAACATTCTTTGGACTATGCCTGGAACATGTGTGCCATTATTTCTTAAATGGGTAAGAATGAAAGAATTTCATATTCTAGTAGTGTGTCTCTTCAGTTAGGAAAGCAAGAGGAGCTCTGTCTTAAGTACTTACCTGCAGGAGCATAGGCTCAGTAGCTATATGTTGAATGCTTAGATGAAATGGTCATGATTTTGACCTGTTTTTCTGAAGATATTCATTTGGATGCTAAGGGCATAAATCTATAAAACATCCTGAATAACCTATATGTCAAATCTGCTCAAAAATATATCTTAGGGCACTGGTTATCAAACTTCCTAATGCTGCAACCTTTTAATATAGCTCTTCATGTTGTAGTGACTCCCTACCGTAAAATTACTTTTGTTGCTACTTCATAATTGTAACCTTGCTATTATGAATTGTAATGTAAAGATCTCTATTTTTGGATGGTCTTAGCCTACTCCTATGAATGAAACATTTGACCACCAAAGGCGTCACACCCCACATGTTAAGAACTACTGTTCTGTTATCTGAATATCTAGAAAATATTGCTTTCTAAGCCCATGGCTTAGCTTTCATATTATGGTTTTTGATTTTGGTTTTGTGTGATGATAAACATCAGAATTTTAAATTGCTCACATATAATAATGAAGTAAGAAAACTAGAAAAACATTATTAACTGGAGATATACAAAACACATTGACTTTTTTACACCAGAGAATCCCACAGGGAAATAACAAAATCAAAGGCGATAATAAAGAGTGGAAAGCAAATGGCCAGCTTGTCCACTTTTTCCAGAAGTACCTCTTTTAATCTTTAAGATTAATGTGGTAAATTGTTAATCCACTCTATACTTACCAGTGAGTGTGCACATGCTTCTCTCTGTCACCCCAATGTTCTGGATTCCCGAAAGAAAGACACATACACACAGCCATATATTTTAAATACCTTAAATTGCTCAACAGTTGGGCCACTCCCTAACTCCATATTGCTAACACACACTTCCCTCCGATATACCTGACTTAAGACTTACTAAATCTATATTTTTCCTTTGCTGCTCTAGACCCTGCTGGGCAGTCCTCATGAGGCCACTGTCCCCCTGTACCTCATGTCAGCTATGTTTCCCTCCTGTACCTTTCAGGCTTGTTCTGTCTCCTCCACCTTCATCATGGTGGAATCGTCTCTTCCTCCATCCTAGGCTCCTTCCTGGGAATCCTAAAAGTCCTGTCTCTGTTTCCCTGCCCAGTTATTTTATAGATTATAGATTTGGAACAATGCATTTAAAAATATAATTCCATTTTAGGGTATCAGATTTTCATGATGTGTTTCTATTTTTCTGGAAAAATTCTGGTTTTAGAAGCTTGTACACCCCACAGGTCTTCCATCAGGAAATAGTCTTCACAAAAGCATAGTGAGAATCAGAGAGATTTCTAGCAAAGCCATCACTGGAGACCCAGCAAGGAATCGTATTTCTAAAAGGAAGAAATTGAAAGTATTTGGATCATATGTGTAGAACTGAAGATCCCATGGGTGAGATTTCAGTGCAGCCAAACACTATTGGCAATTGCTACTGGCTCTTTACACAAACCAGGAAGTTCCCATGAAAAGATCCATATGAAGATTATACTGGGTAGTTTTATGTCCACTTGACACAAGGTGAAGTCATTTGAGAGGAAGGAGCCTCAATTGAGAAAATGCCTCCAGAAGATCATCCTGTAGGGTGTTTGCTTAGTGATTGGTGGGGGAGGGCTCAGCCCATTATGAGTGGTGCCATCTTTGAGTAAATGGTCTTGGATTCTATGAAAAAGTATGCACACCCTTAATCCTAGAACCAAGGATGATGAGGAAGGAAAATCTCTGTGAGTTTCATAGCAACCTCTTCTATAAGGGAAGTTCAAGGATAGCCAGGGCTATTACACAGAGAAGCTCCACCTCAGAAAGAAAAAAAGAAAAAAAAAAGACAGATGAAAAAGAAAGCAACAACATAAAAAACAGAGGAGAGGAAAGAAAAGAGAGGAGAGGAGAGAGGAGAAGGAAAGGAGAGGAGAAAGAGAAAAAGTAAGAGGAAGAGAGAGAGAGAGAGAGAGAGAGAGAGAGAGAGAGAGAGAGAGAGAGAAAGAAAGCAGACTGAGCAAGCCTTGGGGAGCAATCCAATAAGCAGCACTCCTCCATGGCCTCTGCATCAGCTTCTGCCTCCAGGTTCCTCCCTTGTATGAGTTTCTGCCCTTACTTTTTTTGATTATGAGCAGTGCTGTGGGACTATAAGCTAAATAAACCCTTTCTCCCACAACTAGCTTTGGTTACGGTGTTTCCCTGCAGCAATTGTAACCCTGACTAAGACCAATAATGAAGGCTAAAATTTTCTGGAATACTCCAGAAGATGTCTCTCAGAAGACACTGAGAAAAGATGCCACTGTGAAAAAGAAAGATGGATGATTACTTTAGGCTGGGTGGCCTTGGGGCTTTCCTTTCTGTTAATAACCAGAAGGTTCTACGAGCAAAGAAGAGAAAGGGCTTTGAAAGGAGATACTGAATGGCACAAGTCCTAACTTTAAAAAAATACAAATTTTCAAGTTAACTCACATAAAGCCCCAACTTGTAACGAAAGAGGATGCTTCTGACAAGCAACAGGTTCCATCTAATGCTTCCGTCTAATGAAGTGGACAGCTTCCATAGAGTGGGCAGGTTACCCACTACCTCTGCCAATGGCTATTTTTTGTATGCGTTAAGGTGCTGATATTACACAGTTCCTAAAATTCCAAATGTTTTCATTTCTAGAAATCTCCCCTCAACTGTCCCCAGCCCCCCCCCCCCCACACACACACACACACACACTCCTGCCAGCTCCTGTAGAGTCTTCCTTGTGATTTCAAAGTTTGACTATCAGAGGAAAAGCTTAGGTTGCAAGATTTCCTCTTGATAAGTAGGAATCACGTTTATAAATAGCCACCTACATTTGCTCATGAAATTACCCAATGGTTTCAGATGAAGAGCCCAGGCTGGTGGCAGTGTGTACTAGCAGGGTGAGCACCTGGCCCCAAGCCAGCCTTTCCAGCTAGCAAGCCAGTGTGAAATAAAAACAACTCTGTTGACAGCTCTGACAGAAGGTGCCACGTACAAATTAGAGTTAGTTCAGAAATTAACTGCCAGATTATTAATTTGAAAGGAGCGTTCACTGCGCAGTTTCTCCTTTCTCAGTTTTGGGCTAAGCTTTGTTGTCTGTTGATACTGATCTCTGCTTCCTCTGACTCTTCTGCACAACCCCTGAGACTCTGAAAGTCCTCGCTGGGAGAGATTCAGAAGGGAGAGAGAACCAGGCAGGTTTTTGCTCTTTTGAGTTTCTAATGTGGCTTAGCTATTTTTCTGGCTTTCTGAACAGCTAACTTGTCAATCACGAGATCTCAGATGGCTTATTTGTAAGTCAACGGCAGAAAAAAACTTGGAATGAATAGATTAGGACTACAAATATATTAGAATCTTTATAAGTAGTTCTTTCATCCTAAAAATTAGTAAATAAACATTGAAGCATATGCTTGACTACAAATGGCTCCTATAGCTCTATTTCTTTTAGAAATTACATGTTACTATTTTGTTTTATAATCATTAAAATTGGATTTCTTGTTTATGTTTTGCTGTGTTTCAGCCATATGATTCATATGTACAATTCTTTCTGACCTGCTAATTAGATATATTTTCATATTAATAACCTAGATGTAGGTCTTTCTTTTTAAGGACTGTATAGTATTCCATTGAGTGGATAATTTACTGTGTATTCAGATAATGTTTTATCAGTTTTTATTTGTATTACTTACAATTATTCACTTTTTAAGAATAGTTATAATAAGTGTCTTTTTGGTGACATCTTGATAGTCTTATCTGTATATTTCTGGCAGATAAATTCTTTGAAAAGTAATTTCTGAGCCAAAGGCCCAGGATCTCTTTCAACAACTACTTAAAATTCAGAGTCACCTAGGCAACGACCTCAAACCAGATCTTGTCTTAGAGTGAGAATTTCTTCTGTCTGTGATGGCCTGAAAATTAGGGAATTTCCAGAACTGCACTTCTGATGGGTCTCTTTGCTTCTTATCCAACAGGCAAGCCTAAAATGTCTCCTTTCTTGCTCATTTTTATGGGTGATAATGTGTACCTCCCACCCAGCACTTCTTTTTATTTCACTACAGCTATAACAAGCACTTACAAGAACAGCAAATCTAGGTTACCTGAAAACCTTTTCCTTGTTGGCTCAGAAAAGGACGAGTGGGAACGGAATTGGACAGTGGACGTTCAATCGTGATTATATAAAGCTGTGCCTGGGCATATGTTAATGTTCACTCTTGGTTTTGCCTGTTCAAAACCTGTGAGGCAGTGTATTTGTAAGATTTCTGAGGACAGCTCACAGGCCTTGTTAGGAGGCACACATTTCATTGCTCTCCCTTTACACAGCTGTACTGCAGTTTACTTTCGCAAACGGGTCTATGACTCAGCTGCATACTCCTAATAAACAAGTTTCTTAATACTCTGTGATTAGCCCCAGTAGGGATGAGAGTTTAGGCAGCCCTCTTTCCGTCAAAAATCCATTTTATCAGACACAGAAATCGTCTAAATTATTTGATATGCATTAGCTCTGCAGAAGACCTCATACAGCACTAAATATTACAGTCTGTGACCCTTGCAAGCTGGAGCAGCAATTAGGCAAGCTATCTCTTCCATTCAAAACCAAAAAGGGAAAGATTCAATGCTGGCAACACAAAGCACTGTACTTTCAAATCCAAGATACTTTCCTTTCACTATTGATTCCTATGACCACCCCACCAGCCCCGAGGCCCCTGTGGATACTATTACCCTCCAACCTGCTGGCGTCTCTCAAAGACCCTGCAGGGTGTCCTGTGGAACAATCCCAGAGGAACAATCAACCAGCTTGGTTCAGGTGGAATCTCAGTCTACTTTGAAAAATGCAGACTCTGGAATGGCAGGATTTAAGTGTGCCCTAGATAATTTGAAGGTACAGTAAGGTTATTGAAGACCTCCATCGTCTTCTAACATATATCTGAAATAGTTACAACTTCAGAGTATACACGGGCAAGCAGGAGGTTGTATTCCTATTTCAGAAGATGGGGGCTGGACCCTGATACCAAGAGGCCACTCAGGCTTCTTGGCCAAACCTTAAGCAATGCAAAGCAAAGCAGCCCTACTATTGGCAGAGCTCTCTCACAAACCTGGCTATTTCCTGAGAGGCTCTGCCAGATCCTGACAAATACAAAGGTGAATGCTCACAACCAGTCATTGGACTGAGCACAGGGTCCCCATGGAGGAGTTGGAGAAGGGACTGAAGGACCTAAGGAAGTTTGCATCTCTATAGAGGGAGCAATGGTGTCAACAGGCCTGACCCCCTAGAGCTCCAGGGGACTGGACCACCAACCGAAGAGTACACATGGAGGGACCCATGGCTCTGGCCGTATATGTGGCAGAGGATGACCTTGTTGGACATCAGTGGGAGGAGCAGGCCTTGGGCCTGAGAGTGTTCGATGCCCCTGTGTAGGGAAATGCCAGAGCAGGAAGACCCTAGTGGGTGGGTGGGTAGAACAGCACCCTAATAGAGGCAAGGGGAGGTGGAATGGGATAGGGGTTTCTGAAGGGGAGACCTGAAAAGGGGAAAACATTTGAAATGTAAATAAAGAAAATATCCAGCTTAAAAAAAAATCCTGGGTCACTCTAGAGTATCATATGGGACTTGGATCTAGCATATATCTATTGACTAAACAAAATAGATCAAAACTGAATCTGGGATAATGCGAATTCTGAAATCACTGGGAAATTCTATGATGCTCAAGACAGATCCATTGATGAGATATTAGAGGGACATAGGATTGCCTGCAATTCTAAGTTCATATTACCATATAATTATACTACGCCCTATTGAAATTACCTGCTTTAATCTCATGGTCCTTGCAAGGTGCACTTGGCACACTGGCAGAGCACAGTGCTGACTGAAGCACTGGTGACTGTTCTGTGCCTGTATGAGACTCTATGCCCTCATACAGAACTTTTTCTCAGATATGTGGGTTTGTTTTTCCCCTCAATGGGTCACTAAATATGTATTAAAGCAGTTACTAGCTCACATCTAAATATAACAAAGCTGAAAAGCCAGGCAGAATCACAGTAGCAGATAACAGGATGTATTTGGATTCAGATCCACCACAGCGTTTATATTTGATCTGTCTGAATATATTTAAAATAAAGTAACTTCCCCAAAGTAAAACCGTAGGTAGTGTTAATTGAAATACACATTGGTGCACTACTGAGCAGTCAGTCCTCAGTCCTTTTTCACAGAATGGTAAATGATTTGCAAAATACTTAAAATTTGCATGTACAACATTTTCCTGGGGCATTTCAAATTTTCTCAGGCTTAAGCAAAAAGGATAAGTGTTATTTGTGGCTATAATATACCACTTCTGTGTATTTCTAGATCTGGAGATTTATTATGGGGCTAGCAACCTTAACAGTAAATGAGACAAGATGTTGATGTAGTAATCTGGGCTTTGCCTTGGCCAACTCTTTCCAGCCAATTGAGATTTAGCAGATGTCTTCTAGAATGAAAACCTTGCATCTGAAAGACAGCTATTGGCATTCTGTCAGTCTTCTATAGGAGTATTTCTAAGGAAATGATTACTATAATAGTGTTATAGTGCCTAGAATATACAAGATTTTATATATATAAATATATATGTGTGTGCCTTTAATACATAAAAGCTTAGGTAGTGAAATATAATCTGAGGTGTTGCTAACATGCTCTATTAAATATCTTGTATTACAGGTACCTTTCTGATTCAACTCTGACTGACAAGTGAGGTGAACCATAAGACCCTGTACCCCTCGGTAAGAATTTGTGAAATTGTTTCCATATCCGATCTTATGCATGTGTAAACTCTTCTGGAGTTTTGAAAGGGGGATAGATAAGATGTATCTGGATGCACTGAGCAAATGTTCTAATTTAAGATAGTGCTCTTGGGCAGAGTTTCTTCCCGTCTGTGGATTCGTGTGTGAGCCTGGAGCTCAGAGAAGGGCAGAACAGATTTCCAAGGTCACAATCCAACTGGATTGATGGCTTCTCAGAGTATACTCAATTCTTTGGACTTTAGAGGAATGAAGGAAGTCAATGTGTTATGATCTTCAAAGTGTAAGCGATGGGTTGGAGAGAGAGAGAGAGAAAGAGAGAGAGAGAGAGAGAGAGAGAGAGAGAGAGAGAGAGAGAGAGAGAGAGAGAAATTGATTGATTAATTCAGGAGTAAAAAGCATTTGGCTGCCTTAGCAGAAGACCAACGTTCATCTCCCAGCATATATGCAGTGGTTCATAACCCCCTGTAACTCCATTTCTAATGATATGATTGTAGTGAGTTGACCTAATTGTATTCTATTGATATAATTATTGGATTCTAATGCTGCTTGTATTCTAATGATAATTTGAGAACCCCAAGCCTGGGTACTTCAAAGATGAAAGAGTCTACACTTAAGACACTAATTGGTCCTTCTCCAGTTAATTGTGGTTGATAAATAAAGATGCCAGCAACCAATAGCTGGGCAGAAGAGACATAGTGGGGCTGAGGCTTTGTGGGCTTGGAGAGAGAGGACCATGGAGAAGGGAGGAGAAGGGAGAAGCCACCATAGAATAGAAGAAGAATGTGCAAGAAGGAGAAGGAGAAGGAGAGCCACCATGGGCTCAACTGGATTATCAATTGTATGATCTCAGTAAAGGTTTGATGAATTAATTATGACTACCTAGGCTACTTCTCATAATCTAGCCTTCAGAACTCAAATGAAGAACTTAGCAAAATAAACTACATCCAGCCAGCTACATCAGCTTCTGTGTGTTATTAAAGCTTTATTGGGAACAAGTCATGTTTATTTATATATATTCTGTTCACTGCCTTTGCAGAATATCCTTATTTGAGCATGGCAGTAGAGGCCATATAGCATTCTAAGCTTAAAAATGTTTACTCTCGGATCCTTTCTAGAACAAAATAACTAAGCACTTCAGTCACAGTCAATGTATCACTGCGCACCAAATAGATGATTTAATATGGAGAACAGAATGAGCAATTAATAAATTAATAGTATGTAGTAATTTCGACTTGTATATTTTACAGTGTTAGTACAGGGTACAAAATGCAGTTGGGTGGTTCAGCTTTGAAAATTGCATTCCCAGGTAGTATAAGAGTAAAGTTTCATCATAAATTCTGATTTCTCTCTCCTTTCAGTGAGTGTGTGGCTGTGAAATAGCTGTCTGTGGCCAGCACTTGCTGTATATTGTAGATATTCCACAATGGGCTCAGTGTATTTTAGAAGTAGGCTTATAGGATTACCATTTTAAGATATATTCTTAAACAGGTTATAAAATATTCATTGCTTTGAAACCTAATAAAATGTTGCTAGTACTAGTTTTGGATAATAACTTCAAAATATATTTGTTTTGTATTATGATTTCTTAAGTTCTGTTTTAGAAGCTGCAGAGAGACATACATTGTAAAATTGCTAATTGTGGAGGTGCTGTGAAGCATATTTTTCTTGCTAATTTTAAGGAGGAGTTTTTCCAACATTATTGTGAATCATAATTATGTCATTATATGTTATAAATATATTACATGTATTTACACTACATAATTAGGCCTAATTCTAATTATGTAGATTCATGGTAATCAGCTAAAATTTGTTTTAAAAAACTACGATAATTCCTCTAACAGATGCTACCTTAATAGAATATTAAGTTTGAGAAAAATCTCATGAAAATAAAGAAATTAATAAGTAATGATTATACCTTAACATCCAAATAGAGTATCATATTATGTTGCCAATTTTCTCAAAGCTTCATTATAAGAAAAAAGTGTTTGTCCTAAGATATATTTGACAATTTTGTAAATACAATTTTCCAGAAAATACCTCTTAAATTGAAGAAGAAAGCAATTCAATAAAGAGACCTTAAAGTTTTAAAGATTTGTTTTGGTTATCACATAAATACTCTCTTTTCAAAGCTCTTCTACAAAAACCTTTTTAAAAGAAACATTCTAGTAACAAAGAGGTAAATAAAAACACTATTTCCCACTGGAGTCTTGCTCTCTGGATGTTAAACCCAGCATAGTTGCTGTAAATTGCTAGTTGTAGTCTTTGATTGACATGTTTACCCAGATAATGTAACAGTTTTTGTGAAAGAAATCTACTTAGTGTCTGGATGACGTGAAACATGTTTCTCGTGGAAGGAAAAGCCCCAAAGTGTTCCCTCAAACGGGAGTCTTTCCTCTCCAAATCTCTCAAGCTGATAAGAATCCTGTGATATATTTCACTCTCTCACTTACCCAACATTAGTTGTTCAAATTGCAGTATGCATCTAAATATGCTTTAAACCCCTGTTGGTGGCTTTGTCCTTGACTTTACATCAGCTTCCTTTTCAGCTCTGCATTATAAGAAGCCCCATTCCCTACCATGGCATTTGACCAGGGAAGCCAGATGTGATGTTTCCAGCACTCTGTCTTTTTTATTGGATTTAAATGTTAGGTTTGCTCAGTAAATACATACACTCCATGCTACAACTTCGTCATTCATCTTTTCTGTTTATTTCTCTACTAAATGTATTTTTGTCTTTCCCATCACAATACATGAACAACACACACACACACACACACACACACACTTCCTTCTGAAGACGCATAGATGTCAAATTAACATGAGGTGGAAAATATGTCCAAATGGATCCCGACTTTGAGCAGGTAAACTTGAGTCTTGAAAATGTAAAAGGACAAGTGGCCAGAACACCACTCACAGAAAACAAAATCGCCTTTTCTTAGACAACTTGTCAAAGGAAGTAAAGAACAGTGTGAATGGTGGTCTGCTCATATGTAGATTGAGATTCACCAGCCTGTGTGGAAATGGTCAGCAGCAGATCAATCAAAGTGATCAACCAAAGAATGAAGAGTTTAAACTGGTCAATGAGTTCTCTGTGCACTTCTCTATCCATGGCACCAAGAAACCACTGTGTTAGGCCTTGTTCACAAGGGGCTGCTCTTACGTTTTTATTTCCACATGCTAGTCAATTCCCAAGCTTTAATCTTCTCTGAGCCAATATTCCTTTCATAATCTGAAAGCCATAGTCCACAAATCCTAATCCTTAGCTTGGCATGAGTTTGCCTTGCCTTGAAAAGGAACAGAAATTTAGCTGCAAGTTCTCTTTGTCTTTGTCTTCATCTTGTTTGTTTGTTTGTTTGTTTTGTTTTATTGGGTTTTGTTGTTGTTGTTGTTTAAACCAGAGAAATAGAAATCAATCCTGAAACAAAGAAAGGGAATCAACCAACTTTTATGTCAATCCTATCTACAGAAAAAACCTTAGCAGTCAAGGAGTCATTAAGAGACTTTTGGTTTATTCATATGCTGTTCTCAGATTTTGGGCTATGATGCAAATTTAGGTTATGGGATGTGTTGTTGCCATTTGAATGGTCAGGGAGCCTGAAACTCTTATTTCAAAAGAGTGTATGTTGAGTATATTATATACTGTTCACAACATGATGTTTGAGACAGAGTCTTGCTATATACCCAGGAATCACAGCATTCACTACCACACCAAGTTAAAGATTGTATTTTCTTGTCATGATGTGGGTAGTATTGACCCAAAAAGGGGTTCAGTTAAGCTATTGGTCATATGCACTATTATTTATAGGACACCTCCAAAAAGAACTTTGATCTTTTGTGCCCAAGACAGGCTACACCAATCTAATCTTTCAGTTGTTATTGTACATCCTACTATTTTCAGACTTGGAGAAATGGAGGTCAACTTGTCAACAATTCCTTATAAAGTGTTGGTAGAAACTGAGTTCATATGCTAGACTAGATACAAAGTAAAGATGGCATAATATTTGATCTTGCTCCTTCAGATATTAGAGCAAGCCTAGATAATACAGAATAGTTAGGCCTACACATTTTGTAAAACACTGTATTTCTGTGAAATCAAGACTCGTGTATATTTGTTGTTTGTTTGTTTGTTTGTTTGTTTTTAACCGAGTGATTTATTTCTGCATTGGAAGGAAGATCACTAGAATATAAACAGCTTAGTATGGGAGGATGTATTTGATTCAGTAGTATTTTCAAAGAGCCTAAAGGAATGTTTACAGAGGAGGTGACTCTTTGTCAATATTTAGGAGTGACACTTATTTCCTTTTCAATATGTGTTTAAACTGGTCTGAACCCCAAATCAGCTGAAATGACTAGGAATGAATGGACCAATGTGAAATTTTTGTCATCCTTCCCTTTGCACTGTCCAGGCAGACATTACTAATCCATCACAGCTCCCTTTCCTGCTGAGCCTGGATGTAACATCAGAATTCTTCTCCATGCAGGTTTTACATCAGTCAGTATCACTCAGCTGGAGTTGGCAGCTTTTTATAAACTTGCCATTATTGGACAAGACTGAGTCTATCTAGAACTTTCAACAGAATGTAGCAGCTTAGACTCCTTACCATTGGTTGTTTTGGTCAAACACCACAGTGAGATTTTTGCTTGTTTGTATGTGTGTTTGTTGTTTTCTTTCTGTGTTTCCTATAGTCAACTAAGCCCATGAATTCTAAATGCTGGCCCAGATAAAGAAGGTTTGTCTGACTACAATAGATGTCAAGGTGACTTCTCAGATTTCAGGTTCATAGTATAAATTTCATTATTCTGTTTCTACACATTAGAGAGTGAAACAGAAATGTCATTGGATAATTACTGGAGATTTCTCATTATCGAAACTGTACAAGTTCTCTAGTGAAGCTGTTTTATCCGCATGGGGAAATTTAGCAATGTCTGCAGACATTTTCAGTTGTAAGAAACGTTGAGGAGAGGGTGCTACTTGGTAAAGGACAGTATTGCTACTGAACTATCCAAGACAGAGCCTAGAGACAGAATCACAGGTCTGTCAAAGTTGACACTGATCTAAACTGTTAAAACAGAGAATTTTATGTAGATCCTGGAATAGATAATGTTAGAATTGAATTGTGTGTACTATTAATTTGATTTTTAATGAGCACTAGTATTTTTTTGCATGTGTGTATGTAATCACATTGACATTGGAGATTTCTCTTGGGGCCAGTGTCACAGTTTGATGGATAAGATGCCTTCCAGGGTGTGCCAGGGCCCCTGGAGACCACAACTAAAGCTCTACACACAGACTTGGTTCCCATTCTCAGTGAATGGCCAGAGAATGAGATCCTTAGTGTTTCCCACTATATTGAATCTCAAACTGTGAAACCGCTCTTGTACTACAAGATGGATTTCAAGGGTTCTCCAATTTTTAAGTGTTAAGTTTAGTCTGGCAAGATTTTTTTTCCCCCTTAAAAAGAGGTGGTTCTGTCTAGCCAGCAGACAAGCTGCTCATTTATGAAATATTTCTGTTCCCAGAGGTGGTTAAGTTTTTCTGACATGATGGGAGTGGAAAGGTTTGTCACTTAGACCCACCTCACTGAGACCTTTGCATATAGAGGATTAAACCCACCACTTCTCACCCTCCCAGCACTAAGCAGAGGTAGCAAGTGCCTTTTAAACTGAAAGATACTTGAGACACACTGGCTGAGAACATTTCATATTAACTCAAATATATAAGCCTTAATAAGCCAATTTCCCATTCAGTTTAATCTATTTTCAGCAGATCAAAATAATTAAAAATGCTAACAGTTATGGTAATTTTCAATACGCTGTGAGAGAACCAATTTAGATAGCACCTTCCCGGCGAATCTATATTTGTATAAATGCTGATCAAGAATATTTGTTCAATTTTATACAAATCAAACATGAATAATTTCTTCCATCTTACTCCTTCCATTGTAGTGTTTCCTTTCTATCTCGTTATCCATTTGCTGTTGGCACGCAGCTGGAGGAAGATTTGATTAAAATCAATAAGTTATTGGGAAGATGGCAATTAGCAGTCTTTCACCTATAATAGCATTGTCTGTTAAGCTTGCCTTGTGTTAATCACAATATTTTAGCATGGCTCTCCTACCCAGCCAGTCAGTTTAATGAAATGAAAGGTTTAAAAAGCATCCTTAATTTGGGCCACTGGATATATCTTCCTGTTTTTCCCTGTTTTGATAGAATTACCCAGTATTTCTGCAATACATCAAAATTCTTGTCTCCTAAGAGAATTGCACAATTTTAAGAACTCAGAATTTCTATACAGGCATTTATTCTGAGTAAACTCCAAGTCTGCTCAGTGAAGCACATGACCATACCAGTAAACATCAATGTACAGATTTTTCAAACTATTTCAAAAAGATTTGACGATTCATTTGTAATAAGTAACTGAGTCACAAATATTCATGACTTGGACTATATGGTCTTGAGTGACAAACGGCTGGCTAAACACAGAGCCTTCACCTTGTCTCTGTTCAGCAAGGAATAACTTTCAAAGCTACAACAAAACTAAGTCCTGGTCTCCTCTTTTAAACATGGTACTTTTTTCTTATTTCTGAAGATTCAATACATTTTAGTTTCTGACTTTGGAGGAGATATATACATGAATAAACCTATATAATAACATTCTTGTCACTAAAGAATGAGTTAGAAAGGATAATTGAAGTCGGTGAGATGACTCAGTAGACAAAGGTGCCTGCCATGAGAACTCATGACCTAGATTTGATCCATACAACTCACATGGTAGATGAATCAACCCAACTGTAATCTGCATCCTTTGACTTCATGTGAGTTGTAGTTTTTACACACACACACACACACGAATGTATAAATAATTAAATGAGTCTAATGAATGGTCAGTTTTATTCAAAATTTTTATATAATGACAAATGCTAATCAAATTAACACAAGTTCATAAGTGAGTAATGTTCATTTTAAACTTTTAACTGACCCTAAATCAAAAATTGACTGATAACTGCTACATGAACCTTTAAAGATATTAATTTGTAAATATTTGAATGGGCATTTAGGGAGATGTTGATTTCTTATCTATTGCTATGAAATCTTAATCAATGAAATTTGGCACTATTTCAGCTATTTCTCTATAGATACAAATTTCAGTTTAGAAACCACAAAAGCAAAGCAAGAGAAATATGGGACGGATATCATCACTGAGGTATTTCTTATGCAAAAAACCAAGAGTGTAAGGACAATAAAAGATTATCCAGAAAAACTCAGTTTTGTAAAACGAGAAAAACTATGATATTCAAATTACTCATCTGTTTCCTCATTTCCAGCATCTGAGTTCTCTGACTCTAGAATATTTCATTGCACAGCACATACCGCATAGATACATCTTATAGTAGGTGAAGCAACCACAGATATTCAAGTCTCTCCACTTCTTATGCTTTTTATATAGTGACTGATCTTTAAACCAGGGAACTTTCTGACACTTGATGTCATTTATGCCATCATAACATCTAATAAGTTTATATGGCTATTTTTAATAATAATGGATTTCTTGTTAGACTAAAAAAAATTGAAAGTTTTTTGCCAGCTCATTTCTGAGATTTTTATTGTAAAAAATCTTCTTGCATAAATTTCAGACTGTAATAAGCATGTATTAGAAGCCAACATCACCTGCAAGATAACACACAGACTGGAGCAGAAGTAATGAATTATTTTTCCCTCTTAATAAGTTAGACTACCTAATATCTCTGAAATACATGCTAAGGAAATATTCTGGGAAGCGACAAGACGACATGTCTTTTAATGGCCTGTTTATTGTTAATTCACAATGTAAATATAGAGTGATTTTCAGGATTATTTAAAAGGAACAATCAGCTTTTAAGAGTTTATATTATTTATTTTACAGCTCTGTGTGTGTGTGTGTGTGTGTGTGTGTGTGTGTGTGTGTGTGTGTGTATGAGTGCAGTGCCCTCTGAGACCAGACTGCATTTTATCCCGTGGAATTGGAGTTACAGCTGATCGTGAACTTCCCAGTGTGCTTTTGAGAATTAGACTCAGTTCCTGTACAAGAGCAGTAGATACAACTAAGAACCATATATATATATATATATATATATATATATATATATATATATATATATACTTTCTCTAGTGTCTGGCCTCAACCTTATCTCATCTTATCCATATGAGATTTAGCCATAAACAACACAGTCAAACATTTTACCATTACCCCTCACTGAGATATTCAAAGTATATATGTTCTTAAATTGGTTGAGAAGTAAAAGATGTAATACTAAAAAATAAGAAAGTGGCCATTCCCCTCCTTTTTTGGCCCACATGAGACACTGTAGTGATGGCATCAGCTAGCAGGAGACACTGAATGACTATAGGGTTTGCCTACAATGTAAAGTGGCTGTCCATTGAAATGTGAACAAAACACAGAAAAAAATGTTGGCTCCATTAGCCTCTCACGATGAGCTCAGTTCTGTTGTATGTTTAATGAAGACTAAAGATGCTCATGATGGCAGCTGAGGAAAGTGCATTTTAACAAATAACTTGGTTGACTCATATGCAGGTGACTCAAAGCCCACAACTTAATAAACTGTAGCTTAAGAAAAATGAATATAAATGTCTTCTTAATTCTAACCATGTCACAGCTAAACATCAGTTAGTGAGCATTATAACGACTCAAAAACGGATGGAATTCTCAGTGAATCTTACTATAATTTGCTTGAGTCTTTGAAGTTATTGATTGCATACTACCATATTTTCAGTATGAGTCTGCTATTGAAATTTGAGGATGATCATGGAGAAATTAGATGAAGATGCAGGCAGCATGACAGTTGTTCAGGTCCCCTGTCTGTAAGGCTCAATAAGGTAATAGTAGAAGTATAGTGGGTGGCATGTATATAATTTGCAGGGCCTCCCTCTGTGATGACTGATGCAGTAACTGCTAGGGAATTGGCTAGCACAAAGAGCCATGTGAGTCACTGTGTTAGGAATAGCAAAGCCATTCCATGAAAGGAGGACTTGCTTAGAAAAAGTTTGAGTAAATTAGGTCTACAGCAAACTAAGCCTGAGGGAGGAAGAGGAGGTGTTTCCCCTTTATAACAATAGAGCACTTTCCAGAGCATTTAGAGTTCTCAGGGAATAATACCTATGAAAGGAGTTTTGTTCATTTGTCAAATTAGTTTCAATCATTGCTCACATTAAGGAACTTGGGCATTTAAAGAGTTTCTTTTATAAAGTTTTTGAGAATTATTTTATTATTATTATTTTATGTATGTGTTTTGCCTGCATATATGTATGTGATGAGGCCAGAAGACAGGGATAGATGATCTGCAACTGGAGCTACGTATGGTGATGAGTTGCTTTGTGGGTGCTAGAAATGCAACCTGGATCTTCTGAAAGAAAAATTAGCACACTTATGCTTTGAATCATCTCTCCCGTACCTCAGAACACTTCTTGTTCTCAACTATTCAAAGTCAAGTTGGAAAACAAGTACACACAATGGCAGACATGATCTTTTAAACTTACCAAGTTCAGTGGAAGCCTGCTGAAACATGAGGTTGGACCTTGGTGCATCTCACAAGGCTTCAGACAATTAAAAAAAAAATGAAGAGTGGGATCATGAGATCACAGAACTGTGACATTTGAAGACCTGGCTTTCTTAGAAGTGGTAACAGCACTTTTAAAGGCAAGACAGGAGATGCAAAGTGTGTTCAAGGACTGGTAATGTTTTCTGAAGAAGAGAGGGACATGATGAGAAGTTGAATTGTAGATAAAATGTGTTCTCATCTTCATGTTAAGAACTGAGATTTCCTAAAGAGAAGCATAGCATCTGAATACTAACAAGTTTTTCAGGTAAATGCTACTAAAATTGAAATAATCTGATGCTCAATGCTTTAAGGTGTTTCTAACAGGACATTGACGTAGTTCTTTTGACAATGAAGTTTCTTCTGAAGCTGTATAGTAAATGCGATGAAAGCAGTTATACAGTTGGAGTGCAGTTAAAGGTACGAAACAGGGAATGGTGGTTGTTAATCAAACAAGTAGTAGAAAGAATTGAAAGAAAAGGGACAAAGAAACAGCTTCAATGGAAATAAAGACATTTCTGTTGACCTAACAACTGATGTGTTAGGAGGAGGAGAGAAAATAGCTCTGAAAACACTCAAGTTAGAAACCATTGCCAATGTACCAGGTAAGTTAGGAGGAGAAGGAATTAATATTTGATAGGCAGTGTAGACTTTGAGGAAGGTAAGTATTTACTTTCATAAATACCTAAACATAAATACATGTATAAATTACCTAATAAAAAAAATTGGCCGGGCGGTGGTGGCGCACACCTTTAATCCCAGCACTTGGGATGCAGAGACAGGTGGATTTCTGAGTTTGAGGCTAACCTGGTCTACAAAGTGAGTTCCAGGACAGCCAGGGCTATACAGAGAAACCCTGTCTCGAAAAAACAAACAAACAAACAAAGAAAACCTTAAGTATGTTAAATGTAAATAATCCTGAACTTGACAATGCCCATAGTCCTGCAGTAACTAGATTTATCTGACAAACCCTGAAAGTTAAACTTTTAAGTTTTAAACCTTGTCTTGTCGTTATTTTCTGTAATTGTTCCCTCAAAGTTCTTATTGAATAAGGGAAGACACTAGGTAAGGGACAATTGTGAATTTTCTCTCTTGGATCATCTAAACATATCCTTTGATAATCTAGATGAGCAGTTTTCAACCTTCCTAATGCTGTGACCCTTTAATACAGTTCCTTAAATTGTGGTGACTTCCAAACATAAAATCATTTTGTTGCTACTTTATAACAGTAATTTTTCTACTATTATGAACATAAATTTCTGATATGTAGGGCATCTGCTATGTTACCCCCAAAAGAGTCATGACCCACAGATTTAGAAGTACTAACCTAGATAAACTTATCTAGGATATTAAAATATATGTTCCATTCACCAGGACAAAGCACTGTTGAGTTACCAATCATAGTTTCCAGGGTAAGAGGTCTTTCTCAAAGTAAGCAATCCCAATGCAAGGACACAACTACAAAAGTGGTCAAGTATAACCTATAAGGACCTAGAGACATGTTAGAGGAATGCCACCTTGCTCTATAATCCTGTCCCTACAATATTTTTCATCTTCATTTATTCTGAAGTTTATTCCACAGGACACTTCTTATTAGCTGTCATATTCTGAAATAAATCTACCTTCACTCTAATTGCATATTTCATGAAGAGAGGAGTTAAGAGTTGTCTTGGTTATAGCACAGAGAAATGGGTTTTTCTGAAATGGGATTGCTAGCTAGCAATCAGTGGGGAACTGTAAAGCTCACGAACACCTAACACTGCCTTCAAAATGCAGTGTTACTTCATTTAAGACTTCAGATCTCCCATCAGTAGTAGCCCAATGTAGACAGAAATATCGAGGGAAATAGACGGTGGTGGACGTAGTTCAGCCCTAGTAAGTGATCTCTTATTAACTCCCCCCCCCACAGTAGGTACTTCATTAGCATTTACTGAATGAATGAAAAATGAAGGTCACAGAAGGGTGAAGGCTTACGAAATGCTGAAATAAATTTAGAAGAAAAGATAAGCTAACTGTTAATTAATCCTTTGTGTTTCACAAAACAGTATGGTAAAACAAATTAAAAAACATATAGCTATGTGCCCCCCCCCCACCCTCAGTGAGCCTCACTTCCATACAAGCACACACAGGTAAGCACACACACTGAACTCATAAATACAGCCCCTTTACTCTTTAAGATGTGTGAAATGTATGTAATGAATTAGTTGGAACAGCCCTGTCCTAGTTTCCAGGCGATAAACTCGCTCCTGTAATAACTACAAAGCCTTTACGGTAATGGCATACGAACTGGAATTTGTAAGATGAAATTTTTGGCAGTTCATTAGTAAATTTGGGCTTTGCCTCAGCCTCAGGGAACAGAAGGGATCCCAGAAGGTACAGCAATCAGCAGATGAACCAACCCTCCCCTCAGTAATGTGAAATGCTATTTTAACGGAATTAAACAATGAGAAATAAAGCCTGGGAAATGAAATAATAGCTCATTAAAAATAATCTTTTTGAGTTATGTAGGATGGGAGAGAATATGTTCTAATCACCACTATGATTCAAATGAGTAATGTAGTGGTTTAAAGGGAGTGCTACTGTGAGCTCCCCAAAAGTCCCTTACACTTTGACAGCTAACTGGTACAAAGCCCACATCACACTTGATTTCATCTTTGAGTCCCTGGCACCTATGAGCACTAGCATGTCTCAGTCTTCAATAGTAGTGTTGGAAGACGAAATAAGACAGTGAATCAAGAGCATTTAACACAGGGCATGGGGACTATCTACTCTATCCATCTGGTAAGAGATGAAGTTAAGCGATGATTAGCTGGGCAGAATACATCTGAGATTACCAAGTGGGAATTTCCTAAGCATACAGACCAGCAAGCATCATGCTTCCTTAAGCATCCTGAAGCCCAAAGACACTTAAAATCTAGACAAAAGCATAGACTGCAGACTGAATGTGAAGCTACAGAGCAGCAGTGAGGAGTGAGTGTAAGGTCAGTTTTCCTTGTTTAGTGGCTTTGGCTGTGTAATGTTCAGATGACAGAGAAGTAGAGGGCCACGCATTTTTAAAATTTCTCCTTTCAGTTCCCTTCTCCCTCCCAAGGCTAAGCCTGTATTTTTCTCAAGATAATCAGAATAAGGTGGTAGGGCTAAGATAAAGACACACACTCACATACACATGCACATCAAACCTGAAGACATAGAGCAAAGCATTGTGAGGTATACAAACCCTAGACATCTGGCCTTATACACCAGGAATCTGAATGAACACTATACATATAAAATGTCCCAAATGGGGACAAAATTCCATGTTAGGAACACTGTAATATAAAGAACAGGAGACTGGACAATTTGATCAAGTGCTATTATAAAAGAAAAAGCTGAGGACACAAAAAGAAAAAGGATATTCAAACAACACTTAGGACAGTTCTCAGATTAAAATACAGTGCAGCAAACAAGAAGATAAATAAAGTTGTGAAGGTACTAAGTGTTAGTAGATCATAGGTTTTATCTTAAAAGAGAAAGTGTGACTAGAAATGTGTTCTGGAGTTTTTATATCTGTAAGTATAAAAGACTAGCTTATATAATTTAAATTATGACAGAAGAAGATGGAGAAAAGCAAAGAAAGAAAAATTTTCAATGTAAAATGAAACAGTAGCAACTTCCTACTGTATCAATATTAAAATAATTGAGACAAATACCAAATCACCACAGTATATTCAACACTATAAAAATATCTCAACAAAAAACTCTACAAATAAACTACAACAAAATTATTCAGAAATATTAAAAATAAAAGACAGATCATATAGAAGAGGTAAATGTGAGCCAAAGCTAAGATGAGACAGTATCCCAAGTGTCTGTCAAAATATAACGTGAAGGAAAACATGGTGTAGTGATGAGCAGATTGGTGCAAGATTTCACTTTGGGTTACCTAGACAGGAAGCCAGCTGGAGTTAGTGCCAAGCACCTCTGCTGCCAGGAGGAGAAATTGCATGGCAGCTCAGCTTCCTGTGGGACCACAGCCCCTCCCCTACAATCAAAGGACATCTGATCGTAGATAACTGCTATAAAGAGTTAGAGCATCATTCCAAAATTCCTGGTAACCACATGGTCTGCATCTCTGTTCATTCATAAATCTACATGCACAATTCCCTGTGGCAGAGCTCAGTGAGAAACTCAGCTCCGAATCCAGAGAAAGAGACTCTCACTGAAGTTAAAGCCCTTGTATACCTGCGTATAGAAGGTGATCTTCTCCTTGCCTATTATTGGCTCTCACCTTCAGGAGATGCACTTTGGTTACTTACCATGAACCAGATGGTTTAGAGAGCATGCTCAGACTACTGTTTCTGTAGCAAGGCAAGGATGGGGTGGTTTTGTGGGTGTGTGTGTGGGGGGGTGAGGGTGGTACTGAGGAATCTAGCTTGCTAGAATATGGAAAGGGACCCAAAATGATATTATAATCTATAATTCTGACCCAGTGAAGATGAAAAACTCGGTTCTTGTAAATGCTTCCTGCGGTTTTGTTTTTCTAAACTGTTTATGGTACTTTACTTCTGGTAATTTAGCAAATAGCAAGAGGAGAAGGGCTAAGGGAAGGTTTGTAGCCCAGCTCTGCTGTTTTCAAAGAAACAAAAATAACTCTATCAAGAAATAGAGATTATTTTTTACATTAAATTATTATAAACAATTGTAACTGAGTATTTTTAATACATACAGAAGTGGTTAAATTGTCAGAAACATCTAATATATCAAAATTCATGTCAAGTTGGATGAAAAGAGTGAATATTTCATTTGAATTTGAAATGGTAACAAAAGCCCTCTATTTCTGTCAAGTATCATACTCCTGTGGCTTTAGAGGGAAGTAATAGACAGCATGTTCTATAATATTTTCTATCTCAAATAGATAAAAGGTAAAAAACTATCCACCTTATTTATGTGGCTAAGTGAAATGTTGCTTTCAATACTAGAAAATTATAAAAGAAGAAAAATGCATACATCTAAACATATTTATATAGTGGTGTATATGTGTGTGTATCATAATTGTAAAACAACAAAGCAAAATGAAGCTGACATAGTATCTATAATACCAATGGATTACTGCTGAGATATGCCAAAAATGGCTCCAGATCAGAATGCTCCCATCAGATGCAGTCAAACTTCTAGTGCCTTGTTACTCAACTGTGGATCCAGGAACAGAGGGATGATTTGGTACAAGACAAACAATTGGTGCCTGTCTTCAGAGATTCTGACTCAACAGGTCTGAGATGGAACCTGACAATTGGTTTTCAGAAGATGATGCTGATGCTGGTATGGGGAACCATCCTGTGAACGCAAGGTCCCGAGGTAGTTAATGGAGTCCCCATTATGTTGGTCACAATATTTTTCAACCAGTCTCTCTCTAGGCATTATTTCACTTTGTTCTTCACAATAACCTCCCTGTACTCCTTTTAGAGAATTGTAACTTACACGTGTCAATGCTTATTGAGACACCCTTTTTCAATTATGAGATTGGGATTCTAGTGTGAGGTCTTCTCACATCACAATCTCTGCTTCTGAGCTTCAGAGTGTATCAGTATTCTTCCATGAGTTACAGAAGAAGAGATCACTTTCAACCTGATAACTGGTAAACGAGAGATGAAGAAGAAATTCCATCATTATTCCTCTTCCCTCAAAAGTCAGTGCAAATGCTGTGCCCGACAAAAGCATTCCTAGAAGGAGCTTCAAGGGCATTCTTGCTCATGGCTCATAGACAATTATGCAGCTCTTTAGGACGTTGGTGATGCTATTGGGTGACTCTTATTCCATTTAAAAACGTTCTTGTCGTGTTAAACATTATACATAAATACAGTAGTTTACTTAGCACTTGAGCCTTAAGTGGTTTTCCTATAAAACTGTAAACAGAACATCTCTTTGTTTTCTCTTTCAATAAGAAGTTGGGAAATTTAGTGCTAAGAGAAAAGAAAAATAAATATTTACTGTTTTAATCATAAATCAACAGGCAAAATACTACAACTAAAAAGGAAATGTAATGAGTGAGTTAGAGTTTTGGATAGGATGTTTTATCACGATCAACTGACTTAGCAGAAAACCAAATAGATGAGATTCCACTCACAATAGACATGAGAATCAGAAAGACACAAGGTGTGAACATAACCAAAGTTACTCATTCCAGCCATGGATAACATTTCTAAACTCAAAAAAAAGCACAAACAATTCAGGAAGAAATAAATATAGCATGACATTAGTAGATTAAAAAATAAAATATCTAGTCCATAATGCTCAAATTATCTAGGTCAGGGCAATCCCCTTAAAGTTGTCAGTGGAGTATTTGAGAAACGTGATGAACTTTAGGAATTCATGTGGAAACATGAAAAGGCTGTATATGTCTGTATTAATAATGAAAAGGAAGGCTGGATAAAAGAAGCCTGCCCTTCCAGATGTGCAGAGATGCTTCAAAGGTACATTAGCAAAAGGCATTGTTCATGGTCATCAGACATATACATAGATTAGCTAATGATGTAAGAAGAGTATGGGATTGACAGATAATACATGATAAACTTACTTAAAATAAATATGGAGATTAAGACAGGTGGGAAGGAATGGATGATGTAATAAGTTGTGTCAAGGAACTGCCAGACAAAAAACATATATGAAAGGAATTTGGAGTGAATTAAGAACTTAAGCAATGAATTTAAATAAATCAAATTTACAAACCTATTCTAAGAACATGATAAAGACATTTCATAGATGAAAAACTGAGAGAAGATGTTTGCAATATATAATCATGGCAAGGGACTGATTCCTAGAATTCACAAGGAGCTCTAAGATGTCAGTGAAAACATCATAATTCTTAAGAAAAAAAAATGGTAAAGGATGAGAATAGTCAGTTTCTGCAAACCAAGCTTCCACAGCTCGTATGTATATCAAGAGTTTCTGAAGTATGGATACTGAGAAAGTGGCTTGGAACCATACAGCCCTGACTTCTGTCCCTAGAACCCATGTGAAAAAGATACAGTGGCTTGTTGTAATTCCAGGAGTAGAAAGGTGGAGATAGAAGGATCCCTGAGACTTGCTGGAGGGCCAGCCTGGTTTACTTAGTGCAGGCCAAACCTGGGAGAGACTGGGTCTCAAAACAAGGTTGAAGGTCCCTGAAAATGACACCTAAGGATGTTATTAGGCCTTGACAAATGCACACACACAGACACACACACCAGCATACACATAAATGAGCCCTTGTATTGTGTTAACTATTAAGGTAATAGGATAATTAACTAGCATATTTGTAGAATTGTGTTATTCTGGATTCACTAAGTGTGTTTCAGATAGAGATTGTTGTTCCTTCTCTGAAGTGCACTTAAAAGTTGTTATTGAAATGGTAGTGTGTGAATATTTAGTGTATAAATATCCAGAAAATATATACACATGTATATGTATATTTTGTATGAATGCATACACATTATCAGTCTTTCTATTCATTATATCTATCTTTCTATCTACCTATTTCTATCTTCCTTGTAATTTTGTAACTGAAATTATATTTTGAAGATTTTCTCACATAGGTGACAAGACACATTTAGGTTTGTGCTAATCACAATACTGCTGTAAATTTGATATGTATCTCAATCTAAGTATGGGGAATTGAGACTCCAGTAGTTCTGAGCTGAAGGAATGGAAAGTAATGAGAGTGGACTGCCCACAGGCATAGGCTGCCACAGGTGTGGACTTCCCCATGTGTAGACTGCCCACAGGTGTGGACTGCCCCAGGTGTAGACTGCCCACAGGTGTGGAGTGCCTGCAGGTGTGGACTGCTCCAGGTTATGATCTGCCTGCAGGCACTGTGTGTAGGCATTTCCTACAGACTGAAAGAGCTGGGCTCAAAAGACTCAGAAAGTAATGAGATTTTCAAAACTAAGAAACAAATGAAAGTAATTAGGTTCACAAGTACATCCCCCAAATGGTATTAAAAATTTGGGGAAGAGGGGGCTCTTGAATCTGCTGTAGCTATTTGACACTTGCAAGAAGTGTCAGGGACACAGTTTCATGAGTCATCTATGCTGTTTTCTGCTTTTAGGTGATTTGCTACATTTATCCATGCTCGGCTAGGTAACCCCTATAAAGTCAATCACTCGCCAAGCCAGAGTCCAGTAGGATTGTTTCTTTAATCTGTTGTAGCTGTCCTATGTTGGGTGAAGAGATGCTTGCTTGTTCATGTTTCCCAAGGAAAAGTTATACACAGCAGACAGCGATGTACTGATTGGAAATTGGAGAAGACTAGGCAGGAAAAGTATAAAGTAGAAGTAGAGAAAGAAGTGGGAGAAAGGGAGAAGGAGAGGGAGGGAGGAAAAGGAGAGAAAGACAGGAAGGAAGGAAGGAAGGAAGGAAGGAAGGAAGGAAGGAAGGAAGGAAGGAAGGAAGGAAGGAAGAGAGGGAGGGAGGGAGGGAGGGAGGGAGGAAGGAAGGAAGGAAGGAAGGAAGGAAGGAAGGAAGGAAGGAAGGAAGGAAGGAAGGAAGGAAAAAATAGAGAAAATATCAGTCTCTTAACTATGAAAACACATCAAGAAACCTGCAGATGCAAGACACTGATTATACCAAACTATGATTCCTAGCCTCAGCGAACAAAATTCCTACTTGATAACTTAAATTTCGAACAATGAATAATTTTTTGGCACAAATATATGCTATGTGTTTAGTAGAACATTCCACACAATATTTAAGACACACTGGAGTCGCTCAAGTGTGTATCAGCTGTAGATTTAGTTCTAAGTCTGTATTTTCTGTTTTGACCTGACACCAAACAAAAGATAAGCATCTTAGAGTGGTTACCTTTTGAAAGAAGGAGAAAGACTCAAGATAATGAATAGAGTGGATGAGATGAAACAGACAGACTAAGAAATCAAAGCAAAATAAGACTGCACTGCACATGACCAGTGATAGCAAAAGCTGTGTAGTGAAGAAAATTGACAGCTTCTTTTGAGAATATCAAGTAGAAAGTGTAGGGTAATCCTGTGTACAAAAGATTCTGCCATCAATAAGTAGGAGCTTTGTGGATGTTGTGGTATAACACCTTACTGGCAATGAGGCTCCTGGTAAATTAGAAATGATATTTTGCCAATGGCGAATAGCTAGCTGTTTTGAGATAAGAAAATAAGTCATGTTCATTCTAAAATGCCCATTGTTAACAGATTTACAATATTTAATATAGTATAGTTTTTTTAAAAAACACACTGTGTTTTAACATATAAGGTAAGATCATCTTAGAAAAGCATATAGGCAGTAAAGAGGGCTATATCCTCTTAGCTAGTCTCCTCTAGTCACCACTTAGAGAAAATCCCCCCAAACAAATTAAACAGGGTGCTTGGCACATGAGTCTTAAGTACACCACAAAAGCCTGTCAGAGGATCACAGAGCAGCACATCTTAGTTGATCTCAGAGTTTATTTAGGTCCAACATGACAAATAAAATGTTATTGGCAAGTCACAGATGTTGGCTCCTGGAGGAAGATGAATTCAGCTGCATGAGTTCATTCACAGGGAGAGCCAACTGAACAAAATTCGGAATTCCTGGTGAGATGTTTGCCTCTATTGCTTCATCAATATCATGCTTGCGTACCAGGGATACAGTCAGGTGATAGAGTGGCTGCCTACCACACCCAGACTTGAGACTCAATATTCAATGGCACAAGAGCAAACAAAGGACAACAAAGGACCAGACTGGGAAGCATCTCTGTCCATCTGCTACAAACTAAAATGTTACTATGAGGAATGAAAGAGTCAATATTCCTAAAATCACAGTCCCTAACAGAGAAGACCTACTGCTTCTCTCTAGTTTATTTTCTGCTTTGCTCTTCCTTTATCTTTCACTTGTTCCTAAGTTCATTCTGTATACTTCTAAAGCAGGTAAGTATGGGACACAGTTCCATATTGTCCCATGTCTATAGTAGTCATTGTTTAAGTCCTACTTTGCTTTCTTTTCCTGTGATAGATACCATGACCAAAAGCAACGTAAATGTGGAAAAGGTTTATTCGGCTTACACTTTCAGATACAGACCATCATTAAATGATACCAGTCAGGAACTGGAGCAGAAGCCATGAGGGAATGCTGCTTACTAAGTCACTTAGTGGATCACTCTTAGACTCATGCTCAGCTCCCTTCTTTAAACAACCCAGGGCTACCTTCCTAGAGATGGTAGGGCCCACAATGGGCTGGACCCTCCAGATCAATCATCAAATCACTACAGTCTCTCCAGAGACATGGCCACAGGCCAATCTGATCTGAGCAATCAATCCCTCAATTGTGACACCCTCAGACATGTCAAGTTGACAGCCAAAGTTAACTAGAACACTCCACTCCTTGTCAACCTGACACACAACACATCACTTTAAGCCATAACCTTTCATTTCTTGTCTTCAAGACCTCATGTTGAGATCACACTATAAAACACAGTACAACTTTTAAAATCCCAATGCTTTAAAAGTTCAATATCTGTTATAAAACCTCAAAGACTCTTTACTATTGGCTCCTGAAAAGTAAAGAAAGAAATAGAAGGGGGTTTACTTTTGGTTTTTTAATCTCAAAGAGAAGAACCAATGCATAGGAACAATCAGATTAGCAAATACGCAAATCCAGCTCTGTAAATCAAATACTGTAGCTTAGTGTCTCACATCTGGAATTCTCTCATGATCTTCTAGGCTCAAAAGGTATGCCCATAATGAAGCTGTACCATTTGTAGCATACAGAGCATCTCTCATAAGCTGGGTCTACCTGTCACTGTCCTTAGCCTATGCCCTACCTCTTGGAATCTTCAATATCCCGATATCTCCATTGCAACAGAGGCTGCACGTTCATCAGCGATTTCTCTTGGTTTCTCTTCATTGATTCTGACCCTTCCACAGGGTTCCAGACTTGAGTTGATCACCATGACCTCCTCAATTTACATCATTCATGCCTCCAAAAACAGTACCAGGTTAGTTGATCAGTTTGAGATGCAGCCTTGGCTACCACTAGATCACAGTTTCTGTATGCTGACCCTGCAAAAGTATTAACCCAACTATTTTACCTTAACGATCTTGTTGTTTTAATATTAAGTCAGAGTTGATTCTTCAGCCCCAGATAATCAACATCTATTATCTCACAGAAGGACATATTTAATATCAGTAGTACTGATCTCAAGTTAATTGTAGATTCTTCACTCCCAGGATGACTAACAACTATGGACTCTTAACACCCAAGCTCAGACAAATATCCCTAGCATTCTTCATTTCTTTCAGCATTCTTGTTGTCTAAGCTCCCATAACATTAAGTTCTGAGCAGTCAACGGCTTTTTCTGCTTCAAGTTCCAAATTCTTCCACAGACCTCCCAAAATACAACTAGAGACAAAACACTAGGATGGTCAGGTCCATCTCAGTAACATCCCACTTCCAGTAACAATTTATGTTCTTGGTCATATTGTTGTTACTGGGATGAACACCATGAGTAAAGGCGACTCAGGTTAGAGTAGGGTTTATTTTCACGTAGACTTCCAGGTCACAGTCCCACATTGATGGTGGAAACTCATCTAGGAACAGAAACAGAACCCATGGCAGAATGCTAAGAACTGGCTTACTCTCTGGTTTGGTATCAGACTTATGCTCAACTTTTTTTTATACAACCCAGAACCAGCTCCTTAGGGATGGTATTGCTCTCAACATGCTGGACCCTCCCACATCAATCATCTATCAAAGAAGTCCAATCTGGGAAATCCCTCAATTAAGGCGCCCTCAGTTGGATCCAGGCTGTGTCAAACTGACAGCTAAATCTAACTAAGACAGCTTAAAGGTCTATTTCTAGAATCCAAAAGGTTTTTTTTTTCCCCCTGAAATATACCCCTGAATTTATCGCTAGAGTTTTTGATTCAAGAGAGCAGAGAAAGGAAGATCTTTGAGTCAGTTTCCTATTTTCATAATAAACAGTCAATTGGCCCTCTGCAATGTCATCTATTATCATAGCCTCTCAGAATGTAGTGACTTCAGGATAAGCGTGAATGATCATTGAGATCCTAGCTCTGATTGTGCAATGGTGCACATAGATAGTATGTGCTCTTTCTAGCCTGTGTCTTCATATGTACGAGTCAACACGTTGCTTGTTTCTTGCCATGAATGGAGGGATATTGAACCTTTCAACTTTTTCTTCCACAACTCTTCTAAGGAAGCTCGTAGAATGAATCGCTTGCCAGTTTAAAGTATTTTAAAATCATTTCACTTCATTAGCTCAATGCTGGGTATTCTTTATGACCTACAGTGTTTAATTTCCACGAACAAGATGCTTTTGAAACATTGAACATTTATGCTCAGAGTGGGGATAAAGTTAATAAATGATCAGAGAAAAATCATACAGGGAAATTATCAATATGTAAGCAATACTTTCCCTTCCCTTTTTTAATTGATAAAATATAGCATGTACACAGAGGGGGTTTGCTTCTTATTGTTTTATTCCTTCAGTCATAGACTTACGTGTGAGAGAAATTATAAGTTCACCATTTTAAATCTTCTGCTACATTGAACTGGGTTGGCAACATTTCTCTAGAAATGTGTTAGGTTGTGGCCTCTATCATGCTTCTCAGATTTGAACCTGTTGGACAACAGCAATCATAGATAATTAATCAGCAAACACGCCTGCCTGCAACCCATGAAAACTTTATGGCAGACACCAAACCTTTATTTCCATCTAATTGTCATATGTCACTAAGTAATAACATTTGTTTTCCATTTGAAAATGTAAAACCATTCTTAGCTGACCTGCCATAGGCAACAGAGGGCAGGCTGCCTTTGGCCCAAAGAGTGACTGAAAACAGTTTTTCAAAGTTTACAATAGGAAAAAAATTCTCTCTGACTTGTAAAAAGGTAGAAACACATTGAAGACAAGGCACAAGATTCTAAACATTGGTGTGATAGACCTGACCTAGCGAGTATCCCGAAAATATACACATGGGATGCCTTTAGAGACTGAATAGGTTATACTTGAGAGAGAGAGAGAGAGAGAGAGAGAGAGAGAGAGAGAGAGAGAGAGAGAATTTCTATATATGTATTAGATAACAACTAGTTTAAAATAGCCATGAATTTGGAGGAGAAAGGGACATATAGGAGGGTTTGGCAGTAAAAACAAAGAGAAGAAATGTTAAATTATAATCTCAAAAAATGAAATAAAAAGATAAAAAAAGAATTTTGAAATGTTTATGTGAAGACAGGAAGAAAGTTCTTCCAAAGTATAAAACAAACCAGCATAGAGCTTATCAGCCTTGCCCTGTGGCAAGATGAAAGTCACCATTCTATCTGTCAAACTCTGCCTTGCTTGATTTATTTTAAACAAATACTTTATAGCATAATTTTTAAAATTACAAAATTTAGAATAAATGAAATGAAACTGAGCCCAACCATAGGTAGGATGTTAAAAGGCTCCTAAACTGGCATGTTTTAAAAATAATTGCTGGCCTAGAAAATAACTGGGAATGTGGTAAAAGATAGTTGAAAAATGCAGAGGGCATATTCAACAACCCTATAAACACAGGCATACCTCAAAGAACGAAACCCAAAGGTTGCTCCCAAAGCTTGTTTATGAGAAACACAATATTTATAGTCTTATCCTTTATATTTTTCATATGTTTGTTTTCTCCCCATAAATGGGTATTATTCTGAAACAAGAAAAAAGAGATAATAGTTTTTATACAAGTTGAGGATTTGAGTAAGAAAGTAGAGAATGCTAATATTACCACCCATTGTCTTCTATGAAACATGCATCGTCAATGAATAGATATGCACAGGACTTTGACCTTGAGGGGATAGGGTAGTACTATTACTGTCAATGTTGGAAATATTTCCCATCAAGTATAAGTTTGGAAGGAAGTCAAACTTTTCTTGTAAGACCAGGTGGCTTCATAAACTAGAAACCTCACTGCCCTACAGTGCAAATGGGAGGCACCTACTTTTGTTCAATCTGAGAAACTGACAGAGTCATATGTTAATGAGACAAATTTTAGATGAATGTTGTGACTCTGTATGTGTCCTGAGCATCTCCTCAGAAGTCAGGCTTCGCATGCATGATATTCAGGATACGGAGTACTTATACTGTGCCCATCTTCAGAGCTTCTGCATCATGGCTGAATTTGTCCTCCATGGGACCACATGGAAGAATAATAAGTTACCTGATTCTGTGAGGAGGTTCAGTCCCACCCTTCTCTCTAGCAAAGATATAAGATACAATGACTTGATCCTGTCTATGAGAGTCCCTGTATTTGAATACAAGGTAGTTTGTTTCAAAGCCTTTTCCTTGTTTGACTTAATACATCATCATCTTGCAGAAGAGATGGGCAGCATCTCCTAAGAGACAACTTGGAGAGAAATGGCTCTATGTCCTGCCTAGGTATAAAGCACATAAGTGATAGAGTGTAAAGTAGAGGTTGAGTTGTTTCTTTGGGCAGTTTTCTTTGCAATTGACCTCCCTGTTGGTCTCTCAGAGGGGATAACCATAGAGCCAGTTGACAGACAAGTAGATTTGTTAGGACATTTCACTTTGTTTCAAGTTAAAATTCTCTGTAATTGTTTGGATCCAACATTGAATCCATTTTAAATGAAGCAGGAACCGAAGTAAACTAGGGCACACTTAGCCATGATGTTATGTGTCAAAATACCATTTGGGTCTGTCTATTTAAGTCTACATTCTAGGATTTTTCACAACAAAGAATAAATACAAGCTTTCTTGAGCACAGTGTTTCACAAACTTAGAAGTTAAGTTTTTGTGATTTTGTATTCTGATTACTATTCTAATCTTATCTTTTGATCTTCTAAGATAAATGCTATTTTTTTCTAAGAAATTGCTGTTGAACTTGCTACTGTATTATGACTTTGATGTGTTACTTTATTCAGATGTCTTGGTTGTTTTTTTTTTTTTCTAGTAGAGATGGCATTTCAGGGTCTTTGAGAAATAATCTTTTCATTTGCAAAATTCCAATTATAGATTTTTAATAAAAAGGGGTGTGGTCAGACTTATTTGTTATTGTAGATTGAGTAAGGATCCATTAGTAAATTAAACTGAAATTACTTTGCTCACAAATGGAGAGTTATAAATCAAGAAACCCAAGGTTACCATAGCAATCTGTGGCATCAAAAGATTAGAAGCAGAGGACTATATTTTACTTCTAAAAACACTTCATTAGGGGAAAGATATGATATGACTTTGGGGTAGAACTTGACAATAAAAGTATATCCTCGCTTAACAAAAATATTCTCATCCCCCCAACTAAAAATAATACAGTGATTTGGACAATTTTTATCATAAATGTGCATAATATTTCTGTTGGATATTTATTCAATACAAGGAGTTGAAGAGCTTTGCATTTTAAACTAACTCGATTCATTTAAAATAACCATATTTGTGGCAGACATATGATGGAAAATCTGGGCAAAGGATGATAAAGGCATTTTTCTGTTTTATAAAAAGGAAGAAAAGAATAAAGGGACAAACCAACAATACTGAGGTAACCTCGCCTAGGAATTAGCAAAGAGTATTATTGTATGTGGTGGTATCTTTGCCGATTTGGGGGATTTTGGCTCATCAGAGATATCCCAAACAGACCCACTGCAGTGGACATCTGTTGGTTTTGCCTGCCCAGCAACCATTCTCCCTTCTTTTGGTGACAGCATTTTACATTTCCTTTGAAATCCTATACTTTGCCCAATGTGGTGTAAGATGTTATTCAGTCAAGAACTCCTGCTTTCTTCTGGGTGAAAGGTGTGCCCATGACCTCAATAAGGCCAGCCAGGCTGTCTCTTGAGCAGCTGGACCTTTTATGAATAATATAAGGGCAGGTCTTCAATTAGAATGAAGAGATTGTACCTTATACCTGCAATTTTTATAGCTAGAATAGTCTAGTTACTATTGTCTACATGGCCTGGTTGCTAAGTTAGGTTTTGTTTTTTTTTGTTTTTTTTTTTTTCAGTTCAGAATTATATATTTTTCTGTCTATTTATTTAAATTAATTCAAGTAAGCTGGAATTAATTTCTGTTACTTATAACCAAACCCTAATTGATATTCATGCCAAATTGAGCATAAGACACTTTCAAATCACTAGAGTGTACCTTTTACAGTTTTCGATTTTTTAATCAAGTATCATTTGGAAAGCATCATCCAGATAGCAAAATTTTCTAGAGATTGGATTCGAAGCTTTTTACTGTGGTCTTCATCTGCAGAACACCTGCCAGTATCCTATTTAGCTCAGCAAATGTGAGATTCAGATATGGAGAGGAAAAGAAAGGATGGCGAATTTTATAAACAAGTAGCTGAGCCTGATTGATTCAGCTCAGAAGAAAAAGGCAGCAAATACCAGCCTTCTGGATGCTAATACACCCACAGATAGAACTTCGTGTGCCAAAGACAACAAGGGATTTTTCGCCACAGTCTGAGATTCAATGAGATGAGGGGGCCCAGAGCAGAAGAGAAACATTAGTCAATCATCCTAGTATTTTATATAAATAGGCTCTTTCATAAACATGTTTTAAAAAGAGTTTACTGGACCTAGCAGCATTCACAACAGCTAAAATATGAAAGCAATTCATGCCCTGGGATGCATGAAAATAAAAAAAAAAGGCATATGTATTAAAAAGAAAGAAGGAATCCTTTTAACATACCACAGCATGCATGACCCTTGAGGCCATTAAATTAAGGTAGCCACTGAAAGACAAGCTCATCTTATATAAGTCCACTTACATGAGGCATTTATAGTCATCTCAATCATCGAAATAGAGATGGTGGTTAGAGCTTAACAAGAATTTTCATTTCAAACTATGGAAATAGTTGGTGTAGCTTGAAACTAGAAATAGTTGTTCATCACAAGTATGTTCAACACCATTGAACTTTACATTTAAAGATGCTTAAAATGATCACTTTAATTATGTTTGCCAATTTTATCACAAGAATTAATAAGAAAGTGAAAAAGAACTGAGTGGAAGGAAAGATAGTCATTATTTTCATGAGAAACAAGAAGGCAAAGGGTCACGCTAGGCAGTAATACGGTAAGCACATACCATGGGCACTGAGACACTCAGCTTCTTTTATTTTCAGTTTTTCAGAATCTGTCTCTGGCAGTTTCTGAAACAAGTTCATTTTCCAGATGACAAAAAATGAATGTGTTGACCCAGGCCTACTAGCACATGCTTTAATCCCTCTCTGGAGGCTGAGGAGGATAGATTTCCATGTGTTCAAGCGTAGCCTGGTCTACATAGTAAGCTCCAGGCAAGTTAAATAGTGGAACCCTATATCAAGCAAAATAATAATGTCAAGATATATAGTTTTTTTCCAGTTACAAAGTTAGAAAGTAGACAACCTTAAAGATGTGAATTTTATAATTTAAAAATCTTAATTCCATGAGCTTTATAGATATACCACACCCATTGTGTATGGTATAGTGTCTGCATGCATACATACTGTACACAGGGATTTGTTTCATTTTCCAAAGATTGGTTATTTCAGTTTCAGAATACTAAAGTTTTAGAGACTTCTAAATTCTGGAAATTGGGGATCAATTATCATAGTGCAGGAATGAGAGGTTTTCATTTTGGGGTCTTTTGATATCCCCAATCTGTGTTAACCTTTATCAAGAATTTTGCAAAATAGACATGATTGTGATTAGCAGTATCTTTCTCTTATAGATGAAGAAACTCAAGCTTAGAAAAGAAGTGGTTTGCCCCAGTCAGACTTACAGCTTTAGAAGGGTTAGGGATATACAACTCAGGTAGTGTCATACCAAATCTAAAGCAATGTCCTTGCCTTCTAAACTTGCACTTTGCTTTGGCTGAGTGAGCTCTGCCATTGGATGAGTCATCACAGAGTAATGTGAAAGATGCTATGAGCAGTATTCCTAATTTACATCTCAAATCTAAAGCTGAACATCAGGTAATGTTCCTTCTTTTTTCCATATAATGGTACCTAACTCAGAAGTGCTATGGCAAACCTCCTTCTCAATGAGACCCCTAGATCACTAACTTTTCTTCTGTTTGTACTACAACCCAATGAAGTCCGTTTTAATGTCCCTAGCAGTTTGTCACTCCTTCTACTCTGCTCTTATAGGACACATGGTAATTAAATTTGAATTCAGGGATTGTACAGCTGTATTAGTCATTAGACTGTGAATTACTCTAAATTAGAAACCTGGATTGTTCATCACTGTATCCCCAGAGCCCAGCACCCTGCCTGGGACTTGGTAGCACTTCTCGAGGAAGTGTCCCTGAATAAATGTTCCCATGAAGCATTTGTTTGAAATCTCAATTGACCTTCTCTGCAAGTACATTTTGAAAAACAGCACTCCCAACACTTGGTGTCCTCCCCCTTCCCTTGATTTCAATTATTTACATCAGAATTACTTAATCATGTGGCAGATAATTAAGGAATACATTATTTATGCTAAATAAATTAACCCGCCATCACTTCCTCTCTCCTTCCCCTTGGCTGTGGAGTCTGAGTTCCAGGAGTCTCACAGCCAGCTTGGGCATCATGGACCAGAGTTGGAAGTACCATAATGGTGTCACACAAAGCTGGGCTCCTTGGCAAGTCTGTCTTATGAACCACTGATCTCTCTATTTTTAAAGCCCTGCCTGCAGCTGAAGCACTATGAAAACACTCTTACCCTATTTGAGTCCTAAGTGATTTTTCTTTGTTAACAGTTGACATTGTGGCAATGAATTAATGGTGGCATGCCATGGCCCCCTTAGAATGTAACATACAAATGTAACAGGTTAAATCCACAAATGTATGAGTTTCCTGTTATGTGTGTGAAGAAGCTATCAGTGGCTCCCAATAAGAAACTGGAGTTACAGAGCTATGGAATGCTGGACCTGGGAGCATTTTGTCCTCATAATATATCCTAGTGTCTCTCCTGCAAATGAAACAGACTTAAAATATATGTCATTTTCTTAAGCTTACTAAACTATTAGTAGTAATGATGAGCATTTATTAATAATAACTAACATTTAATGAGTCAGCAGCAGGCATCATGCTAAGCATTTCTGATACTTTGATGTATTTGATTACTGCTCTATCTTTTACAGTATCACCCTTGCCTTTTATCTGATGGGGGAAACTAAGACAGGGGATAAATAAAATCAGTGCTAATGACAATCAACCCCAGGCTCATTTTCAAGTATAAGTTTGGCTTCTTGCTCATTATGCAAAATGATTCTCCACGAAGGTTAACTCCTTGTTGTGGAGCACAGATGGCAGTCCTAGAACTCTGGCCTCTTTCCAGGTCAGCTGCTCTTTAGGAAGCTATTTCCTAACCTGTTCAACCTCCTTACTTTATACCTCATGATATAGACTCATCTGAGAAGTAATGTCTTCTGACTGCAGACACAGTCATCTAGGTTCCTAATGAATTTATATTGGAGCTTTGTATCAAGTCTCTGCATTCTGGTGTACCTGTATCTATTTAGATACTTAGAGGTCTACTTCACATGACTATTTGTGCTTATGGAGTTCTCACATCGGTAAGAGCACTGTCTCTGTTACCAAGTGGTAAATGCTCTCTGAAATATAACTATAGTACTTTCACACCTAATGGATCCATGCAAGCACATTGGCTAATAGCAGACATTTAATCTATGGACAGTGGCTATTTCCTGTGATTTGGATGGGCACTTACTGGTGTGTGATATGACATTCAAGTGTTCTCTTAGCCCCAAAAAGAGCCTTTGTGATTTTAGATGTCAAATATAACTGTTGATTCTGGCTCAGCAGTGTTCCATTTTCAATAGTGTTTATAAGGAAGCAGTTGAGGGCTTTGAACAATTTACCTAGCATCCTAGAATGAAGGAAAATACTGCATCTGTATTCACCACATGGATATTATAGCTTAGCAAATTAGTGATGAGAGTTGCATGTGCTGTTTTAAACAGAAGAAAGTGAGTTTCCTAAAGAAGAGGCTCACTGACAGAGCAGGTGACCAGAAGGCCAAGGTTGCTTAGTGGTATCAGCCATCTGTTAGTTTGGCAGCATTTGACTGGAGGGCATTAATGTGTTTGTAATCTCCCACTTGATCTGAGAATAGGGTTTAAACAGACATGGTTACCACTGAGAGCCATAGAGAAGATTTACAACCCCAGTTCAGTGATTCACCCAATCACTCAGAGGACCGGGAATTCTGTCAAGCTATTTGTAAACAGAATAAGAAAGGAACAAGAATATAATAAACTGTTCTAAATCACTCTGAGATGTCCCAGTGATTACCATTTCGCTGAGACATAGCCACACCCTTGTCTTCTGGATCTCTCCTGCTGTTTCTAATTATCATGGAAGCATTAACTTTAAGAGGGAGGACATTCCTCTGAAGGAAAAGTCCTCTGTTACTAGTAGGTCCAGAAAATATGTACATTATTATACAAACAAGTCTTATGCCCACAGCAGCAATCAACACTAGTGGAGGCTCACAAAGGGGCCCTGTTCCAGGGACAGGAACCATGTAACTCTGTCCCCTCCCCCTCAAGGCCACTCTGGGCTTGGCAGTTACAGATGGTTATGTGCCACCTAATGTGGGTACTGGACCTGAACTCAGGTCATCTATAAGTACAGGAGACAGTCTTAACAGCAAACCAATTTCTCTAGTCCCTTGTTCTGGATTTCTTAGTTTACCTAGGTTAGTAATTACTCATCTTGAGATTGTACAGAAGTTTTTCATCAAACTTGAGAAGTTTTCAGCCATTATTTATAAGAACACATTTTGTTTGGTTGGTTTAGTCTTGTTTTGTTTCCTTGTAACAGGACTGAACCCAGAGCTTTCCCCTTGTTAAGAGCCTTAGCATTGAGCTAAATACAAATCCCTCCAAATGCACTTGATATAATGTTCCATTTATATCTATATTCTATTAGAGGAATTTTATTATTTTCAAATATACTACATTTTAAAATTTTTATTTTGTTTTTTGAGACATTAGATTTTTATTGTTTATATTCAGATTCTCTAATCCCTCTGTTATTTGCAGTCTGATATTAAGCTATCCAGTAATATTTTTATTTTCTTTTTTGCGTTTTTACTACTAATTCCCATTGATTTGTTTTTCCTTTTCCTCTTACTTCTGCCATCATCCTGTTCCTCCTCTTCCTCTTCCCTCCTCTTCTTCCTCTCCTCTTATCCCTTCCCTTTTCCCCTTTCTCTCCTCTTGATCTCCTTCCTCCCCTCCTCTTCCTCTTCCTTCTAACTCCTTTTCACCTCTTTCCTTAAACTCTTTATTCTGGTTTTCAGTTTCTTCAGACAGAGGTGCTACATAGCCTAGGATGGGCTGGAATCCATTGTCCTTTTACCTCAGCCTCTGATATGCTGAGCTTATAGACATGTGCCACCAAGCCTGTCTTGAACATCTTTTTCTTTTTTGATTTTTATAATGGGGAAATTATTTAGCACCCCCTTTTTAATTTGCAATTTTCATTTTCCCTATTTATTTTGGGTATCATTGCCCTAGGTTTGTTTTTCAGCTTGTTTTGCTTATTTGTTTGTTGTTGTTGTTTTGTCTTTGTGTGTGTGTGTGTTTTGTTTTGTTTCCATCACAACTTCCCCTCCCTCCTCTCTCCTTAGTCCCTACATTTCACCACCCTTCCTCATCCACCCTTTTGAGGAAAAGGAGGCCTCCCATGGATATCAAGCAGGCTTGGCATATCAAGTTCCAGTATGACTAGACACACCTTCTATTGAGGCTAGATAAGGGATCCCAGTTAGAGGAAAGGACTCTAAACATAGGGAATATAGTCAGAGACAGCCCCTGCTCCTGCTTTAGGAGTCCCACAGGAAGACCCTGATGTACATGTACATGTTGCACATGTGCAGAGGGCCTAGATCTGTCCCATACATGCTCCCTGGTTGTCAGTTCAGTATGAGCCTCTACGGGCTCCAGTTACTAGATTTTGTAGGCTTTCTTGTGGTGTCCTTGACCTCTCTAGCTCCTTTAATCCTTCCTTCCCCTCTTCAATAAATTCCCCAGGCACCACTTAGTGTTTGGCTGTGGGTCTCAGTGAAGTCTCTCTGATGACAGTTATGCTAGGCTCCTGTCTATAAGTATAGTATAATATCTTTAATAGTGTCAGTTGTGAGTTCCCTCTCATGGTATGGGATCTCAAGCTGGGTCAATCATTGGATGGCCCTTCCATCAAATTCTGCTCCATCTTTTACCACTGAACATAATGTAGGAAAGACATATCATGGGTCTAAAGTTTTGTGGCTGAGTTGGTGTCCCAATCATTCCATTAAAAGTTTGCCTGGTTACAGGAGATGGCCAGTTCAGAATCCATATCCTGCATTGCTAGTAGTCTTAGCTAGAGTCACCCTCATAGGTTCTTGGGAGTTTCCATTGTCCTAGGTTTCTAATTGTCCCAGAGATGTCCCAGAGATGGTCAGAACTAGAAAAAATAATCCTGAGTGAGTTAACTCAGACCCAGAAAGATAAACATGGTGTAAAATCACTTATAAGTGGATATTAAGTACATAAAGTACAGGCTCATTATGCTACAAAACACAACTAAGTAACAAGGATGGCCAAAGTGGGATGTTTGAATCTCACTGAGCAGAAAAAAGAGATTATCGATTGGGGTGGATAGAGAGAGGGGGCTAGGTTGTGGAGGGAATGAGGATGGGAACAGGTAGAATAAGGTGGATACAGGATGGAGTGAGATAGTACTGAAGAGATAACTGAATTTTGAGAATTTTTATAATTTAAATATTTATTAAATATTTCTAATATATTATCATATAAACATTGAGAGATATTTTCATTTCCCATGTATGCTAAGACTTTCTTGGTCTTTTATATGTTGAATTAAATCATGGATATTTAAATACTCTGAGATTTTAGGTCTCTTAAAACCTGAGAATCTTCTTCTTCTTCTTCTCCTACTTCTTCTTCTTCTGCTTCTGCTTCTGCTTCTCCTTCTCCTCCTTCTCCTTTCCCTTCCCCTTCTTCCTCCTCTTCCACCTTCTCCTCCTCTTCATTTCCTTTATTTTCTTCTTTTTCATCTTAATCTTCACAAATTAGGTTCAAGTTATAAGTTACAGTGAGTGTTCTGTGTGTTGTGCTATCAATGTTACTTTTAATGAAGTGTTGCTCACATGTGCATTACCAAAGTGCTGTTCAGGGACAACTCCAGTAACTGGCATAAGTATTCAGCTATTTCATATTAGCAACCAATCCATGTATGGAAAGCTAGGAGGTAAGTTCAGCAAATTAAGGGTTTTCTCCAAGATTTCTCCATAATTTCCTTGATACCTTCATTTTTATTTTTCCCTCAAGCCTCTATGCTTTATTGAGACTATGAGAACTATACTTGGCAAAATTCTTCTATTTTTGGACTGTGTCTAAAGCCATGCTACAGGAGGAAAGGAAGTAAGAAACAGGGATACTCTAGGAATCATGACTTCTTAAGGGTCAAGAATATATTCCTCTCTCATGGCTTTAGTTTCGGTCCTCTCTTCTTTAGTTCCAAGAGTTCCCAATCTTCCAGCTAAAGTGACAACATACAGGGGCTATGTACCTAAATATCTATCTTTACACTTTATATTATGTTCAAATCAAATTGGAGGAAAATAATTTGTCTCCTCATTTTTATTCTTTAGTACATCAGTTTTCTTCCCATTTCCCAATCTGCTGGTTATTATTAATTGTTCAGAGTTCTTAAGAGTTGCCCAATGCACTTGACCCTGGGCTTTTGAATTTCTTCAATGTTACAAGTAGGATGCAACTGGCAATACAATCTATCTAGGAATGGAGTCAATTTGCATATAAGTCTTAGTTATTAAAGAGCTACCCTCATACAGAGCTTTTAAAATGTTTAGCATAGTTCTCAAAATAGGAATGTTGCTGCTATCCTATTCATTTACTTTTTTCCATAGATATAAAATGCTACAATTATTTTTTTAGTGAATTTCAGTGGTCTGGGTATTGTCTGTTGGTTATATAAAGCCAACTCTCATCAGTTTGTCGTTTCTTTAAGCCCCAAATCTTTTTGAGGAATCGTCTTAGTTGATTTAGTAAATAACTCTAGCAGAAAAAACATAGTATAATATAAACTTGTCTTTTCTTTCATTTTAATGACATAAAAAATGATACTCCTAAACTAATCTTGAAAATAACATCTACTGTAAAAGGAAGCAAAGTGAGGAATCCCAGGCTGGGTGGCTAAGAAGAAACAGATCTTGTGGGTCAGGGGTTATCTTAATTTTCAATGACTCAACAGTATGGGTAAATGTTCTAATTCTGTGGTGTCTATCCTATGTCAATGTATTGTCTTTAAAGCACCATCATTCATAGCAGAAGAAAAGGTCAATAATGTCTGCATCACTCATGAAAGCGTAATTCAGTTAACTGCTTATTAATGCATTACTAGGTGAGAACAATTCCTCTAACAAACAGTAATTGGTAACTGTGGGTGTCTTTGCTTTAGTATTCTTTGTTCCGAGATAAAAATACTCTACTTCTAAAGAAGATGACTCAGGATTAAATACTATCTTACTGTAAAATCTGATTGCAAATGTTGAGAGAAAGGATCCTTCATTTAGAAGTTTGCAATCACCCAGGTTTCCATGAGATAAAAAAAAAAAAAAGTTTTGCTTTACCAATGAAGTAATAATACTGAGCTGAAACTGATCAAGTCTTTCAATGCACCAAGCATAGTGTTAGTCACACATTTGCCACCAAACATCTGTTCATATTTATATTTTATAAATGTAAAAACTCCCAGTTGGAAAGGTGAAGTGTGTTTCTCAGAACAGTTCAGGTAGTGAATATCTGAGTTGAGTTTTAAATCCAGATAGGTCTAACATCATGGTTAGTATGCTATAAACATATAGGAAAGAATTATGGCTCTTTATCTCTTATTTTATGTTTTACTTTCATTTCTGCCAACTTTTGAAATCTATTAGATTCCTCTTAGCCTGCACCATAGCTACTAAAACACCGTAGAATCTCTAAATCATGGCTTCCAAGGCTCTTAAAAATAATATTGACAGCAATTGCATGTCATGGAGGTCTTATTTTCTTTCTGCCCTCCATGGAGCTACTGGGGAGTGTCTGCTGCTGTCTTTGCTATGGCATCTCTCACTGCATCATTGTACCCTACATTCCCTCCAAACTGCTAATTTTGCTAATGAGTAAGCTTGTCTAAGATGGTACCTTATTAAAGAATGCTGTGGACTCACTCAGGATGATCTAGCTCTATTTGTTCATTACCAGACTCAAGCGTTTCTTCATTTTCAAATGCCGTCCTTTCATGTGAGATTCTTGTAATAAGCCTTCTTTGATCACTCCACCTAAATTATATATTCTCTCCTACCTGACTTCACTTTTCCATCACGTCTGCTTGTTTCTGTTTACTTCATGCTGCTATAACAAAATCCCATGAGCTGGATAGCTGACAGAACAGAAGGTATTTAAATTGACACAGTTTTATATTAAGTCACCAGCACCTGGTAAGAGTGATTCTTTCCTTCCAAGATGGTCCCTGAAAGATATTCTCTGAAGAAGAGAATACTAAATTCTCTCCTGACAGAAACTAGATGACCAACAAAAGACAGGATCCTCTTTCTCCAGCCCTTCTAAAAGGCCATGCCATTTCATTCTCAAGGAAGGAAAGTTACGACCTGATAACTACCTATAGAGAACATTAGCCAGCAAGTTTCAACCCATAAGTTTTGGGACGTATTAAAAGTACACAAAAATACAAACCACAGTTTGTAAATATGTGTGTGTTAATTTGGGAGGCATTAAGATATAAATGTACATACATATTTATGAGGTAAGATGTGATAGGGTGATTCAAATGTACACTAAGTAACAGGCCGAGCTAGCTAGCACTTTGAGTTTTCATTATCTTATTATAAGTCCTGTCAAATCTTCCATTGTAGCTGTTCTGAGCTATACAATGATTATTGTTAACCATATTCAGTGAACTCTTGCACAGAACGCAGAAAGTTATTTTTGTATCTACTTAAAATATTTCACTCAGTGACTGACTACACACCAAGAGCTTGTGTCTGTTAGCTGGTAATCTATAGTCAACAACTAACATTTGTAGAGTCTACATGTGAATGGGGATGGCACAATGCGTTTCTTCTTTTGCCTTCCTTGTGTAGTGTCATGATCCTCTGCTTTTTGGGGAATGAAAAGAGTTCATTGTCTTAGGCTTGCGAAGTCTTTGGGTTTTACACACGCAACCCTTCTTCTATACCTTCATAATTTGGCAGACATTTGATTTGATTGTGTACCAGTGTCTGACTTTCTGACTTGTGCTTCATTAAACACCCTAAATGCATGTAAAACTTTGCTTTGATGATTTCGTTGGGAACATACAGATAGTAGAATCATTAGTTCTATGGAATTTCTATGCTCAGTCTCCTGAGGAGTGCCTGCCTATACTGTTTCTCATAAATGCATCCCCAACAGAAAATACAGGAGCCCTCTGTCCTCTGTGCCCTTGATAACTTGCTTTCCTGTTGTTTGATAATAATTATTTTAATTGAAATATGTTGTCTCATTATGGTTTTTTTTTTTTTTTTTTTTAGTGGAAGAAGCATTTTTGTTTTAATCTTCATTTACAGGAACAGTGAGGACAGTATGCAAGTTGCAGTGGAGCCTGGAAACTTCCCTTATTATGATTCTTTTTTTTTTTTTTTTTCATTTTTTTTATTACATATTTTCCTCAATTACATTTCCAATACTATCCCAAAAGTCCCCCATAGCGCCCCCCACTTCCCTACCCACCCATTCCCATTCTTTTGGCCCTGGCATTCCCCTATATTGGGGCATATAAAGTTTGCAAGTCCAATGGGCCTCTCTTTCCATTGATGGCCGACTAGGCCATCTTTCGATACATATGCAGCTAGAGACAAGAGCTCCAGGGTTCTGGTTAGTACATCATGTTGTTCCAACAATAGGGTTGCAGATCCCTTTAGCTCCTTGGGTACTTTCTCTAGCTTCTCCATTGGGAGCCCTGTGATACATCCAATAGCTGACTGTGAACATCCACTCCTGTGTTTGCTAGGCCCCGGCATCTTCTCACAAGAGACAGCTATATTTGGGTCCTTTCAGCAAAATCTTGCTAGTGTATGCAATGGTGTCAGCATTTAGAAGCTGATTATGGGACGGATCCCTGGATACAGCAGTCTCTAAATGGTCCATCCTTTCATCACAGCTACGAACTTTGTCTCTGTAACTCCTTCCCTGGGTGTTTTGTTCCCAATTCTAAGAAGGTGCACAGTGTCCACACTTTGGTCTTCATTCTTCTTGAGTTTCATGCGTTTATCAAATTGTATCTTATATCTTGGGTATCCTAAGTTTTGGGCTAATATCCACTTATCAATGAATACATATTGTGTGAGTTCTTTTGTGATTGTGTTACTTCACTCAAGATGATGCCCTCCAGGTCCATCCATTTGGCTAGGAATTTCATAAATTCATTCTTTTTAATAGCTGAGTAGTACTCCATTGTGTAAATGTACCATAATTTCTGTATCCATTCCTCTGTTGAGGGACATCTGGGTTCTTTCCAGCTTCTGGCTATTATAAATAGGGCTGCTATGAACATAGTGGAGCATGTGTCCTTTTTACCGGTTGGGATATCTTCTGGATATATGCCCAGGAGAGGTATTGCTGGATCCTCCGGTAGTACTATGTCCAATTTTCTGAGGAACCGCCAGACTGATTTCCAGAGTGGTTGTACAAGCTTGCAATCCCACCAACAATGGAGGAGTGTTCCTCTTTCTCCACATCCTCGCCAGCATCTGTTTGTCACCTGAATTTTTGATCTTAGCCATTCTGACTGGTGTGAGGTGGAATCTCAGGGTTGTTTTGATTTGCATTTCCCTAATGATTAAGGATGTTGAACATTTTTTCAGGTGCTTCTCTGCCATTCGGTATTCCTCAGGTGAGAATTCTTTGTTCAGTTCTGAGCCCCATTTTTTAATGGGGTTATTTGACTTTCTGGAGTCCACCTTCTTGAGTTCTTTATATATATTGGATATTAGTCCCTTATCTGATTTAGGATAGGTGAAGATCCTTTCCCAATCTGTTGGTGGTTTTTTTGTCTTATTGATGGTGTCTTTAGCCTTGCAGAAGCTTTGTAGTTTCATGAGGTCCCACTTGTCAATTCTCGATCTTACAGCACAAGCCATTACTGTTCTATTCAGGAATTTTTCCCCTGTGCCCATATCTTCAAGGCTTTTCCCCACTTTCTCCTCTATAAGTTTCAGTGTCTCTGGTTTTATGTGAAGTTCCTTGATCCACTTAGACTTGACCTTAGTACAAGGAGATAGGAATGGATCGATTCGCATTCTTCTACATGTTAACAACCAGTTGTGCCAGCACCATTTGTTGAAAATGCTGTCTTTCTTCCACTGGATGTTTTTAGCTCCCTTGTCGAAGATCAAGTGACCATAGGTGTGTGGGTTCATTTCTGGGTCTTCAATTCTATTCCATTGGTCTATTTGTCTGTCACTATACCAGTACCATGCAGTTTTTATCACAATTGCTCTGTAGTAGAGCTTTAGGTCCGGCATGGTGATTCCACCAGAGGTTCTTTTATCCTTGAGAAGAGTTTTTGCTATCCTAGGTTTTTTGTTATTCCAGATGAATTTGCAGATTGCACTTTCTAATTCGTTGAAGAATTGATTTGGAATTTTGATGGGGATTGCATTGAATCTGTAGATTGCTTTTGGCAAGATAGCCATTTTTACAATGTTGATCCTGCCAATCCATGAGCATGGGAGATCTTTCCATCTTCTGAGATCTTCTATAATTTCTTTCTTCAGAGACTTGAAGTTTTTATTATACAGATCTTTCACTTCCTTAGTTAGAGTCACGCCAAGATATTTTATATTATTTGTGACTATTGAGAAGGGTGTTGTTTCCCTAATTTCTTTCTCAGCCTGTTTATTCTTTGTGTAGAGAAAGGCCATTGATTTGTTTGAGTTAATTTTATATCCAGCTACTTCACCGAAGCTGTTTATCAGGTTTAGGAGTTCTCTGGTGGAATTTTTAGGGTCACTTATATATACTATCATATCATCTGCAAAAAGTGATATTTTGACTTCATCTCTTCCAATTTGTATCCCTTTGATCTCCTTTTGTTGTCGAATTGCTCTGGCTAGGACTTCAAGTACAATGTTGAATAGGTATGGAGAAAGTGGACAGCCTTGTCTAGTCCCTGATTTTAGAGGGATTGCTTCAAGCTTCTGACCATTTACTTTGATGTTGGCTACTGGTTTGCTGTAGATTGCTTTTATCATGTTTAGGTATGGGCCTTGAATTCCTGATCTTTCCAAGACTTTTATCATGAATGGGTGTTGGATCTTGTCAAATGCTTTTTCCGCATCTAAGGAGATGACCATGTGGTTTTTGTCTTTGAGTTTGTTTATATACTGGATTACGTTGATGGATTTCCGTATATTGAACCATCCCTGCATCCCTGGGATGAAACCTACTTGGTCAGGATGGATGATTGTTTTGATGTGTTCTTGGATTCGGTTAGCAAGAACTTTATTGAGGATTTTTGCATCAATATTCATAAGGGATATTGGTCTGAAGTTTTCTATCTTTGTTGGGTCTTTTTGTGGTTTAGGTATCAGAGTAATTGTGGCTTCATAGAATGAGTTGTGTAGAGTACCTTCTGTTTCTATTTTGTGGAATAGTTTGTGAAGAACTGGGATTAGATCTTCTTTGAAGGTCTGATAGAACTCTGCACTAAACCCATCTGGTCCTGGGCTTTTTTTAGTTGGGAGACTATTAATGACTGCTTCTATTTCTTTGGGGGATATAGGGCTGTTTAGATCATTAACCTGATCTTGATTCAACTTTGGTACCTGGTATCTGTCTAGGAACTTCTCCATTTCATCCAGGTTCTCCAGTTTTGTTGAGTATAGCCTTTGGTAGAAGGATCTGATGGTGTATTGGATGTCTTCAGGATCTGTTGTTATGTCTCCTTTTTCATTTCTGATTTTGTTAATTAGGATGCTTTCCCTGTGCCCTCTAGTGAGTCTGGCTAAGGGTTTATCTATCTTGTTGATTTTCTCAAAGAACCAGCTCCTTGATTGGTTGATTCTTTGAATAGTTTTTCTTGTTTCCACTTGGTTGATTTCACCCCTGAGTTTGATTATTTCCTGCCATCTACTCCTCTTGGGTGAATTTGCTTCCTTTTGTTCTAGTGCTTTTAGGTGTGTTGTCAAGCTGCTAATGTGTGCTCTCTCTAGTTTCCTTTTGGAGGCACTCAGAGCTATGAGTTTTCCTCTTAGAAATGCTTTCATTGCGTCCCATAAGTTTGGGTATGTTGTGGCTTCATTTTCATTGAACTCTAAAAAGTCCTTAATTTCTTTCTTTATTCCTTCCTTGACCAAGGTATCATTGAGAAGCGTGTTGTTCAGTTTCCACGTGAAGGTTGGCTTTCTATTATTTATTTTGTTATTGAAGATCAGCCTTAGGCTATGGTGATCTGATAGGATGCATGGGACAATTTCAATATTTTTATATCTGTTGAGGCCTGCTTTGTGACCAATTATGTGGTCAATTTTGGAGAAGGTACCATGAGGTGCTGAGAAGAAGGTATATCCTTTTGTTTTAGGATAGAATGTTCTGTAGATATCTGCCAGATCCATTTGATCCATAACTTCTGTTAGTTTCACTGTGTCCCTGTTTAGTTTCTGTTTCCATGATCTGTCCATTGGTGAAAGTGGTGTGTTGAAGTCTCCCACTATTATTGTATGAGGTGCAATGTGTGCTTTGAGATTTACTAAAGTTTCTTTAATGAATGTGGCTGCCTTTGTATTTGGAGCATAGATATTCAGGATTGATAGTTCCTCTTGGAGGATTTTACCTTTGATGAGTATGAAGTGTCCCTCCCTGTCTTTTTTAATGACTTTGGGTTGGAAGTCAATCTTATCAGATATTAGAATGGCTACTCCAGCTTGTTTCTTCATGCCATTTGCTTGGAAAATTGTTTTCCAGCCTTTCATTCTGAGGTAGTGTCTATCCTTTTCTCTGAGATGAGTTTCCTGTAAGCAGCAAAATGTTGGGTCTTGTTTGTGTAGCCAGTTTGTTAGTCTATGTCTTTTTATCGGGGAGTTGAGTCCATTGATATTAAGAGATATTAAGGAAAAGTAATTGTTGTTTCCTGTTATTTTTGTTGTTAAAGTTGGCATTTTGTTCTTGTGGCTGTCTTCTTTTAGGTTTGTTGAGGGATTACCTTCTTGTTGTTTCTAGGGCGTGGTTCCTGTCCTTGTATTGGTTTTTTTCTCTTATTATCCTTTGAAGGGCTGGATTCGTGGAGAGATAATGTGTGAATTTGGTTTTGTCGTGGAATACTTTGGTTTCTCCATCTATGTTAATTGAGAGTTTGGCTGGGTATAGTAGCCTGGGCTGGAATTTGTGTTCTTTTAGTGTCTGTATAACATCCGTCCAGGATCTTCTGGCTTTCATAGTCTCTGGTGAAAAATCTGGGGTAATTCTGATAGGCTTGCCTTTATATGTTACTTGGCCTTTTTCTCTTACTGCTTTTAGTATTCTATCTTTATTTAGAGCATTTGTTGCTCTGATTATTATGTGTCGGGAGGTATTTCTTTTCTGGTCCAGTCTATTTGGAGTTCTGTAGGCTTCTTGTATGTTCATGGGCATCTCTTTCTTTAGATTTGGGAAGTTTTCTTCTATAATTTTGTTGAAGATGTTTGCTGGTCCTTTGAGTTGAAAATCTTCATTCTCATCCACTCCTATTATCCGTAGGTTTGGTCTTCTCATTGCGTCCTGTATTTCTTGGATGTTTTGAGTTAGGATCTTTTTGCATTTTACTTTTTCCTTGATTGTTGTGCCGATGTTCTCTATGGAATCTTCTGCACCTGAGATTCTCTCTTCCATCTCTTGTATTCTGTTGCTGATGCTCGTATCTATGGTTCCAGATTTCTTTCCTAGGGTTTCTATCTCCAGTGTTGCCTCATTTTGGGTTTTCTTTATTGTGTCTACTTCCCTTTTTAGGTCTAGTATGGTTTTGTTCATTTCCATCATCTGTTTGGATGTGTTTTCCTGTTTTTCTGTAAGGACTTCTACCTGTTTGATTATGTTATCCTGTTTTTCTTTAAGGATTTGTAACTCTTTAGCAGTGTTCTCCTGCAATTCTTTAAGGGATTTTTGTGCTTTCTCTTTATTGTCTTCTGCCTGTTTAGCAGTGTTCTCCTGCATTTCTTTAAGTGTGTTATTAAAGTCCTTCTTGAAGTTCTCTATCATCATCAGTAGATATGCTTTTAAATCCGTGTCTAGCTTTTCCGGTGTGTTGGGGTGCCCTGGACTGGGCGAAGTGGGGGTGCTGGGTGCTGATGATGGTGAGTGGTCTTGGTTTCTGTTAGTAAGATTATTACGTTTACCTTTTGCCATCTGGTAATCTCTGGGGTTAGTTGTTATCGTTGTCACTGTTTAAAGATTGGAGCAGAAGCTGTGTTCCACTCACCAGCAGTCTCTAAATCCTGCGGCAGGGGTCGTGGGTAGCTGAAGGTACCCCGGTGCTGGTCCAGCCGGAAGAGGCCTGTGGTCCTACACAGGCCGTTTTTCTGCTTCCCTAACTAATGCAGTCTCTGGTCCCGTGTGTAATTGGATTGGAGCAGAAGCTGTGTTTCACTCTCCAGAAGTCTTAAGATCCTGTAGTGGGTGTTGTGGGTAGCTGGTGAGTGTCAGCCGACCCTGCGCCCCAGCTGCCCCGGTGCTTTTCTGACCGGAAGAGGGTTGTGGCCCTATGTAGGCCGGATTTCTCTCTCCCCAACCAGAGCAGTCTCAGGTCCCGCGTGATTGGACTGGAACAGAAGCTGTGTTCCACTCACCAGCAGTCCCAAAATCCTGCGGCGGGGGTCGTGGGTAGCTGGCGGGTGTCAGGCAACCCTGCGCTCCCGTTACCCCGGTGCTGATCCGGCCGGATGAGGCCTGTGGCCCTACTCAGGCCGGTTTCTGCTTCCCTAACTAATGCAGTCTCAGGTCCCGCGCAATTGGATTGGAGCTGAAGCTGTGTTCCACTCACCAGCAGTCCCAAAATCCTGCGGCGGGGGTCCTGGGTAGCTGGCGGGTGTCAGGCAACCCTGCGCTCCTGCTACCCCGGCGCTGATCCATCCGGATGAGGCCTGTGGTCCTACTCAGGCCGGTTTCTGCTTCCCTAACTAATGCAGTCTCAGGTCCCGTGCAATTGGATTGGAGCAGAAGCTGTGCTCCACTCACCAGAAGTCTTAAGATCCTGTGGCGGGTGTTGTGGGTAGCTGGCGAGTGTCAGCAGACCCTGTGCCCCAGCTGCCCTGGTGCTTTTCTGACCGGAAGAGGGTTGTGCTCATTATGGTTTTATTAGCATTTACCTTGACTGTTAGCTAAATTTGAGCATTGATTTCATACATATTTTGTGCCCTTTTGTCTTCTTTAGAGAAAAGACTAAACATTTATCAGCCCATAATTTATATTGGATTGTGTATGAGATTTTACTGCTAAAATATGTAAATTCTAGTTATTAAACCCTTATTGAATTTATGGCCTGAAAATATCTTGTTCATCTCTTTGGGCTGTCTCTTAGTTTTACTCAGTGTTTCACTTGTGGTACAGAGGCTTTGAGATCTGTCACTTCTTGGTACTGTTACTTTATATCTCGGGGTACACATGACATATACATTCACCCACACAGTTATTTCACAGTAAGTGTAAAACTAAGAAAATACTTGACAAAATCAGGAGAAATCCTGCAAGGCAGGAAATATATGTGTGGTGAATGTTTAACTTAATTTGCTTTTCATGCAATAAACAGTGAATTCAATAAAAATGGATCATCTTCTATTTGGTGTTAATTTTGGTCTTAATTGTCCTAGAGAATCGTTCTGACTGGGAGGAGTGAAACATTGATTAAGCTCTTTGATGGATATGTAAACCTGAGTTAGAATGATTTAAACTGATTACCAAGATCAATAAAATCAAAATACAAATACCCAACAAATGGGAGATAGAAGTAGAGAGTTATACTTATGCTTACTATATGTATGGACAGAGAGGAGAGAATTTATTCTATAATATTTTATATTTTAATCATCCTAAATCATCCATAGGAAAGAATGGGCAAACCACTTAAGGCATGACAACTGAGGTCAGGTACTCTCATATCTGCTTTAAATACATTGTGATACATTGTAACTTGTGTCTATTCGATGAATTAGACAAGTATATAGCAAAACCAAATAAAAAATAAAGCAATAAGTATAGACTCCTGTATAAAATTTTAGATTGGCCATACTCATAAGTGAAAGAAGTACCAAGAACAATTGAGAATTGAACTAACATTTCTAGAGAAAGCTTTTTTTTCCACTGAAGATCTTTTCTTTTTCCTTTTCTTTTGCTTTTGCTTTTGCTTTTGCTTTTCCTTTTCCTTTTTTTTTTTTCTTTTTTTTTCTTTTTTTTTTCTTTCAGTCCAGTTGTTATCCTACTCTGGGTCTGCCCTCCCACAGTTCTTCATCCCATTCCTACTCGCTGGTCTCCAAGAGGATGTCCCCACCCCACCCCCTGCAGGCCTTACCACTCCCTGGGGCCTCTCAAAGGTTAAAGGCATCTTCACCCACTGAGGTCAAACCAGGCAGTCCTCTGCTGGCCATATGTCTGTCGGGGCAGGGAGGCTCAGAGCAGCTTGTACATGCTGCCTGGTTTTGGCTCAGTGTCTGAGAGATCTCAGGGATCTGGAGTAGTTGAGACTGCTGGAATTCCTGTGGGGTTACTCTCCTCCTGAGCTTCTTCAAGACTTTTCCTAATTCAACCACAGGGTCCCCAATATCAGTCCTTTGGTTGGGTATAAGTATCTGCATCTGTCTCAGTCAGCTTCTTGTTGGGCCTCTCTAAGGACCAGGTATGAAACTAATATTATCTAATCAGATTTGCTCATTGAAAAGCTAATGCCACAAGTCTAATTCAAAGAGCACTTTATGTCAGAATATATATTTACTACTATTGAGGATCATCTTTGCCCCACGTGTCTGCTATGTCTTACGATTAGCTAATTCTAGAATGGAAGCCTTGACAAATAGTGAGACATTTAAAATCTCACCTCTTGGAACCTGAAGACAAACCTCTGTAGTGATTTCTGGGATAAAATAAAATATGTTAGTGTTCATTTCAGTGTGCTACAAAATTTTATTACACTTAATGATTAAATTTTAGAAGGCTCTTTTGTGGTTTTTATTATGAGCAAGAAATAAGAAACCACATATTTGTTTTGCTGGCTACTGGACAACAAGGTTTAAAAACATACACACACAAACCAAACCAAACCAAAACAAAACAAAACAAAACAAAAAACTTGCATTCATCAATATATACTTCAATGCACCTTGAGAATACTGACAAAAATGCTACAATAAATTATTACATATTGAACTTACATAGATACTTGGAGAAATTTACAGGTGTCATAACTGTTCCAGTCTCAGGATGGTAGAGAGAATTTTGTTCCATAACATTTAGACAGGAGTTTTAATTATTTGGTTAATTTTGTTTTGTTTTGTTTTGCTTTGTGGTTTTGTTTATTTGTTTTACTTTTAGCAAATAAAAGGAAGATATTCCCAAGAGACTATCTTTTCAATAACTGTACAGTTTCTTTAATCTAAATCATGCTTTAAGGAAATATGAATAATTCCATCAACCAGTAGAATTAGTGATGATGCACCTTTGTTAATAGAATATAAGGAAAGATGTCTAGCTAAGATTACTCTTGTGGAATGGATACAGTACCAGATGAACAGTGCATGTGAAATTTCAGTCAAGCTAGAAAAACACATATTACACATCTTAACAGGAGTGAGTCGAAGAAAGTAAGACTATGAAAATATAGTGCAGTCCCCTTTAATCCCAGTACTCAGGAGACAGAGAGAGATGAATCTTTGTGTTTGAAGCTTGCTTGGTGTACACAGCAACTTTCAAGATAGCCAGGACTACACACATACACACACACACACACACACACACACACACACAAAGTTTCAAAACAAACAAACAAAAGGGACCACTGTACTCGGTAACAAAATGAAGACAGATTGTAAGACTTTTTTTGCCCCCATACAGATTATCACATTTTCTTACTGGCAGAAAATTTCAAATAGTTCTTGTATTCAAAGACATGTTTGAGTATGTTATTTATAAGGTACATGGTTTTTTTTTAAAGGTATACTTAAAAAGTCTCTGTGAAGTAAAGGTGATATTTTCACACTAAGCATGAAAGAAGTTCATATTTTTTAAAAACTGGGAACTTCCTTTGAAATAAGATTCATGGAAAAGGTTTTTGTTGATGTAGGATTGTCGTGGCTGAAAATTCTGTGTGTCCAGTGGGAAAAGGAAAGGCATTGAGTCTAAGTACTTGAAAGTTCCGAAATGGTTTGCTCCAACCCATTTTTAAAGTTGTCTTAATAATTGTTTTAAGCTAGACTTTGAATTAACCTTTTACAATCATAATAACTGTGACCCTTTATGAATAGTTTACAAGAATAGCTGAATGACATTAAAGAAGACAGGAATTTATGAGCTGCACCTAAGCAGAAAGTATCTCTGTGTAATTAGTGGACGAGACAGAAGCATACATCCCGTGATTTAGTATGCACAGCCAATGATTTGTGAGGTTTCCTTTTTTATCAATGACAATGATTAAGAACACCTGTTTGAGGGAAAAAAAATTATAAAATTAATCATGGAAACAGACTGTGAATCACTGTAGCACCAGGTAAACATCCAGCTCTGTTGCCTTCTCTAAAAATACACCAGAGCTGAAGATAAACATGGTGACAATCCCATGCCTTCTTAGTCAGAGACATGGAAGCAAATAACATCTAGAAGAATGGAAGAGGTGTGCACCTTTGTTTGACACACATGCAATCATAACTATCTCTTTTTTCCTAACCTTATTTGTTTATTTGGAGTCAATTAATCACGTGCTACTCTTGGGGCCTAGGGCAACTCAAGAAAGTACTTAAATCTCTGAGCTATACCGCACCCTCCCTCCTTTCTTTCTGTTTTATTTTTGAGACTGGGTCTCCTTCAATTTCTCAGGACAGCTTGGAACTCGTGTGTACTTCATGTGGGCTTTAAACTTGAATCATCCTACCTTAGACCACCAGGAAACTGTGACTGTTTAAGAAACCATTGCTCTCAGTCTGGCCTCCATTTCAGAGTCTACTCAACATGCATGCAAAGCAAGAAACATGGCTCTTTGCCACATTAGATCCCTTTTGCAAAACATGTTTTAGGGGAAAAAAGTCTTAAACTACTAATGAGATATATTCAAACAATAGTATTTCATCTTTATCTCTTCCTGTAAATTTTCTATTTGTACTTTAGAAAAATCTTTATGAGGTGTGAGAGATGTTGTAGCTCAATGGTATAGCACTTTCCTAGAAGCTAAGAAATTGTGTGTGTATGTGTTGTGTATATATGTGTCTATATGGAAGGAAGATATAATGAGAGCTTTGGAAATTATAGATAGGTAACTTGGGGTACTGGTTACCTCTAAGGGCATAAAGAATGATGTCATGGGCACACACACATGTTTCAACAAGACTACTGATGATTTTTCATTAAAACCTTATAACAATAAAGTAAACATTCACTGGATGCCTTCGTTTACGTTTCTATTACTGCTTTCTTCACAAGTTAAAAAAAAAAAAAAGCCAAACAGAAAGATGCCCTATAAGAATTAGTGAACAACTGGCTATTTGAGACTGCTGCCTTAGAAGGTAGAAAAGGAGAGAGGGAGGGATGAGGAAGGGAGGGAGGGAAGGAGGGAGGAAAAAGGGAGGCAGGCAAGGAGGGAGGGAGGGAGGGAGGAGGCAGGAAAGGAGGGAGGAAGGAGGGCTACAAAAACAGGAAAGAGAAACTATTCAGTAGAGTTAGTGTTCTTGGCAGCTTCTGTCAAGGGGCATTTTGGGAATGTTATCCCCCCACAATGAGAAAAAGTAGCAAAGAGTCAAGAATATGTTTGTGCTGGCATCTAATTCTTAATTATTCACTTTGACACAAGGCCATGCATTAACATCTTGAACATTCAGGTAGCTGCTCGTGTTTGAAGACTGAGTGAGAAAGGAAACACATTGTTAGTCTCTATACCTTTCTTCTTTTTATTTTAATAAGAAATGGTATCATTGTAGGCAGACAATTTGATGTCATATTTTCTATGATATTTTCACAGTGCGCACCAGGGTGTCTGTACTCTGCAGCTATATGACATGCAGGGGATTTTTTTTTTTCTTTCTGCACATCAGAGCCTCAAAAAACAAGCTCCACGGCTCCAGGCACAAAGACTACCAATAAACATTCCATCTTTTCATTTTCTCCTTTGTGATTTAATAAAGAAAAGACAGGGCCATGGGTTTTGACTATTAGACAGCAAGCGTTTCGGAAGTAATTTCTCTCCTTGCCTTTCTCTGATGACCAAAGAGCCCTTCCCACCCCTGCCTCTCTGCTCTGTTGGCTGGTGAGCTGACAGCTCAGTAGGGATTGTCATGAAGAAACCTGCTAAGAACAGTCATTGGCCTCTAGATGATCACAGTGAAGGACGTGGGAAGCCTCTGTGGCCCTGGGACCTGTGTGCTGCTCCCCCCCACTCCACCCCTGCCCACCCCAATCCATGTCTCCTCTGCGTGGGTGTGGCTTGCAGACACACCTGGTAGACTGCAGGCCACTCTTGTTCCTATACTAGCAAAGCAGCCAGGTTGCTAGGAAGCTGCCCTGTGAGCATCCCTTGATCTATTTTTAAATTTCCACGCTTGTTTCCTTTCTGAAAAGAAGCAAAGAATGAAAACCGCTTGGCTTTCTCCTCCTTTCAGAGACAAAGTAACCAACAAGGCTAAGATCTGTTGTGAAGTTAAAAAGCATTTGCTAATTAAACTCCTTACTGTTATGGTATTTGTGCCCGTCTAGTTTCTGCTTAATTAATTTCCAAATAAGGCAGGTCTCCGTAGAGGTGAAAGCCAGTGTCTATAAGCAATGTAGGTGAAATTTTCTGGTACGTTTAAAAAACAAAATCCATTATGACATTCTTGAACCATTATCTTCCAGGCATTTAACAATAACCCATTGTAAGACCCCTGGAACTTTCTAACATGGGGACTAAATGGGAAATTTGGAGGGCTATTGAACAGTGTGAGTTTTCACAGCTGATACACAGAAAACTATTTAGCACAGGTGTTCCTGGTAACTGTGAAATGCTGGGGAAACGCAGACTTCTCGAGACTTAGATTCCCTGTCTTGTGTGGGATGGAGGCTTACGGAACTTGTGAAATATATGCAATATAAATAAAAGAAGAGCAAAATTAGCTTTCCACAGAACTCCAGAAATTGTTCCTTGTATGGAAGAGCCTTCCTCCTTGGCCACTGGTAGCTAGCAGTTTTCTTGGTATTTTTTTCCCCAAGTTAAAATGAATTCAATTTCAAATGTTGTGAGGGAATTTTTAAAATGATGTGTTATATGCATGCAGGTGTGAAGAAATCTGGTGGAATCACAAGTGTACAAGTCTTCATATGTCATGTTTTTTTTTTCCTCTCCAAAGATTATAAAAGCAGAAAGATTTTTTTGTTGTTGTTGTTCCTCTGCAGACCTCTTCCACTGACCAACATCAATTTATAACAAGGTCAGCAGCTGGCTGCTATCTGAATCTAGATGTTATGACTGTTATAGTTTCTAGAATCCAGACTAATAATTTAGCATTCATATTTGGGAGATCATGAGTTGCTATGTTTGCTGCCATTCATCTAGACTTCCATGGAGTGTTTAGAAAAATGAAATTTTATTTTTAGAAGAAGATTTGCTCATAATTTTTTATTCTATGTATGCTTGGAGGGGCTTGGGTGTGTGTATGTGCACCACCTAAATGTAAGTATGCAGTGGGGCCATTAGAGGGCAATAGAATGCCTGAAACTGAAGTCACAGGTAGTCATGAACCACTCTATGTGGGTCTGAAAACTGAACCAGGGTCCCCTTTACCGAAAGGATGGACCATTTAGAGACTGCCATATCCAGGGATCCATCCCATAAGCAGCTTCTAAACGCTGACACCATTGCATACACTAGCAAGATTTTGCTGAAAGGACCCAAATATAGCTGTCTCTTGTGAGACGATGCCGGGGCCTAGCAAACACAGGAGTGGATGTTCACAGTCAGCTATTGGATGTATCACAGGGCTCCCAATGGAGAAGCTAGAGAAAGTACCCAAGGAGCTAAAGGGATCTGCAACCCTATTGTTGGAACAACATGATGTACTAACCAGAACCCCGGAGCTCTTGTCTCTAGCTGCATATGTATCGAAAGATGGCCTAGTCGGCCATCACTGGAAAGAGAGGCCCATTGGACTTGCAAACTTTATATGCCCCAATATAGGGGAATGCCAGGGCCAAAAGAATGGGAATGGGTGGGTAGGGAAGTGGGGGGCGCTATGGGGGACTTTTGGGATTGCATTGGAAATGTAACTGAAGAAAATATGTAATAAAAATATTAAAAATTAAAAAAAAATAAAAAGTATTTCTCAGCAAAAAAAAAAAAAAGAATGCAAAGAATATGATAAATCATTTTAATGCACTTGTTTCCAGAACTTGAAAAACTAAGTTCTTTGAATTCTTTGGTAAAATAAAAAATATTGGAGTAAAATTTTGCTTTAGCAAGTTTTAAATAATTTTTTACTTTTGCAAAAATTCTCTGGAAAAGTTTTTTCCAAATAAAATTATAATCACATAATTATATTTATTAATAAGCATAATACTTCATAGACAAATAAAATGTATATAGATACATATCTTAAAAAAAAAAGATTATATCATCTTTCTAGTTCCAAAATGCTCATGTTTTGAGGGGATCACGAATTGACATATTTCCATACAGGCTTGGGCTTCCTTTTACCACTTTCACTGACTTCATTTTTCCAGAGTGAGTAGTTAGTGTGAAAATATGAACATTCCTAGGAAAGTTTGTATGACGCCTGCCTGCTTGAATTATAAATTAGTTGTTCATTAGAACCCAGTTTAATTTCATGTTGGTAATATGATAACGACAAATTTTTTTCCACATTCTTTTTTATTAGTATTCAGAGAAATGGTATATAAGAAGTATTATTACTATTACTACTTTAATAGATGAAAAAATTCCAGGAACCTGAGGTTACTTGTTTTAAGCAGTCTAAGAAGCACTGAATCCCAGAACCTGGGCACCAAAATGTTGTTTTATGTCATCTCTCTTGGTTATTTAGCTTCCCAACATTCCAAAAAAAATGTCTGAGAGTAATTGGTTTAAAAAAAGAAAGATTTATTTTGGTTTCAGAGAGTTCAATCTATGGTCAGTTGTTCCTGTTGCCTTTGGGACTGTGGGAAGGCAGTGCATGATGGTAAGGAAAATGGGTACAGTGACTTCATGAGGGGAGAAGAAATCTGCTTCCATTAATCCCCATAGAGAGCACACTCCCAGTGCTCTGAGACCTCCCATTGCTCCTCGGGCTGTGCTTTGAGTTTGAAAAGTGCCTCACAGGTTCATGGTCTGAACACTTAGTGCCCAGCTCATAAAGCAATTGTGAAAGGTCATGTCATTGCTGGGAATAGATCATAAAGAGGAAGTCTTGGATGCTTTGATCTTGCCCTTGAATCTCTATTTTCCCTCTACTTTCTGTCTTGTATCATGTAAATCAGTTTTACCACAGCCCCTGGAGCCATGAGTGCTCTCTCCCAAATATGAGGGATGGAGACATTCTGAAACCATGAGTCAAAATACACTTCCCAAACTGTGATGAAATATGATTTCTTAAAGGTTCTGCCACCTTGATCCAAAAGAGAGAAATACTAATCCTGGACTTTCTACTGACCACCTTCACTTAGGTAAGGTACAAAAACTTGATCTACCCATCTCACCTGGTTGTTGTGAAGAGCAAATGAACTGCTATCTATAAAACACTCAACTAAAATTTCAGGTTTTCATTATCAGAGTGTAGTGCAGAGCATCTTTGGACCAAAGGGTTCAATCTGACTCATCGAGGTTCCCGCTGTTTAGCTGCAATGTCTGAGCATTATTGCACATGCACCACAGCACTTGTGCATATTTTCAGTTGCATGTGTAAGAGCAGAGCACCCGTCTTAGAAAGAAGAAACCAGAAAAGCAGAACATTGATCAAGACAAAAAATGTGAGAAAGATGTAATGTTTGCCTACAGATCATAGGTAACAATGGAGGTCATCATTGTTCCTACTTTGCCTTTTGGGATATTTTATGGCTTGTGGATCCTTTGGTATCATAAAGTGAAAAATCATTGGTGAGATATTGGTTTTCCTTTCTCAGATATCAGGCATACTTGGAAGCCTGATATGGACATTCACTAATCTAATATTAATCACTTACCATGTGTTCCAGAGGAGCATGAGAAAACAAGTGTTGACACACCATGCACTGGGTTTGGTACTGACCCATCAAGTAGTATAACCTGTAATAGTCTGAGCACTATAATATCATTGCTGAGTTGACAAAACTGGCAAAGACAATCCTATAAGTTATTCGTGTTCATGCATCATTGTCCCAGAATCTACCACATTCTTAATACTATGCACTATATACTGTGTACTATGTACTGTGTACTGTGTACCATAAACCACTAGATCAGAGGTTCTCAACTTCCTAGTGCTGTGACCCTTTAATACATTCCTCATAATGTAATGAATCCCAACCAGAAAATTACTTAACTGAAATTTTACTGCTGTTATGAATCACAATGTAAACATCTGATATTCAGGATATATGATATACTACTACTGCACTATATAGTAAGTAAGGATGCCTCACCTACAACTATACCCTGGCTCAGCTGTGTGAGAAAATATATAGGAAACCAGAAAAATGAGTTAGCTCTGATATTGCTAAGAGGATAGCTGAGGAAGGTAAGGGGACATGAGGTACGTTTTCAAGACGTGGTTATTTTTTTTATTTTAGGCCTGGTTCCTAGCCCCATGTTCCCAAAAATAAGACTCAGAAAAAAAATATGTTTACAAATATCTTGGTCATATAGATAAGCTCTATCTCTGACTAGATCATAATTTAAAAATCCACTTATTCTAATCTATGTTCTTCCATAAGGCTGATTACCTGTGCTCAGTTGTCCTGAATCAGTCTTGTCCTATCTTAGCTGGTGAATCTCCTACTTGGCATTATCCCAGGTTCCTTTCTGCCTCCTCAAAGTTCCACCTCCTATTTCCTGCCTAAGGCATAGGCCTTCAAATTATTGGTAGGTGCCACATACAGACAGACAAAAGATAGTTTCCCTACAGTTATTCATTCATCACCACTTGGCTTCTAAACCTCTGTAGAAAAAGTGATGGCGAGACTGACATTAGAAAATGGAGCTGGGGAGGGATGCTGTGGTTTTCTCTACATCTGGACTTGTCATTCTCACCAGTCTTTTCAGATAAAGACAGTACTTACCCACCAGGCAGTGGTGGCGCATGCCTTTAATCCCAGCAATTGGGAAGCATAAGCAGGAAGATTTCTGAGTTCGAGGCCAGCCTGGTCTACAGAGTGTGTTCCAGGACAGCCAGGACTACACAGAGAAACCCTGTCTCGAAAACCAAAACCAAACCAAACCAAAACCAACCAAAACAAAACAACAACTACAACAACAACAACAAAACAAAAAACAAACAAAAAACCAAAAAAAAAAAAAAAACCAAAACAAAAGAGGAAGTACTTACCCTATTTGTGTTAGAGGATCCAAACTACTGCCTCCTTCCCTCTGAGTTTGAACTCATTTCAAAGGCTCAGAGAAGTTCCATAAATGTGGGGCTCAAGGTGGTTAGTATTACAGAAATATTCAGACAAGAGAGAAATGTATAATAGTACTCTTCCTCCTAACATAGGAGTTGGGGCAACTGACCCCTCCCCCAACATTCATAAGAAACAGGGCTTTAAAATGGGTAAATCATTCAGTCTGTGGGTATTCACTGAAAATTCCAGCTACTGAAGAGGCTGTAGCAAGAGGATCCCAATTTCAAGGCCTGTGTATACCACAGAAAAGTTCAAAACCAGCTTGAACAACTTGGTTACCTTGTCTCAAAAGAAACAAAATAAGATTGGGATAAGGATAAAGTCCAGTGGTAGACCAGTTATCTAGCATGTTCAAGGTTAAAACACCAGTACTGAAATTAAGAAGAAATGAACAATAGAGTGATCTCTCATTTCCCTACTAGTGAAACAAAAGGAAACCATATTTTAGTTCAAGAAGGGAAATGTTTTTTCCCTAAAACAACTTAGAGCTGAATCATGAAGTGCAAAGAGGTATCTGCAGAAGTGAGGAAAAGAATTCTAGACAAACACCATTACATCGGCAAGGAGGACGATTCATGAGGACATTGTATGAAAGCCAGGCAAATAAATAAAAGCAGACTTCCTTTTACAATTCTGATCTCTGTATATTTTACTACCCATGATTTTATTTGGACTTCCTAAACAATAGTTAAAGGTAAAATTCTAATACAAACTAATAATCTTATTTTACTTGCAAGTGTGGAGAAAAGAATAAATAAGGTATGTACTGCATATAGCATATATCAAGCAATGAATTATCATTAGCTATTAGTGTTACTGATACAATTGTATATACCAGTCCCATTGCTATTGTTTAAATTACTAGTGTTACTGACAACTTCCAATGGCAAGTGAGTAGAATAATCAGTAAGTCCTATTCTTAGCAAGGACCAAGCTAGTGTTTGGTGAGATCAAACCTATATCACCTGTACGTGGCAGAACTAAGACTTGATGACATGGTATGTACAGAAGCCAGAATCTCAGTGAACACTTTCATGAAATGTAAAAGTTGTCCTTTAATGTGAACAGGTTAGCTTGACTCTATCTCATAGGCACTGACTTAGGACTCATCATGACCCATAGCTCAGCAGGATGCATACATTCCCATTCCCATTTACTTCTCTCAAAGTCTCATAGCAGTGACCTGGGGTGGACCAGGTGAATGTGCCATGTAGCATGGGTCACCTCACAGTGGGAGAGTCAGAAGCTTAGAGAACTCATGATTTTACAAAGAGTTGACCCTTCCCAACCTTTGTCTGAAGAGAGATAATATGCTCATCATCCTGGTGAGGAAACAGATCTGCTTGCCATTTGAGATGGAGGCAAGACCTCTGCCTGCTGAGGTTGTGTCTATGCAGGTATCCTTGGAAATGGAAGGCTCAAGCAAAACGTGGTATGAACATGTAGAAAAACACAACTGGCTCTCAACAAGCAGATTGGTAGAAAGACACTCACAAAGTATGTTTTCCAGTAATAGCCCTCAGAGAAACACAATGGATACAAATAGCGAAGGGCTTATTGATAAGCTTGGTAAGTAAGTACCATTGGAAATTTCTTTTATAGCTTTTTCTCAAGCATCAGCAGAAAATAAAAGTTCTGTGGCAGAGAAACCTAACAAGATCTTTGTCCCATGACATTAGGGATGCAGAACACCTAGGAGGACAGGTTTTTCAGATGTCCCCAATACCTAAGAGTCTCTCCAGTGTAAATATTATAATTTCCAGAATGTGATGAATAATAATTGGCACTGCTAAAGACAGACACATGATGGAGAGAAGAACTAGTCACTGGTTTCAGAGGATATAGCCAGGGAGGGCTGAAAAGCAAGAATTAGCCCAACTAGGTATCCACTTCATGGGGAGACACCAAGGCTAGTGCTTACAGACAGGTGCCTAACATGGCTGTCTTCTGATAGGCCCAAACAGCAACTGACTGAGAAAGATGTAGACACATATACCCAACAATTGGACTGAAGTCTGGGGTGTTTATGGTTGAAATAGGAGAAGGATGGAAGAAGTAGAAGAGGAGGGTGGCCCCATAGGAAGACCAGCAGTCTTAACTAACCAGGACCCTTGGGAGCTCCCAGACTCTGAGCCACCAACCATGCAGCATACAGCAGCTGGTCCTAGCTTCCCCCAAACAGCTATATATAACAGAGGATTGCCTAGTCTGGCCTCACTGGGAAAAGATGCACCAAATCCTTGAGAGACTTGAGGCCCCAGGGACCCAGGCATGGGGAAGGTCTGGTGGTGAAGGATCATTCTCTTGGGAACAGGGGGGAGGAGGAATGGGATGAGGAACCATGGGAGGGGGGCACCAGGAGGGAGATCAACAGCTGGATGGTAAAATATTTATATTTAAAAAATTGGTTCCTTTCTTTCTTCCAGATATACATGCATGCATGCATGTGTGCGTGCCTGTGTGTGTGTGTGTGTGTGTGTGTGTGTGTGTGTGTGTGTGTGTGTGTGTGTGGCTGAGGAGACCCCGTTTCAAAAACCATTCCCAAGTGATTAATATAATATCACAGGTACTGGTGGCTGCTCTTCCGGGTATATTTTAATGTTTGGTTTTACAAACGAGTGAGATAAATGATTTGTAAATAACTATTATAGAAGCTTACTGTTTAAGAATTCTGTTTTAAAAGCCCCCTCCCAAACAAAGTAAGGAGAATTAAATAGTAATCTTCTAAATCCTTTCTCCTATGTGGAATTAAGAAGGGGTGTTTCATTAAGTATCTACTCTCAGAAACACGAATGCTTCCTTTTACAAGAAAATATATTATCACAGAGAAGTTGTACTAGGCATTATATTTGTGTTTGTTTCTCAGCTTTGGAGATATTAGGTCTTTGAAATACACAGCAGGAGGAAAATCATGTTAGCTTCACTCATTTGTGCCAACAGTCACATGCCCAATTTATCTTGAGTCTCTCAATTCCACCATCCATACTTTAATCAAAAAGAGGTGCCAAGGTGAGCCTGGTTGATTGTCTGCATAAGCACATGTTAATTTTAAACTTCAGTTTGTCCGGATACCATCATGCCATGTCAAGACTCCTCATAACTCTCTTCTACCATTCAGCATTTTCAAAGTGCTCTGTCCCATAAGCCAGAGGCTACACAATCATGTTCATGTTCTCCCTGGGCACAGAGCAGGTAGACGCAGTGGCTCCAGGATACCCTTCAGATACGCACTGAATTATGTGGAGCTGTTCATTCTACTTTAAATATGTACACTGGAATCCAATGACTGGCTAGTACAATATTGGATCCCAAGAGGGTTAGACTACAGTGGGATATTTATCTAAAGAAAAAAATAGTGGAATTAGATTTTTGTTTGCACATGAGGATGAGAATAAGATTCTAGAATGAAAAGTTGATTACATCCTATATGAGAATGTTAATTCAATCCCAAATTAATAATTGAGTAATTCTTAGGATAACAAGATGATAATTGGTGCCAAGAAATATAAAGCATGAAAATCCCATTATTTTCTATAGAATTGGTATTGCATGTATCTCATTGATGTTCATTGGCTTACTTTTTAATGATGGAGATCATGAGGTCTGGGAAATCAGAAATTACCAGGCTTAAAATATAATATGTTCTCTTCACAAAATAAAATACAGCCTCGGAAATTATTTTGACTGATAAGTCACAAAAATCCAAATCTATCAGGGCAAGTACACTCCAATTATTGGCTTAAGTGCTACAGTGAAGATAGCTTCTCCTTCAGATTATAAGTGGTGTTGGCAAACATTGTCTAACTAGTTTTATTTTGATTCTCAAATGACCTTGGTATTTAATCTTTTAGATAGCAGTGAATGAATTCCTGTTCAAAGATAAAATCAAAGGTCCATCAGAAGATGGAACGCTAAGGTCCCATTAACAACTGTCAACTTTGCCTTTCCTAGATGCTGTAAATTATCACTAAAAGAATTTGGGAATGTCTATAATAATGAGACAGATTCAATGGCTACAGCTAGTTCTGTTATAAATATGATGGGAAACACCTGTGAAAAGAATCTGAAAGGGTGAAATAAGCACTTTATTATGTGTAGTTCTCCATGTTGCAAATAATGTTACCTCCCAAACTGTACAAATGACAGGCATAGTTGTTAGTTACTATAGGTTTCTGTGGGTTCCACACAAAGGGTGCATCAGTCATGGCCTACAGTTTGCAGTATCAGAAGGCTGTAGTAAATCAGAGTTCCAGCATCTCATGATGTGACTTGGGAAGGTAACTTCCCAAGTTTTCACTGCCTTTGGAAAGACTCTCAATCTGGAGAACTGTTGTCTAGGAACATGGATTCCATGAAAGGTGGCAATTGCCTAGGACTCCTCACCATTTGAGAGAAAGAGCAAGAATGAGTGTCAAAAGGATTAAAGCTTATATTATATTAAATGTGTTATACATATATTACAGCAGACTGGGAAAAGCCCTGTGTTCACTTATATCTATATTCTTCAGATGTAGGGGAACTGGGGACATTTAGAGGTCATCTGCTTTATATAGAGATAGTCTAATCTTCTTTTCTCACTATATAGCCAAGGAAACTGAGTTGCAAAGTGGCTAATTACCTTGTCCAATGTACCATAGCCTGATGCAGTATTGCAAGAGCCTAAATATCCTCATAAGATGCTAAACTCTCTGGCAAGAGAAGGGCAAGAATGGACAGACAGGGCTTCGGAAGACTCAGGGGCCTTTCATTAGATCAGCTGTATTTCCATTAGTTTTGTGTATTAGCTTTTTTTTTGCTAGATGTCTTTGAATGAAATGGTTCTGCTGGTTGGAAATAATGTGAAAATGATTGCTTTTAATAAATTTTGTTTGATAAAGCTTTTCAGGTTTAATCTTGAGCTGAAAAGATATTCTGACCAAGTTATGCATTTTTTTCCTGACCTTATATCATTTTATCTAAAAATTATTTTGTTACTTATAAATAGATAAAAGTTTTAATAATGAGTTTTTCTGTCTCAATATTTGAAAATGTCAGTTTTAATCCTTTTATCAATAACTTAATTAAACCAATTTAAAACATTATTTCATTGAATTCTTTTCTCCCATTCATTGTGGTTGATAGGGGAGAATTTGGGTAACATCAATATATACCTTTGAAAAATTGTTATCTAGTCAGGGATATAGGAATGCCTTCACATGAACTTGGATCTTTCATGTCTTTCCATCAATGTCATCTTAAAACCTGCCACATCTACACAGTAAAACAGGAGCAAACCTCAGGAAGACACATGAAGAGAAAAGAAACCCTTCATGTGAGGTCTGTTGATACCTTGGCCAGTTTTCTGAAATTTGCTTGAAGATTGTGAGCTGTCTTTAAATATAACATCTTAGAGACTCTGTTCATCAACTGGCATTAGTTTACTTGCTTAGAGTTTATAAACTGTCTTTGATTCTTCTAAACGCATCTTTACATCTGCTAAAACCTCCATGGCCATTCAAAATGTTGCACCTTTGCTGAATAAATATTGCCATCTTCAAACACTTATTAACACCAACATGGAAACTACAAACTTATGTATATTACCCAATGTAACCAAAAGGTGGGCATCTTTTACATAGATAGGTAGAGACATAGGCAGTTATATAGATCTGTAGATATATCTCAACAAATTGCCCTTGGGAAACTTGACAATAAGTACGAGTTCTTGCAACCTTCCTTTATCATAGACTTTTGCTTATCATTTTTACTCATCCCTTTCCTCAGGAAGTAGGCAGACAACATTTCTGAGAGAAAAGGTAACTTGTACAGAATGGAAACATGCATTTGATTAGCACCTCTATCCCTAAAAGTGCATACTCCCACATCTCATCTGTATTTTACCTGGAAAGTTAGAACCCTTCCGGTTTCAGTGTTCAGTGTCTGTCTCCCCAGCACCTTACCTTAGAAAGTACTAAAAAACATCTCACAAACATTTAGAAGGGAGAAGGGAAACTCAATTGATTTTCTGAAAGCAATTTGTTAATTAACATCAAAGGAATGAATTCTGACTTGCATAGCCTAGTGAGTGGCATTTTTCCATAGTCCTGGTTGCTATAGTGATAAAGGAAACTCGTTTGTTCTGGGTCACTCCTAAATTTGTGCATGAAAGCATAAGAGATTATTCCTGTCTAATCAAGTTATATGGAAAGTTGAAGGGGAGGTGCTGTGTTTTATAGCCATCAACCTCCAAAATAATAAAACACAATGGCTGAGAAAAAGGTGATTATATCATCCTTAAAAAAAAAATAGAGCAGAGACTTTCTAACTGACCCCAGAGCCTCTTCCAGAAAAGTATCTTTTTGTCCCCCTTGCACTAATATGAAGAATGTGGAATCAGGTTTCTTAAAGGGAATTAGAGTACATATTGAAAAACTCTACAACCCGACTTTGCATAATGAATGAGGAGTAGGGTGTGCATTCATTAAACAATTTTACTTTTGAACTTAAATTCTACAGCATGTCAAATGCCTCACTAGCTCTGCATTGCCAGGAAGCCAAGTTCTGTTACAATTAACATAATTGGGAGAGCTGGAATGGCGAGGCTGTGGCTCACCTCTTCTTTACCAGATGTCCTGGCCCCCGTGGTGTATAGATTTAAGCATATTTGCACATTAGTCTTCTGCCCAACACCTCTGTTACTCCTGGAGCAGATGGTAGTACTGTAAGTCATTATTGGACTTCCTGTGTCAACCCAAACATTATTTTTATAAAACACTGCAGTTATAATATATTTTTTATTTTTATTGTTACAACCATCCTTGCCAAGAGAATTGTGTAGAAGTAAATCCCAGTCTTTATTCTGTCACTTTTAAGGCATATGATTTTATAAAATCCTTTAATATATTTGATTCTACAATCATTTTAACCTATAAAATTAGGATAATAGACTCATATACTGAGGAGTTTTAGGGTATTTTTTGTATTTGGCATCGATTGATATATAGCTATTTATATACAATGTTTCGCAGTATACTCTGTGGAGTTCTGAATGAGAATGGCCTTCCACAGACTAATAGGTTTGAATTCTTATTTCCAAATTAGTTAATATGTTTGGAAAAGACTAGCAAGTGTGACCTTGTTGGAGTAGGTGTTACCTTGTTGGAGAAGGATACTGCTGTGGGTAGGTTTGCAGTTTCAAAAGCTGACACCATCCCTGTGCATTTCCACCCTGCCTGCTGTCCACTGATCAGGATATAAAGTTACTCCTTGGACACCATAGTCTTTGCCATGATGATAACAGACTAACTCTGAAACTGAAAGCAAACCCCAACCTAAAGGTTTTCTTTTGTAAGAATTACCTTGGTCATGTTGCCTATTCATAGCAACATGAAAATAACTGAGACATGCTACTATGAGTATTTTTTTATTTCATTCAATTCTAGTGGTTAGGAACATGTATCTTTGTAACTAGGTGATGCTAGCTTAAGACTTAGATATACTTTTATACTTAATGTTATACTTCGATATCAACCATGAAACTACATCTGGAGGCTCCAATGAGGCAAGGCACCTGCTCCCAAGCTCACTCATGTGGTTGCTGGAAAGCCACCCTTTTCTGCTTGCTGAGGTCAATATCCTCATCATGTGGTGTCTCCCTACAGCTGGCTCTCTGCAGAATGAGCTATCAATGGAGAGAGAGTGACAGAACAAGAAAACGTACCCAAAGAAAAGCCTTAGAATATTTACATAGTAATTTCAGAAGTGATGCTGCTCACCTTGCCTGTTTTATTTAGAAGCACATGGCTAACATCAAAAGAGGTGAATAAATCCACACCCCAAAAAGGGGAAGTAAACTCTTCCACTTGAAGATCTGAGCTTCATGAAAGCTATAGACACATCTGTGCAACCACCTAGTGTCCCTAAGAGCCATAATTCTCATCATATCACATCAAAATACATACCCTTCCCAAGTCAGCCAAAGCCATGTCTTAGAGTCTCATCACAAGGTCCAGAATTTCATCATCTCAGTGAAGTTCAAGTACAGGGAAGACTCATTATTTACACCTAATTCTTTACGTGTGGCTTGTTGAGTTCTTCTGAAAATGTTTTCTGTCCACAATACCCAGTACACATAAACACACACGCACACACACACACCACACACACACACACACACACACACACACACACACACACAGAGGTCAGATATATAGCAGCTAGAAAATTCTGAACTCAACATGGAAAATTCTGTACTGATCATGGATTGATAGGTACTTGAGTTTCAATAGTCCATAGCCGCTGTAGATTCCAGCTAGCCAACATGGGACACTGAGTAGGTCCTATACTGAGAAAATTTCTCTATGGCTTTGACCTCTGTCCCTGCTCTTCCTCTTCTGCTCTTTAAAAGAACATGTCATGAAGAACACAGTTATAACTAGGTAGGTTTATTTTTTCCAGCCTGTTTTCTACCGTTAAATTTTTGAGGTCCAAAGGCCTCCTTTTGTTTTAGTTTATTTCTTTGCTTTTGGTTTCATGTTGGCAATGTCACTGAATATATAATTGCGAAAATTAAATAAATAAATTGAAAAATGTGGCCTTCTGAGAATTGTTAGGCTGTATTCTATTAAACAAAAACTCTATCCTTGATTTGCTTAAAATAAACCATCCTCTACTTCAGGATTCCCCTGAGGATCTTCAGGGCCAATGCCCTGAACATTCCTAACACCCTGCTTTTTAATTCCAAAGCTCTATAACATTTCTGCTAATACCTACAGCAAGTCTTTTGTCTTAACTAAAAATCTCAAGGCCTCACCAAGCTCTTTGGAACTCTAATGATACAGTTTTGAAGTCACCATTGACATTATCTTTAGACTATATCTCATGACAGTACCCTATACATTCAGTTTACTTTATGGTACTGTGTATCATCTAAAAATTCTGAGAATTTTCACACCCATCCTTGAGGTTTGAATCTCTATTTTTCTTCTACTTTTACTATAAGAAGCACGAACAAGCCAAGCAGTATCTGGAAACCCTTTCTTAGCAACTGTTAGGCAGAAGTCCACTATACACTAAGCCTAATGATTCAGATCAAAGCTCCTGCTAGTACTTAGAATGGGAACTTGGTACCCACTGATCACAGGTACTTTTTGTGATTGATTTTCATTACAAGCAAAAGAACTAGAAGGTGAGACCTGATCTTTGAGAGTAAGGAGAAGGAAAGCCCACTCTACAGCCTACTTTAATCTGAAATGCAAATACCACCTGTGCTTGCCTGCAATGTTCTACTTTCCATAAGGACAGCATCTTGTCCAGCCTACACTCTGGAGGGAATCATATGCAACTTCTTGAAGGAATGAGTATGAAGAACTTACAGACATATTTGAAAACCATTCAATTCTACTAATTTTTGTATTTGTAAAATCTATATAAATATTATAATGGATCGCCAGCTAATATTGCTCTCAATATTGTATTATACTGAACTAGAATAAAGAAAACACTTATTTCAGAGAATAGATCAATAGTGATTATTTTTAAGTTAAAGATAAAGACATTTTTTTCTATATACTACCCCAGTCTTCCTAAAAAGTCCTGCAAGAAATGACACTATCATTCTTACTTTACATATGGGTAGCGTGGACTAAGAAACTACATGTTTGGGCTTCATGTTAGCATTTCTAGTAAGCAACAAAAGTGGCATTATACCACCATAAACAATTTATTCTGTTGCACCAAGTTGGATCTCTTTTTGGAAAATAGACCTTTTAAGTGGGAATACATCAGGATCCCTCAGAGATGAGCATTGGGAATATAAAACATTATATCAATTACTTTATAATAACAGAATTTTTGATTCCTGTGTTTTGATGCAAAGGCACTGAGCCTACCTGCCAATGAACTTCAACAAACAGAACACTGATTGGACACACATTCTTACAATGTGTGCATTATGGCTGGAGCTTAGGAGAGACTTTCAAAGCCTCCAAAAGAGTATAGGATATACGATATGTTGAGGGAAATTCGGAATGAGCACTAAGAGTTATCAACAGTAAATCCTTTGACACTTGCCACAGTAGATGCTGCATAGGAAACCACTCTGGAAGTCAGCAGCACACACCACAATTTTCTTTTGCTTGCATCTTTGTGTTGACTAAGCAGCTCTTGTTTAATTTTATCTGCTTTCAACTGAACTGGAGCAAAGTATGAGTTTACTTCAAGATCTGCTCCAAATGTAACTTGTGCTGGCTGATCCTCACTGATCCACTGTGGTAGCCAAAGCATGCCATTTTTATTGAGGTAGGGATGTAGAAAGGGGACCTGTAAAAGCCTCTGATGTCTCTTACAGACTAAACTCTGAGCAGACAACCACTTTCTCTGCTTTCTACTGCCACGACTTATAGGTGGCCATCTCTGAACTAATGGGGTGAGAAAATAAACTCAGCCATCAATAGAAAAGCTAAAAAGTTATAAAGAGCAGACATAACTACAGGAACTAGTAATGAATTCAGAACACTAACAGTCACAAGACATATCAAATTCCTTATGAGGCATCAAGAAAGGGAGAGTCACCAATTACGAGATCTGATATAACTGATCTCCTGTCCTAGCTGAATGGAAAGTAATGCTTAATAAACCTGGCACCTCAGCTTCCTAATTTGTAAAAAAATGTTGGTAAAGATCAAAAGTGATCACTTATGTGAAAGTGAACACCAGTTTCTTGTACATAGCAACAACTCAGTCAAAGCAAAGGAACTAAAACACTGTTCAAGAATTTACATCCTACTGGAGAAGGCAAGAAATCTATTTCTGAAGCAACTAGAAAATGATTATTGGTCAACCTGTAAGCTAGGATAAGAACTCCATAAAATATTGATTCACACAGAGTGGATCCTAGTTAGAAAAGTCATTTTATTCGTGTGCAATGGTGCTCAGCAAGTGAAAAAACTTCAGTTTTCTCTCTTTCATTTCTTAACAATTAATTTCAGGAAAGTATGCATATATTTCCATTCATCTTAACTGTTTGTAAGAAATTCTGGCAGTGAAATGACATGGTTGTCATGGAAGCAATCAAGAATCAGCCATCAGAACTCTGGAGGGGAAATGCAGCTGACCATGATGCTCATTTTTGCAATACAAAAGAGAGTTCTTAGAGCAAGTCACTTGTTAAAGCCAATGCCCATCAACATTTCCACTTTGTGATACCAATTTAAATCCATTAAGGGATATGGTACCGCCTGAGACCAAATATGGACATAAGTAGGTGGGTGTAAGTGATGGCTATGCGTTTTTGTATATTTTAGGCATGGTGTATAGTCATTATATTATTCCTTTGGTAAGAATTGTCCTACACACAAGGTATCTAGACCAAAAGATCATTTATTTTTAACTTCAACCTTCTTTGTACCTACAGTGGGTAAAAACCCTACTCTAGAAGGGATTTCAAGCCATTTGAAAAAATTAAACATGTTCAAGAAAACAGGTGACATTATATACAGGCATATGTACATGCAAAAATCCCACACAAACTGAACCTGCTTGCTTTCTTGCTTTCTTGCTTTCTTTCTTTCTTTCTTTCTTTCTTTCTTTCTTTCTTTCTTTCTTTCTTTCTTTCTTCTCTCTCTCTCTCTCTCTCTCTCTCTCTCTCTCTCTCTCTCTCTCTCTCAACCTCCATTTGAACAAAGTGTGTTTTAAGGTATCATCTTATGCTTTTCTGTACACAAGTTGCCTTGTCACAAACTAGATGACATTTAAACAAGTCATAAAAGATGGATAGGATTTTATTTAAAAAAATACAAAATTGGAAAAGCATACTGTGGAAATATAAAAAAGAATATGACAATGGTAGAGATATGGCCCAGTAGTTAAGAATATTTGTTGCTCTTCCAGAGAACCAGGGTTTGGTTCCCAGTACCCACATAAAACGGTACCACATGATTTTACTCTAGTACCAGGGGATCTGTGGTACCCTCTTCTGAATTGATTTTATAGAATACATAAAGTAAATTAAATGGAGTCTTTAAAAAGTTATAAAAACCACAGTAACCAGATGTCTTATATATCTTTGTTACTCTTTGATCTTAGATTTAGGCTGGAGATTTAGCTATGGAAGTTAGAAGGATATTAGTAATGTACAAAACCACACACAGAGAAAGGAATCCATAAAGAAGCTAGGAGCAGAAAAAGAAAACAAAAGGAATACAAAATACAAAGAAAAACAGCAAAAGAGAGTAAGAAATGATCACAATTATTAGCAAAAGAAATGCAGTGTCACAGAACATGAGTACCAAGTTCAAAAGGAAGACATCAATCATGAGATGCATCAGGACCAACAAGAAAACACTGATGAAAGGTAATTAATTTGGTAGAGAAGGGAATTTTATTATGAATGAGAAAATAATAAAGAAAGAACAAATGAACAGATAAAAAATCTTAAGATGAATGAGACAGGAGTTTAGGTCAAGTCCACTGGTAGTTCTTTATTCAACCATTTTGCTGACAGATACTTACAGAGTGATGCCAGTTGCTAACCTTGTTCTTTAATTCCTTTGACTTGATGCTTAGAGCTACGGTGCCTTAATCTGGCAGGAACTTCTGCAAGGTACCCAAGTTTTGGGTGCTTTCCTTTTTAATGCCTTAATTTCTGAGCCCGGTCTTAATTTACCAATTGAATAGTGTAGCCAATATGCACCTTCAAAAGCACTTAAATTAGGGACCCTCTCTGCTTTCCTCACCTTAGGCTTACCTCAGACTTAGAAGCTGTCAGTGGAAGACGAATGAGAATTCAAGTTGCCTTCTCCTCTTTTCAATGTTTCTATTTCTATTTTTACCCCATTCAGAAGATCATTAATTAAGGAGTAGACTATGGAGACAATAGCCTGATTGATACAAGTTGCTATGGCTGAAACAGCTTTCAACCATTATCCTTACCCAAAACAGAGAGAGAGAGAAATTTCAGATTCTTAATGGTTTTTGAAAATTGAAATGTTTGTGGTATGGGAAAGAATTCCAGCATGGCTATCTATTCTCAGTTCTACTCCTATCCTCTGATCTTCTATGTCCATGCTGTTCTAGGTCACTTCCTGCTGCCATGCAGTTCTTAAGAAATTCATAAGATTACACTGTGCTTTGAGAGTCATAAGCCATGTAATACTGTGGGGGATGTCCATGTTTTTCAGTATTTGATGGAGAGCACTTCCACCCAAAACAGCTTCTCTTCTCCCAGATTGCAGAGTTGGCCACTCCAAGTAATGGGTTTTGACTTCAGATATTTTCCCACAATAAATATTTACCAGCCCTTGCATTCTCAACTCAGAGTATACCCATATACCCATCTCTTAGGTACTTTTGTTGGACTCTTTGTTTTCTTACAGTCTTGTAGATTGGATCCAAGGCCTGCATATCCTAGATAAATATCTACAAAGCTGTGCCTTTGAAAAGAATTTCACCTGGTAAAAGTGAAATGCTGCAATATGACACATCAGACTTTGAATATTTTCTCCAATGTGTCTTTCTTGTACATATCAATCCTCATTCTTGTATATTCAAGAGGTAGGGGTGGGCCTGTGTTGTATACCTGGTTTTGAATAATCTCATCTGAAAGGGCTGTATAGTTTACTATCTCTTTTAAGAATGGGAGAGGTTTGGCAAGTATTGTGTTGTTCTTAGCCAAGGACTTATACAGAAAATACAAGATAACAGGAAGCTTTCAATTTAGCATCCTGGTACATTAGTAAAATGGGACATTAGATCATTTCTTGAGACTTATTGAAGACATTTGGGGATTTCTGTGGTTAATAAAAAAACAAAAACACAACTCTGGTAAGTGGAGCGGGTAGTCAATTAGCAATGAGGAAAAGATGTGAGGAAAAGCATTTGTGAGTCTTGATGACATTCTATGCAGAAGCCATAAATAGTTCTGGGAATAGTGCTGTCAAATTCAATAATAAGATAAACAGAGGAAGAAAATAGCAGAGAAGCCCATACCCCAGTGATAATCAACACCTAATATTTTAAGACATTGATATTTTATAATAGGTCAAGGTCTACAGGAAGAGTGTAGGCAGAATGGACTAAGAGCCGTAGTTGTACCTTTTAGTAAGCTTCCTTTGTGTAGCAGTTCCAGTCTTTATTTCTTTCTCTTGAAACATTGTGTTGATTTAACAAAAATTAAAAGGGATACATTGGTGTCCAGCCTTTCCCACCATTCACTGTAACTATAAGGGAAGGTGGGGAAATGAACTAAGATCTGACCCATACAGTAGGCATTTGAGTGAAGCAGACTGGAATAGGCTGGTGAATGAATAAATATAGATCTGAATGAAAGAAAAAGTTGAGGTTCTCATGAGGTTGAATGGTGGAAGCCTAGAAAGCAAGATCAGAAGTTCAGAGAAACCAACACAGAGTATTTAAGATGAACAAGTGTGGCTGGACCAGGGGATGCCCAGGCGGAGCAGAGCTGAGGTTACTGGCACAGAAAACAACTTAAGGATGTGAGTACAGTTACAAACTATCATTCACTTGGCTGTTTCAATCCTGTGTCCAGTCAAGGGCAGGAAGAAAGACTAGAAATTGGGAAATCTCTGGTTTAAGGAATGAATATATTTACAGCGAATTAAGAAGAAATGCCACGTAAGAATACAAACATAAAAATCTTAAATAAGTAGACTTTATAAAGATTTGTAATTGCTGTATATAAAGAATGGCCAGTTGATGGAAGATTGCGGTGGAAGGAACTGTTTTTTCATTCCTAATTTCTAACTCCTTGGTAGGAGCTTATGAGTCACATCTAAACAAAACTCATTAGGAGGATGGAAAGGGTAAGACTGTACTTCCCAGTTTCCATGTTCCCAAGAAGCCCTTTAAGGCTAGCTAGTTCAAAGACATCTAGTGTTCAGTCAGTCCCATCCTAGCTTCTTGGACTTTCTTCATAGTAATATGTATGGCTACTTGAAACTACTCATTTGTTTTTAATGCCCTAATTGATATTTAGCATCTAAAATAATGGCTTCATTACATTTTTGTACATGCATACCTTGTACTGTATTCATATTCATCTCGCCTACCATCTCTCCTCCCTCCCCCCTTGCTCTACTTTATGCCACTGAATAGCCTCCCACTACATGCAGATCTTATTTTGTTTTTAGTGTGGATTTTATAGACAACAGAACACCTCATATTATTTTAATAATTTGCCCATCTTTAGCACAGCAAGAACTCAAACACATGTTAACATGTGTAGACCTATCATGGGGGACTAAGACTGAATACTTACTAAATTGTTTCAGATGAATACATAAGTCAAATTGAATATGAAGGAAACTCAAGAATTTATCTAAGCTTTCTTTACACTGGACAGGACAGTGAGGATAGTGATAAAATTCTAAAGAATGGACCTGAACTACACGGAGAATGTACTTAGTGAAATATAAAATATATATAAACAGAGAGAGACATTTAACATCCTTATAAATGTATAAGGATGGAGGAGATAGAGACTTAAGAGGCATTTCTGAATCAGGTCAAGTATGGGAAAATAACTGGCCCAAGGGCTACTGTACTTTTCCTTGGAAACCTATTCATAAATGGAAACTTCTTAGAGATTTCCTGAGTTGCGGCTACTTTACCATATGTGACGCCCCAATTGTGGTGACTGAGGAGGAATTGTTAGGAAGGGCATGACAGATGTCTCTTGCTCTTGTTTCTTTTATGATTATCTTTATAACGATTGATAGGTGGAAAACAGCAGACTGTATTTTTCCAAGGAGAGTGCTGACATGATTCCCTCAGTAAGAAGCAAACAACTGTTGAAGAGAGAGTTCTCACAAAATAATATCTTATGGCCTAGTGGGCTTCAAATGATAGAGGAAAGACAACAAGCAATGGAGAGCTGTAGTTTGTAGCTAGCTCCCAGACAAAAGGTATAATGTGGGAAGTCAGAGTCTGCCAATAGGCAGTAAGCCCTAGAAAGAGAAGATAGAATGGTTTTTTTTTTTTTTTTTTTTTTGGTTTGCATTCTCATGGAATGCGTTTACTGAACCTCACATTTTTAAGTCTGTCATGAAGGGGAGTGAACACAGGAACTCAAGGCAAGAACCAGGAGCCAGAAACTGAAGAGGAGACGAGGAAGGGGTACTGCTGACTTGCTTGCTCTTTGTGGCTTGCTCAGCCTGCATTTTTAATTTTTCATTAAAGAAACTTGAACGTGGATTAAATGAACAATGTGCTTGTCAGATTTTCTTAGGTTTCTGGGATGAGTTAACCAGAAGCAGAACAGGCACCTGACCTGCTATCTCTAGAGAAAGAGGTGGTCTGGTGAATCTTACAGACGTCCTCTTCACCGAACTTTCCAGAATAATCTGTCCTTCTGGTAATTTTTTTTTTTAATAAAGCAAAATGACAAAGTCCTGCGGTTTCTGTTTGGAGCTTATTTAGACCTGAAGTACAGAAAATCATCCAAAAGCTTAAAAACATTGATTCTCTAAATTCTGACCAAATAGTTTGGAATGGATGTTTATCCTAACACATTAGGGCTCATTAGGTAAAACACAGGAGCTGTCAGGGAGGATTAGTGGGGGCGCTTCCTGTTTGTTTGTTTGTATTTGCTTGCTGGGGTTTCTACACTCAGGCTGAGTGAGGAGCGATGCAGCAGTGACTGCTCTGAGGAGAAATTAATTAGAATATAGGAAAACGAGGGATTTTGTAAATGATTCAGATTAAAACTTTAAACAAACATAGGAGAAATTCAGAGTACAAACAGAATTTTAAAACAGGACAAGTTTGAAACTTTGTAGTCTTCTCACAAGATCCTGGAAAGGAAACCATACAAAGCCAGGGACCCAGATTATCCCACTGTGTGTATTGGCCTTGGACTCAGTGGTACCATGTGGTGAAATTCTGGGGGCAGGAGGCTCCTTATTTTACACTTGGAAGATTTTGACATGTTTCACTTCTCTGATTGGTTTACTTCTCTGTTTCCTTGTTTGTGGTATGAGATAACAGTAGAGCCTGTTGTAAAAGGTTATTGGATAGATGAACTGAAAGTATTATGGGATAAAATCATACTGTTCCTCAGTATTTACTATCATGGAATCACCATTGTCATGACTACTGTCATATCATCAATGTCACCATGTCTGATGCTTTCAGTTTACATTACAGTGACTGAGGAATGACAGATATTCAGTAAATCTGTAAGGACCCAGTGGCTCAGTGATAGGATGTTAGCTGAAATGAGCCATTCCCCCCTTAAAGCTCCTCTGGCTAATATTAGGCTATACCCTCAGAGTCTATATGATAGGTGCCATAATTTGCTTTCTATTGCTGTGATAAACTCCATAAGCAAGTGAACTTGGGGAGAAAAGGGTGGGTTTCACCTCCCACAGACTCGCCAATAGACTAGTCCTAAGGAGGCATTTTCTCAATAGAAAATCCTCCTTCTGAAATGACCCTACTTTATGTCAAGTGGACAAAAACAAACAAACAAACAAAAACCCAGAATACTAGGACAAGTGTAGACATGAGGAAAGCACATCCAATGTTCCCAAACTGGTGTTTTTGGTGTCTGTTATTATTTTCTTGCTTTGGATAAATATCTGAACACGGAAATAATTCTGTACGCAGGGAAACCAAAGTTCATCCTTTTGGACGAGTAAATAGCTATTTCTCTACACACGATAGGATGGTGACAGACCCATATTCATAACCTAGGTCAGACAGCCTCTATACAGTTCAACCTGATATTATAGTCTACTCACTATTACATTTAAGAATATTATTTTCTCAAATTAGTAGAGTGTTTGGAAATTTAGTGTTTCCAGTTCTGTTTCCCTTTCAGAATAATTTGGAAACATTTGAAATATACAATTTCTCTTTTTTATCTTTTTTTTTAAAGTGCAGCCTCCATTACTTTTGGTTTCCTGCTTTCTTTATTTGTTTTGCAGTTATTGCTTGCCTTTCAAACACTGGTTAGACAAAATACTAGCTGACAGATCACTGGTGATCCAGTGCAAGGCTCCTAGGTGGGAGAGGAACCTATTAAAATGCAAATCCCCCTGGAGTGATAACCATAACAACACTGTTATCAGCAGTTGTCACCAAAGAGGGGACCAGCGGTGTAGGTGCTGTGTGAAGTCTGCAGGAGGTAAGATAAAGAAGACATGGGAGGCAGCCAGAGGCAATGGCTGTCTATCCCATTCTTTTAGGTAAAACTGGTCATAAGGCAGAGGACTACAGGAAAATGAGAGGTGACTTTTCAAAAGTGATGAAGGAATTGACAGATATGGTGAATATTTTTAAATAAGAGTTCTTGCGGGGAAGAAGGAGGAAATTAAAGAATTTCAAAGAAGTTTCCAGTCAGCATAAGAAACACAAACCAAAACTTCTAAAACCACCCAGTTAGAAACTCAGTTCTTTCATTTCTTCCCTCTGATTATTTTGTACTGGTTTCTTGAAGATACACATGCTTCTGTGCATTGTGACAGTGAGGCAGGGGACAGGGGAGTGATTGATTCTCTTTGTCCTACTTTGGAGCACACTTGTGACCTGAGAGTGTTTGCTGATCTTGTAGTTGATAATGTCCTTGGAATATATTTGTGATGTAGTTTTGCTTTTACTTTATATTTTTAATATTTTTGCTATAATTTATATTTGTAAAGGTTTTTCTTTGATTTTTGGTCACCAACAGTATTTTTGAAATGTTCCTTGAGAAGCTGGCCATCCCACTGACTTGGGATGTCCCATCATCCATACCACTGATAGGATAATCATTTTATAGTCTGGGCTCACTGTTCAAAGATGCCCAGACTATAAAATGGAAATGAATATCCTGGCTTTGAGAGTTTAAGACTAATAGAAAAAAAAATGAATGGTCACATAACACAGGTGGAAGATAGGCCCTATAACACATATCATCCTGCTGGACTCATATGCTCTCATAAAATTACAAATAACTGCTTTACAAATAACTGTGCTCCTCTACTGACCAGCTTTAACTTACCCATGAAAATAGGTTAAGAGTACATCATTCCTGAATGGCAGATGATGAAAAGTGAAAACTGGGGTTTTAATCACAGACTTAGGAAAAGCTCTGTGTTAGAATGTGCTACAACCTCTGAGGGGGTGAGAAGAGGGAAGGAGAGAGAGAAGGAAAGGGAGAGAGAGAAAGGGAGAAAGAGGAGAGGAGGACAAATAGAGGAAGAGGAGGAGAGGAGGAAGAGAAGAAGAAGGAAAAGAAGAGGAGAAGGAGGAGGAAGAGGAGGAGGAGGAGGCGGTGGCTATGGGTTGGGGGAAGTCTTTTATCCAGGCTGTGATGCATGTGATGCATACACAAAGGGATGCGCAGCAGATGCCACATCAATGGATGCAAGAGCAGAGCTGTTGCCTAGAGATGACATGCCTTGTCACTGGATCAGGGAGCTGACTATAAAGAACGTCTGGCTGTCCTCAGATGCACCTGATGCTAACACTCTGGATAAAATACTTTCCTTGCATTTAGGTTGCTTTTCACTCTATTTATAAGAAAAAAGATGAATCACAGAAAAATCAAATAGAAGAGAGTAATAACATTCCTCTAGTTGATATGTTGAATATCATGTCCTTGCAAGTATGTACCAATCCATCTGCTTGCAATGCTGTCTTAATTAGGGTTTTACTGCTGTGAACAGACACCATGACCAAAGCAACTCTTATAAGAACAGCATTTGATTGGGGTTAGCTTATAGGTTCAGTTCATTATCATCAAGGTGGGAACATGGCAGCATCCAGAAAAGCATGGTACAGGAGGAGCTGAAAGTTCTATGTCTTCACCTGAAAGCTGCCAGTTTCCAGGCAGCTATGAATAGGTTATTAAAGCCCACTCCCACAATGACAGACCCACTGCAACAAGGCCACACCTACTCCACAAGGCCATACCTCCAAATAGTGCCACTTCCTGGGTCAAGCATATACAAACTATCACAGATACATATAGAGGACAAAAGATAACCTGGGGGAGTTTTCTTCAGGCATTGGTCCTGTTCGGTTGTTTTATTTTGTTTTGTTTTGTTTCATCTTTTTGAGATAGAGTTGTTTCTCACTGAACTGGAGCACACAGTAGGCCAGGATACTGACCTGCAAGCTCCAGGGATGTGCCTGTTTTGTCTTATCATCAATGGGATTGACAAGTGCATGCCCTCAGATCTGGATAAAAGCAAAAAAAAACAAACAAAAACAAAAACAAAACGTAACTCTGGAAATTAAATCCAAGCCTATATATAGTGCAAGCAGTTTATAGGCTGAGCTCTCTACCCATTTTTTCAGTAGTTCATAATTTCTACTAATATTTTGGATTTCCCAAGTTCTATGTTTCCCTCTCCCATTAATTTTTTTTGTCCATTGGTCATTTGATTAATCAATTTTTTTTTGCTTATGGATTTACTCCCTTATAGATATAATTGAGAGTGTCTTTCATTAATCTGTGATTTGCCTTTTCAATTTAGTTATGACATCTTGATAAAAGGAAACTCTGTGTTATTGAATTCTAATTTATCAAAGTTGTCTTTGATGGTTACTCTTTGCTGTGAACTGAAGAAATCTTTGACAATCAAAGTAGTCAAAATGATATTTAAATTCTTTTGAGATATCAACTTGGAAACAAGGTGGATTAGAGGCTACGTTTATTGCTGTTTCTACCACCTTCCCTCACTTGTAAGAGCATAGAGTCATCCAGACATGCCCAGCCTTTAGAGCTCATGTCTACTCAGTGTCTCCAGACCAAACTGAGAAGTCCATAGCTTATCTTCTGCCCAAGCTCAAACTCTGGATCAATACAGACCATGACTGCTATGGTGTCCCAATAAGAGCTTTTAGCTCCTTTGGTTTTGGTCAGTGAATACATTTGTTTAGATTCACACTTAGATTTGTCTCCAAGATCAAATATAGCATCTTTGGCCTTGTGTTTCATTGTTCAGAGTTCCTAAATATTTCATAAATTTCAATGGCCAGAAAGACTAATTTCTTATTCTTTTCACTAGGAGAAAAAATAACTCAGTTCTAAACCAAAATTTGTCTTCTTTTTATCTTACATGGAACACAAAAGAGTAACATTTCTCCTAATCTATAGAATAAAAATAACCACAAATTACTTATTAGGAATTTTAATATAATGAACTTATATGAATACAGATAATACAGATATTTTAACTTATAGTGTAACTTTTTTTTGGGGGGGGTTTCAAGACAGAGTTTCTCTGTGTAGCCGTGGCTGTCCTGGAACACACTCTGTAGACCAGGCTGGCATTGAACTCTGCCTGCCTCTGCCTCCCAAGTGCTGGGATTAAAGGCATGTGCCACCACAGGCCAGCTTATAGTGTAACTTTTAATGTACATGAGGATTGACAGCCTCAGATGTATTACTTTGCTGAATGTATGGTAACAAAGTATCTAAAACATGATAGAAATTTGTTTCCTTTCATTTCAGATGTTTTATATCGTTTGATGCCCTATAAGACATTTCTCTGGCTTACAAATAAGCACCTTCAATCTGGATCTTCATAGACTTTCCTTTTTATTCATAATTGCAACTATATTCATATAATACTCCTCTTCTTGTCAAAATGTCATCATATGAAATTAGGAACCTGATGGTTAGTCTGTAATTGTCAACTTACAGAAATTTGAAACACCTGGAAGATGAGCCCTGGGATTTTCTCAGTGTTGGAAAACCTCCCTACTCTGGGTGGCACTATTTCCTAGAAATGAGATCCTGGGTTGCGTAAGAGTGGAGAAACGAAGTTAAACACAAGCATACAAGTTTAGGCTTTCTGTGGGTTTGTCATGATTGTGGATACAATGGAACTAATTCCTTAAAACTCTTGCCATGATGGACTGGGTAACCTGTAACTGTAAGCTAAATGAATTCTTTCTCCCTTAAGTTGCTTTGGTCAAAATATTTTATTATAGCAACAGGTAAGAAAAAAGAATACTGCAGTAGAACCAAACTAACATCCTTATTTTCCCTTAGCCATATGTTTGAGGTCTTTATCTTTAGCCTCATAGTGTTTTTAGGTATAGGTGTGAGTTTGAGGTTTAGAAATTTAAGTTACAAATCACTTTTGGTTGAGACTTGGTATATTCCATTCAGCTCAGGGGAATTACTTATGAGGATCAGCAGAGAATGCTGAGGGAAGCATCCTATATCAGAAAAGAAAGCATGTTTTCTACATAAGTGAAATTGTCACAGAATCCAGGGTTCAAGAAGTGGAGTGTTTTGGTAAATAATAATGAAGGCTTGCTCAGGTATTACATGAGCTAACAAGATTGAATAGGCAATGGAGATGAGAACAGCTTTGGGGAACTTGACTAAACACAGAAGGACCACGAAGGGAGATTATCTCATTGAGGATATTGAAAACCTGATTTTGAAAATAGTGAATATCATGGGTTTTCTGGTAGATGGGAGATATTATCTCAGAGAAGAACATTAAGTGCATAGGCCAAAACAGCCAGATTTAAAGAGCTATGTAGGACACAGAAGATAAGATCATAAGCTATAATCATTTGGTTCTTTTTTAGGTATATGAGCTTGGGATTCACGTTGATCTCTTGTTTATATCAGAAATCATTTTTAAGATTTATTTTTAATTATGTGTGTGAAATAGTAAGAAAGTGATAAGAGAGTTAAGGGAGAAGGAGAGAGTGAGAGAGCAAGAGAGCAAGAGAGTGAGAGAGTGAGAGAGCAAGAGCGAGAGGGGCGGGGAATATAAAGGTACTTATAAAGTGTAGAAGAAGATATTAGACCCCTTGAGAGTTACAAGTGCCTGTGAGTTTCCCAGTGTGACATGGGTTCTGAAAACCAAACTTAGGTCCCCTGGAAGAGATTCAAGTACCCCTAAATTCTGATACACTTCTCCATTCCCAAGAAATTATTATTAAAGTTTTGCCATCATATTCTCATGAGGTATAAACTCTTATTTCCCAAAGGAAGAAAGGTATCTTAATCTCTCTACACATTGTCTATAGACCTCTATCTATAGTTATGCCTCTAATGTTTCCACATCTTAGGACTCTGGCACCTTGTAGATGTTTAGTTGAATAGACAATCTATGTCAGTGGTATTATTTAATTGCTCATGTCCAAGATCACATTAGATCAGAAAAAAGATGGAAGCAATTTCCTGCCATAGGCCAACCTCAGTCTGTCTCTTATTGTCAGATGCCCCAAGAAAGATAGATAATATTATGTAATAAGGTACATAATATCTATATATTGGAGAGAAATTGAACTAAGTTATCTAATGAGATACATGCCAAAAGCATATCCTGCTATTCTTTCCATTGAGAACAACAGTCTCACTTTTACAAAAAAAATTAGCCTACTTTAATTTTTCTTTGCTCTAAATTATGCTCATAATATAAAATAAATCGTACAAAATTACAAATGATAAAGATTAAAACAAAGCACCAGAAAATGCCCTGTCTTTATCTTTGTGATACTTTTTATTTGTAACTTCCCTCTCAGAGAGGGTATCTGCAACATTTTACATAACCATGTATTGGCAACCTGGTTTTGTTCATTATATAGTTATTATGTCATCTATGCCCTTTAATTATAAGATATTTTTATAATTAAAGGTTTGCCATCATATTCTCCTGAGGTATAAACTCTTAATTCCCAAAGGAAGAAAGGTATCTTAAATTATAATTATTTTTAATAGCTGCATATTACTCCTTTTTGTGGATCAACCATCATTTTTACTCTCCTTTCTCTTTGAACAATTTTGAACTTCTTTCCAGTTTATGTAGGCTTAATGAATATGCTATCTATCGCTATACACTTTCCATGCTGTTTTCTTTAGATAAATTTGAATAATCTGTCAACATTTCTTGAAATTGTGTTTGTGAATAAGACACAAAGCTGCCCTAAAATATGCTAGCCCCTTTTTGTATCTTAACGCACTTTTTAGTAGAATATTTATAGCTGTTTAAGTGGTTTTTTTGTTGTTGTTGTTTTACCTTCAATGACAGTACATTGCAACCTTCAAATCTGCTAGGTTGTTTGGAAATAGGAGACATCCATTGTTATTTGTATTTCTATGGTCACGGTAGCAGGGACAAATCTAAAGGGTAGGAGTGATAGAAACTCCTGTGACAGTTTAGTGAAGTGCAAGATAAACATGAAATAGGTGAGTTTAGATTGCTGATTAATAAAATTAGATAATATTTTACGTAAAATACGTAATGCACTGAAGGGCACTAAAGGGAGGGAAGACAGGAAAGAGAATAGATAAAATAATTGCAGTGGGCTTAGTGATTAGGAAAACAGTAACAGAGGTGCATTGGCCCATGCTCTGCTCTTCTCACTGAACATCTTTCAGAATCTCCTTTCCTGCCCTACTCATCATCCAAGGACTATCTATGACTATGTTGAGAGCAAGTTCTCTCATATCTGTATGTCACTTCCTCTTCTCTGGCATCTTGTAGGACTATTTGTGCTCCGTGCCCTGGGCACCCTCTTCTCTCTCATTACTCTCCATAGAGGACACACTTATATAGCTAAGAAATTTATTTCAATGTGCTCATCTTCCATTTGACTTTTGACAGTGTCCTCACAGGTAAGCCTCCCCTGACTCTTAGAAGTGGAGTCCCTTTTATTTGTCTCCATTTTACTTCAAACATTGTATCAATTTCATTGAATTTCAATATTTCATTTTAATTGTCAGTTGCTCTCCATCCAAGGATGACATTCTTGAGTGTAAGTGACTGTGTCTGTCATATTCTTCCTCTAGTCATTAGTGCCTAATTCACTCATGGAAAATTGTGGACATGGATGAATGTTTTTAATGAATGAAAAATGCAAGCTTCGATCTGTGGCTGTAGGGACACATATGCAAACAGGGAGTGGAGATGAAGATGGTGAGCTTGGGTTTATATTGTAGAGAGTCTAGGCAATGACTTGTTTTTTATATAATATTTATTTTACTTTTAATTATATGTATGTGTATTGGTAGATATGTGCAGATGATCGCAGGTACCTACAGAGTCGAGAAGAGGACATCTGATTTCCTGGAATTATGAGCCAGTCCACAAAGGGGCTGAAAAACAAATGCAGACCCTCTACAAGAGCAATATGTATTCTAAGGTGCTGGACTCCAGCTGGAGCTCCAGCTCTTAGGCAATTGAATGCTCTAAAATCATCTAGCTTCAAACTCTTAGAAGAAAGCCATCCACAAAACCATAGAAGAAAAACAGCAACTACCAATGTCCCCCAAATCTTGAGTAAATGATGTCATTGATAATCTCTCCTTGTCATAGGTCTGGAGTCAGACATCATGAATATTCAGTCGCTGCTGGCAACTGATTTAGGGAGAAAGACAAAAAGACCAGAAATGAATGTGAACAGATAACTGAAGATTCTACATGATTTTGTATTCTGCCATGATTAATTAGGAAGAATATCCTCCAAATTACTGTTGGAGAAAGTATTTTGAATGTAATATTATTGTCTGTAACTCCCACAGGAAAGCACATTACTTAGCTTCTAGCATCATGGTTTTCAAATGTCATATGACATATACATTTAGTTAAAGTATACTTTTTAGGTCATTGGGGATTTGACATCTAAAGGCATACTGGTATCTTGTCTGTTTCTACTTTTTTCTTCTGTCAAGAGCAAAGTAGACTCCTCCATCAAAAGTCTTCCACCAGAGTGTCCCACATTGTCACTAGCTCAGTATAGGAAAGGACAGTGACCATGGACTAGATATCTGATACCACAAGGAAAATTTTATCAGCCAAGTATGGAAGCTCATATCTGTAATCAAACACTGAGAAGGATGAGACAGGAGGATAGTTATGAGTTCAGAGCTATCCTAGGCTACACTGGAAGTTCCAGGTCCAACCTGAACTACAAAATTAGATTCGGTCTCTATAACCCTAAATCAATCAATTGATAATCGACTCAGCTAAATTTTTTCTTCTTGTAAGCATACTTTATCAGATACCATCCCCATGATGAAAATCTAACAAAAGAACCTACACATATTTGCAGAAAAGTGAGGAAAAATATTCCCAGAAGAATTGGAAAAAAAATGAGTTCTGGGATCACCCCAGAATAATGTGTGGTATCAATTGCCATGATGGCTCATAAGGCTGTTATGGTTGCATGTGTCCTGACTTTAATTAAGCTGCTTATTCAAAATGCTTAAATACACCTCTAATTCATCACTTAAAGCAAATGTATGGAGACAATATATAAGCTCTAGTTTTCAATGTCAAAATGCATATTTATTATCATTCAGTACATGCAAGACTCAAGTGGATTGAGGAGAAGTGTTGAATTAAATTATTTATTTTAAATATTGTAGAAATATTTCAGTTAGATATACTGTTTGTAAACAGCTCCAAGATTTCTGCTTATTTTAAGTGCCGCGAATGTATTTCCCCAAAGAGAATAAATATTCCCAGTGTAGTTCTACTTATCTTCCTAATTTGCTCATCTCTAAAATTCTATAAGTCAATGAATTTCAAATTGGCAGCATTTGAATTAATGTGATTTAGAACGCAGATCAAAGACTTAGCATTTTAAATGAAAATACATTTTCTATTGTGTCTCTGTCCCAGAGCTCTCTGGAGTGAATGAGGCACACTTCAGGTGAATAAATGCTTCCAAGAGTTGCCTGTGCCATTTATTTGTGAACTTCTTTTTGAGGAAAAAAAAATCTGATAGTATGTCCACTTTCATGTGTAAAGACCCCTGCCCTTGCAACCATGAACACAGGCCACCAAAGACAGACTAATTTGTATCAACTAACAATGACACAAAGAAAGAATGCAGAGTTTTTCATATGATGTGAACAAATGCTAATCATGAAGGCACTAAGCTCAGAGGACCAGTGACTGCATCCTCATCTCTGGGGCAAATTCCCATCCCTAGGTTTGGAAGAAGTACAGCATAGATGATCAAGTTAATGACTAAATATTCCTTAGCTGAGAGACCATTTAGTTGTACCCCTTTAACCTCATTACTATCTCTTTTTGAAAACAATACTAAAATCTGTGTGTGTGTGTGTGTGTGTGTGTGTGTGTGTGTGTGTGTGTGAGAGAGAGAGAGAGACAGAGAGAGAGAGACAGAGAGAGAGAGACAGAGACAGAGAGAGAGAGAGAGAGAGAGAGAGAGAGAGAGAGAGAGAGAGAGAGAGATTCCACAAAAGCCTGTGGCATCCAAAAGAGAGCATCAGATCCTGTGTTGCTGGAATCACAGGTGACTATGAGCAACCAGATATGGATGCTAAATCAAAACTGAAGTTTCCTCCAAGAGAACTTAACCTCTTCATCACCTGTGAGACCCTCTTCACCCTGATTTTAAATGTTTCAGGAAGCCGCTACTATGATGTACCTTTCATCATTTGACAAACTCCCTATCAGAATCAAGGGTACAAGGACTTGTTTTTGGCTCACAGTTTCTTGGAATTTGTTGATGGTAGTTGGTTCCATGTGATGAGACACTGTAGCAACAGGGACTTGTGGAGAGTTTCCTCAATGCTGACAAGATATGGAAGGAGGACTGCTCATACTGAGTTGGCTTTCAGCTGTCTTTTTCCTTTTTCCAGTTTGGCTCCATCCTCTCCCACAAGGTGGGTCCCCTACCTCAGTTACACCTCTCTGGAAATGTCCTCATAAGCAAACCCAAAGATGTGCCACACCAACTGCCTAACAGGTCAAAACCACAGTTGAGTTAACAAAGAAGATGGATCATTACAGGAGCTAACTTCAGCATCTTCTCTCATTTGTTTGACATGGTACTCTCCAACTTGTTTTGTGCATATCAAACAGTTTTTTACTTTGAATTTTAAAAGGTCCCATTTTAAAGATCCCAATCAGCAAACACTTCCTCGTTTGATGGTTTGTCAACATTTTAAGTAAAAACATTTTGAAGAGTATGAAGACTCCAAGGCATCAGCTAGATACATCATCTAATTTTAACCTCCAATTAGCATTATATTTGAAGTGTGACACTGGGAAAATGAACAAGCACAAATTTAATGTTTGTGTTTGTGTGTGTGTGTGTGTGACTATATAGCACACATTCTCCTCCAATTTTCTGTAAAGATCTAGCATAGTTGCAGCCAAAGAAATTGCGTTTAGAGACACAAATTATTTCTGTGATATTAATCAGGGGCCACCATGAGGAATAAGTAAGTGTGGGGTGACCATATGAGGAGATGGAGTGGAGAACTTTGATTTTGGGGGTGTCAAAACCTGGATCAAGCCATGTTTACCTCACTCTGGCTTTCTGGTTGCATTCAAGCACAGAAGGCCTTGGTGATCACTTCTTTCATGGGAATGTAAACACTCAGTCTATAAGAATAACTGAGGTTATGTATTTGTAATATAGTGGTAGTTCTTTAATTGTGATTAACACTCATACATCTCATAACAATGTCTTGCTCAGTGATAGATAGATATGATAGGTATGTAAGTATGTAAGTAGGTATGTAAAATATGTCCACACAAAGATAAAGTTGTTTAAGGACATATTTCTTAGAATGGTATCCCAGCACTTAGTGTCACTTGACAGTTTTGTCAGGTGAATCCCAAATGTTTGTCTGAAGTGACAACTAAAAGCTGGAGAAAAAAACAAACAAACAACCAAAACAAAACCCAGTGGTTAAAACAGCGTGTTCTGGCTTTGTAGAGGAACTGGCTTTGCTTACAAGCATCCATATCTTGCAGTTCATAACCAACTATAGCTCCAGCTCCTGAGGTTCCAACAGCTTCTTCTGGCCACTGTGTCCATCAGGCACGCAAGTGGTGTAGAGATACATCTAGATTAAATTTCAACACCCATAAAAATAATCAAAGTAATAAAAACAAATCTTTAAGGAAATAATAGATAAGAAATGTCCCCTGCACTCCCTAAGGCTCCAGCCTGCTGCTTCTGGAAGAGTGGGCTAAGAAAGAGCTAGATGCACTAGTCACTAATGCTGCTTTGGGCTTACCCCTTGTGCTCATTTCATATATTAGCCAATTAAATCTTGAAAATTGGTTTGCACTCTTCAATAACCACTCACCTGTTAAAATCCTAGGTTTGCTAATATTAACCTTAGGATTTTAGGTAAAATATTTCTCCCACTTTGGCTTTAATGTCTTCATACATAAAAGCAGTAAGATAGTTGGAATACATATCTCTATCTGTCAGCTTCCCATTACTATTACACACACTTCAGTGAATCAGCTTGTATAGAAAAAAGGTTCATTTTGGTTCAAGGTTTTAAATACTGCAGCAGACAGTCTCCTATCCATGGCTCTTTTGGTTCTTTGGTAAGGCAAAAATCATCAGGACTGCAGCCCCACAAGGAATGTAGCAAAAAAAAAAAAAAAAAAAAAAAAAAAAAAAAAATTCCCTAGTGGCTCTCAAGAGGTAGAGAAAAGAGATAAGTCCTATGGTGTGATATTTTTTTGAGGGCACATTCCCAGTAACCAAAAGAGCTCCTACTGTACCCCAATTCTTAAAGTTCCTGCCACCTCCTAACAGGCCAAACTAGCAACAAAAGCTTTCATATATTCAACTGTGGGGGCTACATATACAGTCATAATGCATGCTGTGTATGTGTATGAGAAGTTTTATGACCCAGTGAAGCCCAGTGTTATTACTATTACTTTATTCTCATGCAAAACAGAAGTCACACTTCAATTATTTTATTTTAGAAAAGATCTCTTTCAGTTAGCAAGAAAATTTTCGAGCACTCATAAGGAAATTAAGTAAATGTAGCCAGGAAGGATTCCATTTTTTTTCTTCACTTAGCCCATGGATTCTCATTTAATATCATGTTGAGAGCATTGAAGTTAATATTAATAAGAAGAACAATGACCCCACTGCAGCCTCAGAGAAAGAAAAAGGCATCAGTCTTTTAACTCTCCTCTCAAGGAGGCCTTCCATGAGTGCTTAGGACATCAGATTGTCATGGATCTTGCCAGCCCCTGGCAGAGTTTTTATCATCATGGTATCTGTAATGATAACCCAGTGAGAATCAGATATTTTACTCTAACGAGTGTCATCTTCAAGAATGTGCTATGATGACTATATGTAAATATCTCACAAATCTCACCCTAATTTCAGCCCTGAACTCTGGCCTCCAGGAGCCAGTAAGAACTAATTGAATAACAGGAAACTCATAATTTAATGGCCATAAGGAAGCTGGAAGTGTCCTGTAGTTAAGGTGGGTAGGTCACAATGCATAACCATCAGTAGCATGGAATTTGAAATAATTCTTCAGATTCCTTGTGTTTTGGAAATATCAGCTGAAGATATTAGATTACAAGCAAAGTGTGATGTGATTTTAGATACTGAACACTCCTTTTAGGCAGATCTTTTTGGTCTTCAGTATAACTCATACCTCTTAGACCCTCAGTGGTTGCTCTATAAGTGCTTGTAGAACACAAGGAAAATTTTGGAACGTCACAAAGGAGATGGCTAGGTTTCTACTGAGTCCCATTGGTGGGTTATATTGCTGTGTGCCCACAGGCTGTGCCCTGGATTTCTATCTTTTATCTTAGAGGAAAGAGTCATGTCTCCTTTCTCCCCTAAGGCTAGATCTTCATCAAGTTTCATTTAAACTGCTAAACACTGTCCTAGCTGGTTCCTTTTACCCTGCATGTAGGTGGCAGATTATTCTCCCTAGCATATGGCTTTGAGCACATGCCTTTCTTAAAGGACTCTGACACACTCTTAATAAGCACTCACATGGTCAGGTAATAAACACCTTCAGCTAGGATCATAAGCAAAGGTTACATACAGAACAATTGGTGGCAGTGCTGTGACAAGTACTAAAGTCAAAAGTGTAATGATCTTAAACAAAGATATATGCCTAAGAAACTTATGAAATACAGCAGGGCAAAGGGCATAAAGTCTATCAAGCAATGTCGTTAAAAACGGAGCGTGTGGGGGACTTTTGGGATAGCATTGGAAATGCAAATGAAATAAATATCCAATTTAATAATAATAATAAAAAAAACAAAAACAAGCAAACAAACAAACAAACAAACAAAAAACGGCATGTCTGATTTCTTTGGGTCTCTGGGGTTCAACTTCTCCTGTGAATGAGCATTTCTTCCATGGGCATACAGCTGGCCAGAGGCACATCCTAAGCATGAATGCATTCAAAAGAAAGGAAAACCTCATCTGTTCTAATAAAGGGGATGGAATGGGAGAAGGGAGGGGGTAGGAGAGAAAGATAAAGAGAGGGATGGAGAGAGAAGTATGGAGAGGGAGAGAGAGAAAAAAGGGAGAGAGAGAAAACAGGAGGATGGGGCAGGGGAGGAAGGTAGGCATGAGGAGGGCTCATTGGCTTTTTAGAAGGTAAAAAAAAGTCTGAGAAAAAATTAAAAGCCACAACTTAAAGAGAAAATAATCTCTGCAGAGATATGTGATATCTTGGATGACAAAGTAGAGGTGAGGATGGAAGAAATCATAGTTCCATGGTTAATCTCCACTCTCAACTTGATGGGTTCCAGAGTGACTTAGAAGAGGATCCCAGCCTATCTGAGAGGGACTCTAGATTAGGGTAATTATAGTGGAAGAGCCATGTTGATTCTGGGTGGCTCTGTCCCACAGATTGTGGTCCTGGACCAAATTAAAAAGGAATTAGTGAACAGGGCAGCAACCTTCATCCACCCAGTCTTTGTGTTGAAGACCACAGTTGGATTATCTACCTCTAGCTTCTGATGCAATGACCTGCCCTAAATGATGAATTTGTGAATGTGAGTCAAAATTGAATTTGAATTTGAATTTGAACTGTGAGCCTAAATAAACCTTTCCCTATTGAAACCACCTCTTTCAGGATTTTGAACACAGCAATGAGAAAACTGACTAATATATGCAGAAATTTATTGATCCATCTCCATGTAATTCAAGATAACTATCTCAATAAAAGGTTTAATGTGTGGTCTTGAGAGATAGCCCATTTGCTAATGTGTTTGCTTTGTCCACCCGTGGATCTGAGTTTGACCCACAAAAACTGTATGTGATGTCAGTGGTTGGAATTCCAGGTGGATTCCAGGTGGTTGGAAGGCTGAGATAAGAGAATACCCAGGACTTACTAGACAGCCATCATTCATGGGTCTGTAACTCCAGGCCAGTGGAAGGCTTGTCTCACATAAGGTGGACATTCAGACTCATCCTCTGACCCACACATATTCAACCAGACACACATGAAAGCAGTACCCACAAAGAGAATGCTTTAATAGTTAATATCTAGAAGTATACCTTACTTGAAAATGTATACCATTTCTAATAGTTTAGCTAATTCTTGTTCATTAAGGCAAATGCTTCCAGTGCCATGAGAAAATTCTAAGTGGGGAAAAAATAAAAACTAAATTTTTAGTTTGTATTATAATGAGAACTAGTTTTTTGACAAGAAAGGTTCTGTGGCCCCATCTTTGGATGTGGTGGGATTTCATGTTTCTTACAGTTTATTGGACACTGAACACCATGCTCCCCATATCCTGCTTCCTTCCCATGTTCTGTGTATAATCAATCACACCCTAACAGTGGTCCTGGTAATTATAGAGCAGATTGTGATTTTTCAAATTCCCCTCCAGGTGAAAGTCGTTAGCTTTTCTGTCCTCTCCCATGCAGACTCGTGCTGGCAGAACCTACGTGAAGTGGACTGTGCAGGTTAGATATAAAAGCATCCCATATCCAGCTGACTATGTTTGAAGTATTGCCACTCTACTGTGGCAAGGGATGGTTTAAATCAAAGCAATAGACAGCACCATGGAGGGATCACTCTTTTATTTTTTATTTTTTCCTGGAGGTTTGTATTCCTGGTGACACTGCTTGGAAGCCAAGGTTTTCCCTTCAAAATATGGACTTGCTGACTGTGAATGAATAGCTCCTTTCTTTTGTAGAAAATCAGGATGGAAAATAAGACGGGACAATAGCAGGGGATATGGGTTGGACATTTTTGTCATCATTATATGGCAGGAGGGAGGGAGAGAAGAAAAGAGAGGGGACAGGAAAGGTGAGAGACATCCAGAGATAACTATCAGAGACAGGTTCATGAGAAAGAAGGAATATGAGAGACATATAAATATCCATGAAGAAATGAACAGAGACAAGACAGGGATATAAATGGGATCAACCTCAGGTTTAGAGCTGAGATTAGCAACAACTACAGCATAAAAGCAAAAGCATAACATGGTAAAAATCAAAGATAACATAGTCTAAGAAACATTGATAAACGTTCAGTTTCATCACCAAACGAATATACTAACTGTGGGCTAAGAACAATTTTGATGTTAAATACCAGGAGAAGTAGCCATGTCATGGCACATGAAGTTGTATGAAATTCCGATTTCTGTATGAAGGATGGTGTTATAAAAGGTCTTGGTTTGTTCTGTTTTGTTTTCTTACTATACCCAAAGAGTAAGTAACCGTGCCTAGAAACTTCAGACTGCTTTGTGTCAACTGGTCCTTTGTAGATGTTTCTTGGCCAGAGGTTAGAGAAAATGGAAAAAAAAATATTTGAAGGGCCAATGGAGAGTGGAAATGACTGGGATTTTGGGTTGTTTTTATGGCACTAAAATTACTAAGCAGATTAATGTTGGTTTAATTCAAATTAAAAAATACTGTTATCTATGTTATTGTTTACTAGAGAAATGCAAGATGTTGAAGAGACTTTGTCTAGGTCAGAGTGGAGGAGGTTTTATTAAATCTTGGAAAACTTCTATCTATCTCTTCTATCGCAGAGGGGAGCATCATTGAAAGTGAATTGTCTTCTGCCTTTTCATTTTCTGAGTGGAGACTAGAACAGCAATGCTCAGCTTCCCTTCTAGTCTAGGTGGATCCAGTTTCCTGATACTTAGCAACACTCGATTCTCTGGGTCCTGGATTCTGGCTTGTGGAGGAGAGCATTTATCCCACAAGATTGACCATCTGAGGGGTGTGTGTGTGTGTGTGTGTGTGTGTGTGTGTGTGTACATGTGCACTGTGAAGTATGAATTTTGGATGAATCTATGATTCTTTGTTTCATTGTTGCTGGCTAGCCCTTTGGAACACTGGGAGTTAAACCTAGGTCCTGACAGGCTCAACAAGAATTCTAGAACTGACATGAACCTCAAGTCCTCTTTGCATCTCTTTATTTTTCAATTTTGAGACAAAATCCCACTAAGCTGCCCAGTTTGGCCCCAGCTGGGCTTCTTTTTCCTCTCCATCGGTGGGGATTATAGGCCTGTATTATCATTCCTAGTTGGCTTTTAGATTTAAAGTGAGTCAATTTGATCATTTGGTACAGGAACATGATTTAGATTTGGACAACAGAGACTCAGATGCCATCTGTGTTCACATACTGTTGTATGACAAACTAATGTTCACTAGAGTAGGGACATTACTAATATTTCTGTATAATAATCTAGTAAAAATATAACATTAGTCTCATTTTTAGTGATGAAAAATGTATGTCTTCTTTTACTAAGTGTGTTTTGACTGACAAAACAAGTATTTGTATGCAATTGGACATCCTCAGAGTTATACCAATATAAGGACTTTTTTTTTTTTACATTTTGATTTATCCATACAGAATCATTTACTTTTGTTACATGAACAAAGGGGAAAATGGCTTGTTCTAAGTCTATCATTTCAAGTTTTTACAAAACATTTCTAATTACTCGTCACTGAAAGCTCCAAAGGTAAATTTTCTTACTTCAATAAGATGGACAGGAAAAAGCAACCTAAAATAGAAATTTAAATGAATGGCTGAATGGACTCATTCCTTTTATCCAGAAATTTTATAATGGTTCATAATTCCCCATAATTTGAAGTTTTAAAATTGATGAAATAATCAGCAATGTAAAATTAGGAATAGTGACAGATAAAATTTGTGTCAGGTATTTCTTACTGATAAATGTGAAGTAGTCAAAGAGCTATCTTTGTTTTCTATTACTAGGCCTCGAAAATGTTGATGCCATTAAATGCAGAGATAATTTAGTCTTAAATGTGCTAAACTATGTATTAATAAATACAATATAATGCATGATATAATTTTCATCACAAATAATTATAGACACATATAGCTATAACATAACCATCAAATCATTACATTATGGAAAGTAAATATTCAAACTTTGCCATTAGCAGTTATGATCTCCAAGTGAAGAGCATGTGAATATTTGTGTCTAGATTTAAATATATAAAATTTCAACTTGATCATAAAATTACAAAAATTTAGTTTCAAAATACAGAACTTAATGTTATAATCATAATGTAAGCATGTGTAACATGATGTCAGGGGATGGGTGTATGACTGGATATGCATCATTGATATTATAAAACAGAATATGGAAGGGATATAGGTGACTCAAAAATGACGGTGTAAATTAAACTATGCTGTGTGTCACCACCCTAAGGAAACTCAAATACAGAATTGGGCCATACTGGTACTTAATTCATTTTAAACAGTACAAAGCAATAGAAAACTTTCTTCTGTTTACAAATAGATGTTGACAAACTATAGTGCATGAGCCAAATCTGGTCCAGGTGCTGTCTAGTAAATAAACTCCAACTGATACATAGCTGGTTCCAGCCCTTAGTATATTGTGTCTAGATGATTTCACAGTTTATTGAATATAGTTGTTCCAATGAAGACCTGATATCTTGCAAACAAAAGTATTCATTATCTGAACCTTTACAGAAAAAAAAAGTTCCTGTTATAAATATTTACTTAGTTTTATGTTTGGATTAGATGGAAAAGATGGAACTTTCTTTTTATACACTGTGTCCATTGAATTGTCCATATCACTGTCTTTGGGACTTACAGACATGTTTTGGGAGCTAACAAGAAAGCCATGTAATTCCAAAGGGACAAAAGGCATAAGAAAAGAAATACCCTATCAGATCTGTGGAGGAATCTCAGCTTCTTTAGAATCAGAAGTTGCAAATAAAAATGAAGTCAAACTACAGCCATTAGACTAAGTAGCATAGGAAACTGGATGTTATCAAGTGTGGGAAAGGATACTTTCATACAAACTTTGCCTTCTCTTTCTGAACAAAGCACTCTCCCCATCAAGTGGACTGTCAGCAGCTGACAAGTATGTCTCTATATTTTATATCTCAGAGATGTGAACTACTCTAAACCAGGTAGTCTTTTTCATAATTATTGACTATTTTATTTATTTGCAATCAATTTGTTGTTGTTTGTTTGTTTGTTTGTTTGTTTGAGACAGGGTTTCAATGTATAGCCATGGCTGTCCTGGAACTCACTTTGTAGACCAGGCTGACCTTGAACTCAGAAATCTGCCTGCCTCTGCCTCCCAAGTGTTGGGATTAAAGGCATGTTCCACCACTACCCGGTTATTTTATTTATTTACATTTCAAATATTGTCTCACTTCCCAGTCCTCTCTCCATAACCCCCCACCCCATTTCCCCTTGCACCCACCCACCCACCCACTCCCACTCCTGCCTTACCCCTCTAGCATCCTCCTTCACTGGGGCAACAAGCCTCCACAGGACGAAGCTCCTCCCCTCCCACCAGATAAGGCAATCCTCTGCTACATATGTAGCTGGAGCCATGGACCCACCCATGTAAACTCTTTGTTTGGTGGTTTAGTCCCTGGGAGCTCTGAGGGGTCTGGTTAGTTGATACCGTTGTTCTTCCTATGAGGTTGTAGTCCTCTTCAGCTCCTTCAGTCCTTCCCCTTCCCTTTCAATTCTTCCACTGGGGTGCCCAGGCTCAGCCAACCATTGAACTGAGCTCAGGCACCCCAATATGAGTATCTGCATCTGTCTTAGTCAGGTAATAGCAGAGCTTTTCAGAGGACAGCCCTACTGGGCTCCTGTCTGCAAGCACTTCTTGATATCAGCAATAGGGTCAGAGTTTGATGTCTGAGTATGAGATGGATCCCAAGGTGGGGCAGTCTCTGGATGCCTTTCCTTCAGTCACTGCTCAATTTTTTTAATGTTTTATTTTTTGTACCAGTGTTTCCTTTAGACAGTAACAATTCAGGGTTAAAGATTTTGAGATGAGTGGGTGTGGCCCCATCCCTCATCTGGGGCTCTTGTCTATCTATTGTAGTTGGTCTCTTCAGGTTCAATCTCCCCTCTCGGCTATTTCAGTTAATGTCATCCCCACTGGGTCCTCGGACCATCTTGACTCTGTGGTGTCTGAGACTTTCTAGTGCCCCCCCCCATTATTCACCCCCCTACACACACTGCTATATATTTTACTCATTCTCCTGGCCCTCTGGATTTCTCTCCTGTCTCCTCCTGTACCTGAACCTGCACCCCCTTTTTTCTATCCCCCTTCCCTCTCCCATCCAAGAACCCTCTCACTCATAAACATTTTGTTCTCAAGAATTCCCATGAATGTTGAATGTTTTGTTCTCCTCTCTTAGTGGGATTGACACATCCACACTTTGGCCTTCTTTATTGTCAAGCTTCATATGGCCTTTGAGTTGTACCATAGGTATTCTGAGCTTTTGGGCTAGTCTCCACTTACCAATGAGTATACACCATGTTTGTCCTTTTGTGTCTGGGTTACCTCACTCAGGATGATATTTTCTAGTTCCATCCATTTGCCTACAAAATTCATAAGGTCGTCATTTTTAAAAGCTGAGTAATATTCCATTGTGTAAATATGCCACATTTTTGGTATCCATTTTTCCTTTGAGGGACATCTGGGTTGTGTCCAGCTACTGGCTATTATAAATAAGGCTGCTGTGAACATAGTAGAGCATGTGTCCTGGTTATATGTTGGAGTATCCTTTATGCCCAGCAGTGGTATAGCTAGGTCTTAAAGTAGAACTATTTCCAATTTTTTGAAGAGCCACCAGATTGAGTTGCAAAGTGTTTGTACCAATTTGCAATTCCACCAGCACTGAAGGAGTGTTCCCCTTTCTCCACATCCTCTCCAGAATCTGCTGTCACCTGAGTTTTTTATTGTAGCCATTCTGATTGATTTAAGGTGGAATCTCAGGGTCGTTTGGATTTGTATTTCCCTGATGGCTGAGGTTGCTAAACATTTTTTAGGTGCTTCTCAGCCATTCGAAATTCCTCAGTTGAGAAGTCTCTGTTTAGCTCTGTATCTCCTAATTAGTTTTTTTGGAGGTTAGCTTCTTGGGTTCTTTATATATTTTGAATATTAGCCCTCTATTAGATATGGGGTTTGTGAAGGTTTTTTTTTTTTTTCTTCCCAATCTGTAGGTTGCCAATTTGCCCTATTGATTGTGTCTTTTGCCTTGCCGAAGCTTTTCAGTTTCATGTGGTTCTATTTGTCAATATTTGATCTTAAAGCCTGAGCCATTGGGGTTCTATTTAGGAATTTTTCCCTGTGCCAATGAGTTTGAGGCTCTTTCCCACTTTCTCTTCTATTCAGTGTATCTGGTTTTATATTAATGGCCTTGATCCACTTGGACTTGAGCTTTGTTCAAGGAGATAAACATGGATCTATTTTCATTTTTCTACATACAGTCTGCCAGTTGGACTGGCACCATTTATTGAAGATTCTTTCTTTTTTCCATTGTATGATTTTGGATTCTTTGTCGAAGATCAAGTGTCCATAAGTGTGTGGGCTTATTTCTGGGTCTTCAATTCTATTCCATTGGTTAACCTGTCTGTCTCAGTACCAATACCATGCAGTTTGTATCACTGTTGCTCTGTAGTACAGCTTGAGATCAGAGATGATGATTCCCTCAGAAGTTCTTTTATTATTAAGAATTGTTATTGCTTTCCTGTGTTTTTTATTTTCTATATGAAATTGAGAATTGCCCTTTCAATGTCTGTAAAGAACTGTATGGGAATCTTGATGTGAATTATGTTGAATTTGTATATTGCTTTTGATAGGATGACCATTTTTATTATGTTAACCCTACCAATCCATGAGCATTGGAGATCTTTCTATCTTCTGAGGTCTTCTTCGATTTTTTTTTCAGGGATTTAACATTATTGTCATACAGATCTTTCACTTACTTGGTAGAAGTTACATCAAGATATTTTATATTATTTGTGGCTATTGTGCAGGGTGTTGTTTCCCTAATTTCTTTCTCAGCCTGTTTATCGTTTGTATAAAGGAAGGCTACTAATTTGTTTGAGTTAATTTTATATCCAGCTAATTTGCTGAAGTTATTTAAGAGTTGTAGAAGTTCTCTGGTAGATTTTTTGGAGTCTCTTATATATACTATCATATCAGTTGCAATTAGTGATACTTTGATTTCTTCCTTTCTAATTTGTATCCCCCAGATCTCCTTTTGCTGTCTTATGGCTCTAGTTAGAATTTTGAATACATTAAATAGATCTGGAGAGAGTGGGCAACCTTGTCTTATCCCTGATTTTAAAGAGATTGCTTCAAGTTTCTCTCCATTTAATTTGATATTGGCTGATGGGTTGCTGTATATTGCTTTTATTATGTTTAGGTAAGAGTCTTGAATTCCTGATCTTTTCAATACTTTTAACATGAAAAGGTGTTATATTTTGTCAAATGCTTTTCAGCATCTAATGAGATGATCATGTGATTTTTTTCTTTGAGAATGTTTATATAGTGGATTACATTAATAGATTTTTTTTCATATATTGAACCATCACTGCATCCCTGGGAGGAAGCCAGGTGATGGTGAATGATGGTTTTGAATTCTCGAATTCAGTTTGCCAGAATTTTTTTGAGTAGTTTTGTATTGATATTCATTAGTGAAAATGGTCTGAAGTTCTATTTTTGTTGGGTCCTTGTGTGGATTAGGTATTAGAGTAACTGTGGCTTCATTGAATAAATTAGGTAGTGTTCCTTCTGTTTCTATTGTATGGAGTCATTTGAGGAATGTTGGTAGTAGCTCTTTGACAGTCTGGTAGAATTCTACACTAAAGCCATCCTGCCCTGGGCTCTTTTTGGTTGGGATGTTTTTAATGACTTCTGTTCCTGTAGGGGATTTGGGATGGTTTAGACTGGTTACCTGCTCTTGATTTAAGTTTAATCTGTCTAAAAAGTCATCCATTTCATCTAGGTTTTCCAGTTTTGTTGGCTAAAGGCTTTTGTAGTAAGATCTGATGATTTCTTTTTAATTTCTGCAGTTTCTGTTTTTATGTCTCTCTTTCCATTTTTGTTTTTGTTAATTTGACTACTGCTTCTGTATCCTTTAGGTAGTTTGGCTAAGGGTTTATCTATCTTGTTGATTTTCTCATAGCAACAGCTTTTGATTCTGTTGATTCTTTGTATTGTTTTCTTTGTCTCTAATTGGTTGATTTCCCTCCCTGAGCTTGATTATTTCCGGCCATCTCCTCTTCTTGAGAGTGTTCGCTTCTTTTTGTTCTAGGGCTCTCAAGAGTGCTAGTGTAGGATCTCTCTAGTTTCTGTAGGAGGGAACTTAGTGCTATGAGTTTTCCTCTTAGCACTGCTTTCATTGTGTCCCATAAGTTAGGGTATGCTGTGTCTTCATTTTGAAATAGAGAAAATCTTTAATTCCTTTCTTTATTTCTTCCCTGACCAAGTTATCATTGAATAGAGAGTTGTTCAGTTTCCATTGGTATGTGGTCTTTCTGTTGTTTTTGTTGTTATTGAAGTCAAGCCTTGGTCTATAGTGATCTCATAGGACATGTGGGGTTATTTTGATCTTCTTGTATTGGTTGAGGCTTGTTTTGTGACTGATTTATATGGTTAGTTTTAGAGACGTTACTGTGAGGTGCTGAGACGGAGGTATATTCTTTTGTTTAAGGGTGAAATATTCTCTATATATCTGTTAAATCCATTTGGTTCATAGCTTTTATTAGCTTCACTGTGTCTCGGTTTAGTTTCTGTTTCAACAACCTATCTATTGTTGACAGTGAAGTGTTGGAGTCTCCCACTATTATTGTGTGAGGTTCAGTGTGTGTTTTGAGCTTTAGTAAAGTTTCTTTTATGAATGTGGGTGCCCTTGCATTTGGGGAATAGATGTTCAGAATTGAGATATTATGTTGTTGGATTTTTTTTTTTGATGAATATAAAGTGTCCATCCCCATCTCATTTGATAATTTTTGATTGAAAGCCTATTTTATTGGATATTAGAAGGGCAACTTATGCTTGTTTCTTGGAACCCTTTGCTTAGAAAACTTTTTTGGCCAGTCTTTTAATCTGAGATAGTGTCAGTCTTTTGTTTTGAGATGTGTTTCTTGAATGAAGCAAAATGCTGGATCCTGCTTGTATATCCTATCTGTTAGCTCATGTCTTTTTACTGGGGAATTGAGGCCATTGATGTTGAGAGATATTAAAGATATATATGCATGTTAGTTCCTGTTATGTTTGTTCTTTGAGGTAGAATTATGTATATGTGTGTCTCTTATTTTGGATTTGTTGTAAGATGATTATTTTCTTGTTTTTTTTCTTTGGTGCAGATACTCTCCTTGTGTTGGAGTTTTCTTTGTAGAATCATCTGTAGAGCTGGATTAGGAGATATATATTGTTTAAATTTGGTTTTGTCATGAAATATTTTGGTTCCTCCATCTATAATGATTGAGAGTTTTGCTGGATATAATAGGCTGTGTTGAAATTTATGTTCTCTTAGGGTCTGCATGATAACTGTCGAGGATCTTCTGGATTTTGGACTCTGTTGAGAAATCTAGTGTAATTCTGACAGGTCTGCCTTTATATGTTTCTTGGCCTTTTTTTCTTTACAGGTTTTAATATTCTTTTTTGTTCTGAGCATTTAGTGTTTTGATTATTATGTGGCTGGAGGATCCTCTTTTCTAGTCAAATCTATTTAGTGTTCTGTAGCCTTCTTGTACTTTTATGGCCATCTATTTCTTTAGGTTGCGGAAGTTTCCTTCTATGATTTTGTTGAAGATGTTTTCTCACCGTTTGAGTGGGGAATCTTTTTCTTAGACTGCTTTATTCAATTCCTGCTCCTGTTCAACTGTGTTTTCCTGTATTTCTTTAAGTGATTTATGTATATCCTCCTTAAGGTTAAGGATTATCTTCAGGAGATGAGATGTAAGGTCAACATCATGCTTCTCAGGTACATTGGGGTATCTATGGCTTGATGTGCAGGGAGAGCTAGGTTCTGATAGCGTCAAAGTATATTGGCTTCTGTTGCTTATGCTCTTGTGCTTGTCTCTCACTATCTGGTTATCTCTAGCATTAGCTGACCCGTGCATCTCTTTCTAGAGCCTGCCTCCTATGTTCCTGGGTTGCAGCAGATTTCCTGGGGGATCCATGACCCTAGCTGCAGCTGATCTCCTGAGAGCCCTGCAGACTGTGTGATGTTCAGAGGGGGGGCACACAAGATGATCTGCCCCCATGCATGTACAGACTTGAGAGGTGCAATCTTGAGAGATTATTTCTGGATTTCCAGATAATAGAAGCTTAGAAATTATGTAACTATTTGATTAATGGTTTCAATATTTTTGCGGGAACATGTTCCTTTTCCAGAATGTTTAGTAACTTGAACTAGAAAGCTTTAAATCCTAAATATGAAGTCTTTATGATTGACAAGTGCCATCTCATGTGATGCCAGTTTTCCTTTCAATAAAATATGATTTTGCATTTATTACTCACCTTTTACCTCCTTATATCAAAAGTCCTTTCTGCTCTTATAGAACTTCTTTGAATTCTTCTTTATCCTTATGTGTGAGCTGTTATTCAATTATTTCTACAATGTAAGCATTTAAAACAATGCTTTTTGGGTGCTGGAGAGATGACTCAGTGGTTAAGAGCACTTGCTGCTCTTGCAGAGGAGCCAGATTAGTTTCCAGCACCCAGGGACCTGGAACTCTAGTTCTAGTTCATAGCCACCTAGAACTCAAGTTAGAGGGCATCTGATATTATCTCTGGCCTCTATGAACAGTGCACACTTAAGGTGTACATACAGACATACATTCAATCAAAATACACATGCACATACACATACAAGATATATATTTTCTGATAAAAACATATACAAGTTTGGGCGGTTTGGATAGCTTTAGAGTCTGTTTCTACTTTTCTTATATTAATTCAAAATAAGCTTATGTGGCATTGGCCAGGCAGAGTTGATCATGGGTCATTCACTGTAGCTGTCTCCATTTGACTCATAAAGTGATCCACAGGTATGCAATGCTCTTTTGAATAGAGAGCCTCCATTTGACATAAAGAGCCTTGCTTAATCTAAGGCAGGGAGTCTTCTGCCCACCTTTCTTAATTTCAAGGGCAATGTGCCTCTGCTAACCTTTCACTTCCTAATGATCCCTCCATTTGCTGAAAGTTCTCCTCAGCAATTCCCCTGTGAGTTCTACTTGGTGAACTCTGCCTTTTCCACACTGTGCAGCAGCCACCAAAGTTCTGACTATTGCCCTTCTTGCATAGCATTTCAGAAATAAGGATTATTAGTTTGAGACTACTGAAAGTAAGTACTGATGTCTGGATGTGATAAAAAGTGGCAGCAGATAGAACTCAGAGTGGTCAAGAACACTTACTTCCCCTCATCTAAAGATGGGCTCTAGGATGCTCAGGAATGATATCAGTATCAATAGGGTTCTCTTTGGAGTGTTGGGATAGAGTTAATGCCTTGGTTTTTGTTAGCATAAAAAAAGATGCAATGGAATGTGGTTCATTTTAGAGAGATGTTTATTTTTTTAATTTTATTTTATTAGATATTTTCTTTATTTGCATTTCAAGTGCTATCCCGAAAGTTCACTATATCCCCCCCCCCCACCCTGCCCTGCTCCCCTACCCATCCACTCCCACTTCTTGGCCCTGGCGTTGACCTGTATTGGGCATATAAAGTTTGCAAGACCTAGGGGCCTCTCTTCCCAATGATGAGATGTTTATTTTTTTCTTTTAAATCAATTGTAAGACCCATGAACAGGCAATACTTAGAGATATTATCTTATAATTTATTATTAATTTATTTCAAGCAGAATAATAAAGTGAATAGAGAAGGAGCAAAGAGACGATTATGCACAGGTAACAATTTGAGAAATGGTTGCAGCTTCCCATTTTATTCTATTTCCTTGCTTTCTTATGTTAACCCTGTTTTATGAGAAGTCACATCCATGTAATTGCAAATGTGACTGGCTTGCATTTCTAAGTGGTTCCATGGGGCATTTTCTACTTTTCTGTGTCTCGAAAACTTAAACATAGCTGACAAGGTTATCATTTCATAGCTGTTGAAATGGCGCCATTCATCTGCCGTGATGTAATTTTACATACTCAGTCTCAACCGGAGCTGTGCATAACAATTCCATTGATATTCTGTCAAATGTCACAGGCTTTCAAGTTCAGTACCTACACATTTATTGCATTGAAGCTAGAGATTACCTGAAAATCATCTTGTCAGGTACTTCTTCCCATCAGATCAGATGAAGATGTGGAGGTCATAAGAGGGACCCCTGCTGGCTTCATGCATGTGGGAAAATGGTAAAAACGAGTTTGCTCAACACTGGAATAATGATTTCTGAGGACTTACTTTGATGGCTCAGTGCCTAGTACAATTCTGGTTTGAATCTCTCCTAGGACAGGTTATGAAGGAAACAATTTGAATGGAATGTTTTGTGTCTATTCTCCAAGCTGTGGGTAGTAACTGTAATTCTCAGACGACTCTATGAAGTATCATTTAAGTATAAATACCAAAAGACAGAAATGAAAGAGAAAGAGGAGGAAGGGAAGGTGTCTTGTGTTTCTTTGTTACTTTGTTTGTTTTGGTTTTGGCAATAAATTATAGGGCTTAAAATAAGTCTGACAGCAGCTTTGCTGTCAGAATAGAATTTTTAGGTCTGGGCATACTGTTCTCCTTTCTCCTGACTCGAAAGAATAGTAATGACCCTTCTTAACCCTTATAAAGGGAAGTACTAAGGAGACTCACTGGTACCCACTTAAGCTGTCCTCACAGCAGTAATTCTGACACACATTCATTATGAGGAGCAGATGGACGATAGCATCATTCGCATTTTGGATAAATGGAAAGGAGATCACCAATAGTTTTCTCCACTAAGAAGCGCTAAGTCCAATGTTACACGCATACCTGTGGAATAATTATATTGACTCTGTAACAGGCTTTGTGTAAAAGTTAACAACATGTGTGAGTCACAAGAAGTAAAATGTCTCCAAGACTGAGGAAATACCTACCGTGCATTCTCATTGACACTTTTCATGGCTGGTGTTTTTATCTGTTTGTTTGTATTTTTTGATTTTTTTTTTTACTTTTGTTTTGGTTTTACTTAATTTGTCATTTGAAGACCTGTCTGAAAGTGAAAAATAATCACTTCTCCCTACTGCCGGTTAGGAAGTTTCTAAGTTGTTTCCTGTTTGACCTCAGGAACCTATGTAGTGGGTGAAAGTGAAACCTGTTTTCTTAGTTATTTCGATGACATATTCTTATGTGTTTCTGTGAACAAGTACTACAGAACTTGATGCAGAAGCAAGAGCCTCTTTGAATGACAGCATTTCTGTCATTCTAGTGGCACTAGTTATGTGTCTGCAACCTTGAGTCTTTCAGGAAGGGCAGGCCCCATCTCCAAACAGAGAGTGTCCAACAGCCAAATTTGGTCTCTAAAATGATGCTTCTGGTCAGCAGGGATGACCATTGATGACTTTATCTTTTCATTGATGGAAAAGATAAAGATACTTTCTGTTCTACTTAGACACCTCCTGGGTTCTCCAAGGAGCTCACATATAGCACAAACCTCCTCCATTAGCATGCTGATTGAAACAAGACACTTTGTGTAGTTCTAATAATCTAAGTAGACAGTACAGGTCACTACTGCACAGATCAGTCATCAGAAGATCCACAAAAGTGAATCTAATTCTCTTCAAATATATCCAGGCAGAATATACACAAAAAGCACTGTTAATATTCATTCATTTCCTCCAAGGTCATTAATCCAAGAAACAGATGTTCTAAGATTAGCACTCTAAGTGATCAAAGCCTTTTTTGTCCCCTACTAGTTTCCTTTTGCAAAAAATAAATAAATAAATAAATAAATAAATAAATAAATAAATAAATAAGTTTACAAAATAAATAAGAACAGGTAAAGTCAGGGGTTTGTTCTCAGTATCGTGAAAATAAAACAGACAAACAGCAAAACAAAACAAAACAGGTATACTCAGTCTTTGCAGAGTTTAAATTAAGGAGATTAAAAGGTACAAAATAAGTTAAGAAAAGTTACAAAAGTATCCTGTATGTAAATAAGGGTAAAATAAACAGTGATTTGGAGGAGGGTACTGCATTTAGACTTCTGGGCAAGGTGCTGGAATCATAATAAGATGTCATATAGTGTGTAACTTAGACAACTAAGATATGTTTTCAGAGCTCTGGAGGCAAGAACTTGATATTAAGGTGAAGGAAAACTTGTTTCCTTGAGATATCAGTCTCCTGTATACATGGCAGACTTCTTGTCTTCAGGTCCTTCCTGTTTATATGTGTATTGATTCTTTTCAGCTAAAGCCTTCTTATCATCTTTCAATTCAGCTAATTCTTTAATGACCTCATATGTAAAGACAGTCATAGTTCAAAGGCACAGGCAATTAGGAGTCCAGGAGATGTGTGGTGTTGGTAGAGATTCAACTCATACCTGAAGCCATCAACAATAAATCTGCCAGGGTTAGCCAGCACTGCCTTAAGATGAGCTATACTAGAAGCAATAAGGGAATAAACTATAGCACCTTGTACTGTGCTTCAGGAGGGTTTCAGGCTCAAAGAAGGGAAACAATGTAGATTCCCAGGTAGTTCATATTTAGATGCATACTTAGAGATTCAGTTATAATCAGAAATGCACCACATGGGGTAGGGCTAGGATTGAACAACTAATTTAGCCATGAGAAACTCTGCAATCTTTTATTTTATTTTTTTCTCTCTTAAGAATATTTTGAAAGCCCCTGGCAATGATCAAAGAGACAACTTGGTGGTAGTGGTCTCATATCAGTCACAGACAGAGCAGATATCAGTCATTTGTTTATCCTAGCTTGATGCCTAAGATGCCTTAAGCCCAGAATTCATAAAAATTGAATCAAATAAAATCTAGGCAGTACAGTACAGGAGGAAAAATACAGAGACCTGCAAACTGCCATGCCCTTCTGCATTGGGCACAGGCAGACCATAGACACTTGCTGCCTTGCCACTCAACAGGGATGAAAGATGTCACCCAGGGCCTCTTGGGCCTGCCAGTCACGTGCCAAGCCTACAGAAGGAACCACACAGGGTACAAGTCTGTAGTGGTCATATGGGAGAGAATGAGAAGTGAAGTAGCCTGAGCATTATGAAGAGATGGAACCCGACTCAAGAGTGGAAAGTAGTGCCCTGCTGTGAGGGGCTAGTCCTCTTCCCAGTGGCCATAGTGAAGTCCGAGTTGGAGCTACTGCTGAGGACCATGACTGGATTCATGGAAATGCAGTGTTGGGCGTTGGTGTCAATGTCTATAGCTCATATTACCAGTAGAGACCAGGATCTCCAGGGGCTGTGCTTAGCTGGCTCTGCCGTTGACAACTGGACAGCAAGCCCACAACTTGCCCAGGCAGGACAGTAAGGCTGGCCCTGGTTGATGGGGCACAGATGAGTGAGCCTAGAGGGTGGTAACAAGTGAGAGCTGACCCCATCACTGGTCTGATGTAATCATGTAAGTTGGCCCTGTCGATTGCTGGCTGCAGTAGGAGGGAGAGTAGATCATATACCTCACATAGGCAGCACAGTAGTGCTGGCTCTGATTGAGAAGAAAAGAACCAGCTGCAAGGGCAGAACAAGGGAGATATGGCCCTACCACATGTCTGCTGTTAGGTGGTGTGGATGTGGAGGTGATGCCTCTCCCCCACCTCATCACCCATTCCAATCAATAGAACTGGCCCTGGGGTCATAAGAGACAGTGAGCCAGTCCTGCCCCTTGCTTCCTGCAGCACTCAAGAGAGCAGACTCAGAACCTTACATTGGCAGCATAATAGAACTTTTCCTGGGGGGGGGGGGGAGGGGCACAGGTGAGCTGAGCCAGAGCATAGGAGAGCTAGTCCTGCCATGCCTCTGCCATAAAATGATCTGTGCTGAGGAGGAGATGTCCTCTATATTCTTGCCTCTCACCACCTAAGGTACTTGGGATAGCTGATCCAGGGATCATGAGAGCTGATGAGCTGGCCCTGCCCTTGCTAGCTGCTGCAGTAGGGTGAGGGAACTCTGCATCTTGCCTGGGCAGATCAGTAGGTTGAAGAGGTATGGATGAGCCAGCTCTCAGGGTATGAGAATGAGAGAGCTGGACAGCCCCTTGCAGGCTACAGCTATTTGGAGAATGAGCCACCATGCCTTGACCAGTCAACATGCCTTGACTAGTCAGAACCAGTAAGCTGGTTCTGGACGTGTAAGTGTGGGTGAGCTAGCTCTGAGGGCCTGAGAGCGGAAAAGTGGGCCCTGCCTCCTGTAGATGGTGGTATTGGGTGGTCTAGCCAGAGCATTGCTGCTGAGCTTGCCCTAGTGATACAGAAAAGGAATAAATGACTAGCCCAGCTACCACTCAGGCTCAGATTCGGAGCTCTGAATTGACTCACCCCTAAATCTTTATCATCTGTGAAAGGTTGGGATATGTGAAGGGGCTAGTCTTGCCAGTCCAGGGATTCAGAATCTCCAGAACACAGGTCAGCATTCCAGGGAGGATCTGATATGATAGTGATGGTGTCACAGAAGCCAGAGATCTCAGGACAGAGTGATGGTTGGTTGCAGTGAAGCTGCATGGACAGAGGGATAAACTGTGGGACACGCTGTGAGGCTGTGATTACTTTCAGGATTTGGGATTTTTGTTGTTGTTCTTTACTTAGCTGTGCGTGTTTTATTTGGGGGAGACCAAAGTAAAGGAGGGGGGAGAAGAGATGGGAAGAACTGGGACACATGATGTGAAACTCACAAGATACCAATAAAAAATCTAAAGAAAGAGAATGTATTAAGAATGTTAAAGTTTGTATATCCTTGAGTTTTATTTATCTAGTGTATCCCATTGGAAATTAAATTGAGAACTCTTAAACATAATTGACCAACATGCAAAAATAATTAGCCATTATATGTTTCTATGAATGACAAAAAATTAAGACTAAAATAATCACCCATGTTTTCTAAACAAAAAATAGCTGCAGAGACTGTCATTGTTTTGCATTGGATTCTCTTTGATGCCTGATAATTTTATGAGGTGGAATATCTGGTTCTGTGTTTAATCCATGTTTAAAAAAATCACTTTTCTTGAAGCCTCTAGAAAACCTCACTGTATCCTCATGGAAGGATGAGTGTGAACAGGAAGTACTGTCTTAGTAACATAATGAAAATAGTTTTGACCTTACAAGAGCCTAAAAAGCTGAACACAATTTATGAATCAAGATTGATCAGAGAATTTTCTTGTTGGGGGATTCATGGATGAGACTGTGTTCTAACAGGAGTTCCTGTTGACCTCCTTGTGTATGACATGCTTATATTCACCACAATCCAGCAGAGGATTTGTGTCATGGGCTGCTTTGTTGCTTTTAGATCTTTGTTCTGCAAACATCAGTTTAGTTGTGTTTGTTTTGGACATGTGAGTTTGCCTATCTTCTATTTCTTCCTTTTATTAAACATTGATCCTTTACTCATACAGTATAATATGAGTATAGGTTTCCCTCCTTCTAATCCCCCTCACAGTCTTCTACAGCTCCCCTCCCATCCAGAGCCACTCCCTTTTTATCTTTCATTAGGAAAAAAAAAAAAAGCAACAACAATCAAAACAAAAGCAAAAGAGGCTTCTAAGGGAAAACAACAAACATAGTAAATTAAAATATAACATGATAAAACAAAAAAACATTGTTTTGAAGTAGGACAAGACAAGTCAATAGAAAATTGAATGAACCCCGAGTAAGGCACAAGAATCAGAAACCAATTAGTTTACAGATTCAGGAGTCCCCCCAAAAAACCACTAAACTGGAAATTGAAATACATGTGCAGAAGACCTGGTTGTAGATGTGTGCAAGCCCTGTGGGAGATCTTTTCTTCATTCAGCTTTTATTTTGTTTTATATTTTCTTTTCTTTCCTACTCTTTGACAGTTTAATACCCTTCCTTTTGTCACCCTTCCTCTTGCTCTCCTCTCCTTCTGCAACCCAGATGTTCTTCTTCCCCAGGACTCCCTGCCCTATTTTCATGTGTTTCTGCATGTGTGTGACCCACTGAGTGTAAATAGGCTTGCCTGCATGAGCATGGGTGGGAGGCTGTTTATTGGAGCATAGGTAACTTATCAGTGGCTACACCCCATTAAGTGTCAGTAGTCCCTAAGGGAAGGGTTGAGACTTAGGAGCCCTTCCCCCTCCAGGATCAGTCAGTCTTGTGCTGGCTTGTGACGGTAACCACAGCTATACTGAGTTTGCACCCTGTCCTGTCCAGAAGTCACGTTTCACAGCAGTCTTCCCAACCATCATACCCGTAGATTCTTTATGTCTTCTCTTCCATCATGTATCCTGAGCCTTGGTGATTGAGAGGAGGATGTGATACAGGGTCTTGATGACGGCCACAGAGTTTCAGCTTTCATCTACTTCATTGCTGTTTTCTTACTCATTGTTTCTCTGAGAAGCAAAGACAGATAGTGATTGATATTAGGGGTGCATAGGCTCTTTCTTTTTTTAAATTAGGTATTTTCTTTATTTACATTTCAAATGTTATTCGCTTTCCTGGTTTCCCCTCTGAAAACTCCCTATCCCCTTCTCACTCCCCCTGCTCACCAACCTACCAACTCCCATTTCTGGCCCTGGAATTCCCTTATACTAGGGCATAGAACCTTCACAGGACCAAGGGCCTCTCCTCCCACTGATGACCAACTAGGCCATTCTCTGCTACATATGCAGCTGGAGCCATGAGTCCCACCATGTGTACTCCTCAGTTGGTTGGTGATTTAGTCCCTGGGATTAGGGTGCATCTTATAGGTTTTGTTGCCCTTGTGTTCATACTTAGTAACTAACTATGACACAATCAGTCACATGTGCACAAATGGGTATGGCTATGCTTCCCCTAATCTTTATTTACAGAAACTGAAATTTAATATACTTTTCATGTGTTATACAGTGTTCTTCCCAGGCAATGTTTTAATCATTTAAAAATGTGAACGTAAAAATGTGAACATACCTAATTCTAAGGCGACCCAAAATAGACAGAGAGGCAGAATACTTCTTTTAGATAATTGACTCAAAGTCAAAGGGGATGATACGGTTAAATGAGAGCTCAGTAGTCCTGTGGAGGTAGAGTCTGAGAGCCCTTCTCGATCTATCTACAAAACAGAAACAGTAGTGAATAAAAGTATAGTTCTATGAAGGCGCCCGAGTTTAATATGTACAACCAACATGGCAGAAGACTACGTGTACTCTGACTGGCCAGAGGTAATACAGGTGGCTAGTGCTTTTCTTAACAAATGAAGCATTCCAGATCAAACTTACCATGATCTTACTTATTATGTCATCTAATACTGAGAAAATATCAGCTGGCAAAGCATTTTTCTCTCTAGGTCTCATTTTCTTCATTGAGGAGTAGGAGCAGGTCTGCTAAAACTTCTAAAGACTCTGAGTCTGTCAATGCTAATTGGCTTGCTTGTGTCCTCATCCCAAAATGAGAGTGAAGCAATATGGCCATTCCCTTGGGAAGTATAAGAATTTCAAAATATCCTCTAGGGAAGGAAGGTTCAACACTTCAGGTCATTTTAATTAACCAACACATAAAAGGTCCCATGGGACCATGGTGGATGACTGACTCCTCTTCCATTTTGAATTGCTTACTCATGCTGATTGCAAATTTTTCCACTTCTCTAAATTAAATTTCATGTTGGAGTGAATGGACATCAACATTCATTTTGTTTTATCTCAGCATTCTATTTATCACAAGCGCAAAGAGAACCCTAGGATGAGTAAGTTAAACATATAGTATTGAAATACCAATTAGAATACAGATCTGTCAGGCCAACGTAATTAAGTCAGAAGGCACAGTTTGGGTCCCCATGAGAAGGGCCTGTCACTCAAAAGCATTTTTTTTTCTATCCATTCATCACTTCATGGTTCAATGTTAATGTCCCTTCAATTCTCCACTCATAATAGAATTGGGCCTCTATGCTCTTTAGAAGTCTTGGCGAGAGCTATTTCTAGGGGCTTAGGCAGTATTAGCCAGAGTCCTTTAAATCAAATCAAACTGTGGTAAACTACCTCGATATTGACTGAGCATGTGCAAAGATTTATACAAGGCAGTACAGATAGAATACCAAACATAACAAGAAGATCATGTTCTATGCAAGGTGATGAAAAGAAAATGGAAAATAAATGAGATAAAACTTAAAGTGACAACAGCTAGGAGAAAATGGTTCTTGAACCACTTTAGATTGTTTGGCTAGTATGAGCTATACTGAGCAACCAACATTTTAACTTGTGGGATGTGCCAAGGAAGAGGTTAAGCACAGAAGAGGTTAAGGCAAAGATGATGAGGATGGTGAACTTGATAGAAATGAACTTATAGTTAGCACCTATTTATCCTCAAAATCCTCAAAATCACCCTTTAAGGCAGGTAGTGTTAATTAGTGTTGAAAACAGGCATCTGAGACCCCGAGCACTTCAGATGTTTGCTGACCATGGAAGCTTGTAAGTGAGCACACCAGCATTTGAAGCTGAAACGCAGGTTTTAGAGTGCTATATTGCTTGCTAAAAAGGAGCGATCCACACAGACTGGAAGGAGGACATTACGTCTGTTTTGAGGTCAGTTTTACATCCTCACAGTCAGCAGCTTCCATGAACCAGAAACCACTGAAGCAAGCACAAGCAAGCAAAAGGGACAGTGATGAACTCCATCCAGCATCTTTGCAAAAATGTTAAACATGTATTTGGAAAACTACAATGACACAATATTGTTCTGAGTTAGTGTTAGGGGGAAAAAAGTGATTTGGCTAATTCTTTCTAACTCAGTTGGATCATTTTCAATATACTTAGAGCTATGGGGTATGTGAAATAATATGTCCTCTATTATGTTATATTTCTACGCAGTGCTTGCTTTCTTTTCTGTTTTCTTTCTTTTTGTTACTTTTTTTTTTTTAAAAATTGGACACTTTCTTTATTTACATTTCAAATGTGATCCCCTTTCCTGGTTTCCCTCTTTCCAGGAAACATCCTATCACTTTGTCCCTCCCCCAACCCTACTTCTATGACGTGTTCTACCTACCCACTCCTACCTCCACACCCTTGACTCCCCTACACTGGGGCATCTATCAAGCCTTTATAAGACCAAGGGCCTCTACTTCCATTGATGCATGACAAGTCCATCCTCTGTTACTTAAGCAGCTAGAGACATGTGTACTCCTTTGTTGATGGCTTAGTCCTTGGGAGTTCTGAGGGGTCTGGTTGGTTGATGCTGTTTTCTCTTCTCACAGCTACAATGTTTACTTACTGGGTGAAATGGGATTCCTCTCTGCCTTTAGTTTATTATATACTAGCTAATAACCACAGAGTTCACGTTAACCTAGAAACAAAAGATACCCCCACATTTATATTTGCACAGAAGATTTTGTTTTGTCACTACCTTGTCAGAGCAACCACGGGACAGTGTTGTGACATGTCTTAAATGTTATTGGGAGGACAATAGAAGCCATATAATTCTGTGGCCATGGCTACACACTGACTTAATAATACTAACCACAGTAGAAATCAATAAAATAAAGGGAAATGAATTTATTCTAGTGCCTATCTTTAAGGCCGCAGCTAGTAATGAAAATAATACACTTTAATCTAAATTTTTTTTCAAAGTGCTTACAAACCATCTATTAACTGTGAGAATTCTTCCACTGAAAAATGAATTGTGGATTAAAGATATAGGCTGAGTTTTTGTTTATCTGTCAAAAAGTGTCATATTGTCAAGTCAGATTACCTTATTACATGGCACCACATAATAAAGACAGATTTCAAAAATTCTTCCTTTTCCTGTAGCTCATTTCTCTCTCTTCCCCTCTCTCTTTTTCTCTCACATGCACACACACACACACATATATACACACATCAAGAGAGAGATAATACAGCTTTAGCTTCATAGCTATGTAGCTATAGATATAGGTATAGGTATGGGTATAGAAACTGATATCTAGCTAAGTAATTCATTTAGCCTAGTATTTATGAAATACTAATATATAAGACACTCTACCTAGATAGTAATGGAATATTAAAAATATTATGGAGCATGGTCTGTGAGAGATGTGTGAATAAATAATTATAATACATAATAATGATGATAACACTGATGCTTCAAACATTTCTAGTGTCTTACTGTGTGCCCAGTGTCACAGGAAGCAATCTGTTTGCAATCTCACTCAAAAGATGGCGTCAAGGTGCTTGTTACTATTGATGAAGGAAAAGAAGCTTGTAGAGTAGCTTGCCCACAGAGCTAATAAGTGGGAAATCAAGATTTCAGCAAGTTGGTCAGACTCCAAAAACATGATTGTTATATTTTGATGACATTTCCCTGAGTGTTCAGCAGGTTTTTATTCCGAATGATGAGCTAAAACTTTATAAGGTCAAATCAGCTTGGGAACATTGGGTCAAACTGAGTTAAACAGGTTTATTAACTGAAGGGCTTTCTAAGGCTTTGATATGATAATATTGAAAGTCATCTCCAAGAAAATAGCAGCATGAATTTTAACCATGTATATTTAATTATATGCAGAATTATATTATCAACCCCATCTATAAGCATGTGTGGAAGGGCATACACGAGAGATGGCAGAGTAAAATGATGTTTTTGAAAGATGTGCTCCACCCAGTATTTAATGTATTTTCAAGTGAGTGATTATATAACAGTGTTTGGGAGAGAAAGAATAAAAAAGACACAATCGATTAAACACTTCAATGTCTCATAGCAAAATACAAAAAAAGCGAAAGGATAATGAGGTAGCCCACTATGAAACTGAGAGCCTGTTTTTTGTTTTGTTTTAATTTTGGTGTGGAAAAAAATGGCATTAAAATAAGCATAAATTATAGGGATGAAAAATCCTCTAAAGACATTATAATACCAGAAGGCAAGGATGGAGAAGCCTCTGGAATAGACAGGCAGAGGAAGGGTTTGTCCCTCAAGATGGACAAAAGACGATTTTTCATGAAAGCCACTGAGGTCAGAACAAAATGGAAGGGGGAAATCAGCTCTTCCAATTAAAGATTTGTCAGTGAACCTTGAGAGAGCAGGTTCCTTTGAGCGATGAGGGCTGAAACCCTATTAGATGGGGTTAGGAAACGTGAAGGTAGAGATTGTAGAGTAGTCTTCTTTTATTGGCAGAGAGCTGAGAAGTCACTGGCGGTGACAAGGGCAACTTCATTTAAGAACGAAAATCTGAATAGATTTCAAGGTAGAAAGCAGGAGCATGGTTAAGTGATGAGGGTGAATTGAAGGATAATTAAGAAGCAATATTCCAGAGAGATTTTAAGATGTGAAGAGCAGTTCTGATTGGATTTGAGGCCAGTGGACCTCTACTGATATCAGAAGGAATGTGAGAAGAGGAGAGAAAAATACCTTAAAATATGAACGCAAATGCAACCACATAAAAGAATTTCTTTCTTAGAATCACCGGGACCCATCCGATAAAACAGAAACCAAACAACCAAACAAACCAAACAATCAAAAACAAAGCAAAACTCTCTCTACAACTTTGTAACTGGAAGGTAATGGAAAGATTTAAAACTTTTTATGGACACATTACTTGGGCTGAAACTTAACTGGACCAAACTTTCAAACATCGTTTTGTTTCAATCCTTTGTGCTTGCCTTTTAAATTTCAACTTGTAAGTTTCCATGTAGTTTGACTTAATGATGCAAGGAAATCCTAACTGGTGTACGACTGAAGCTGCATACCCTATGACTGATGTGTATAAATATCCTCTGCAGTTCTTTTTCCTGGGGATGGTACAGTAAACAAATGAGAAGGGTAAGAAAGAAACTAGGAATTGATCCTGGGAAGACAAATGAAAATACTAGCAGTCTGTGGTGATAAGAAAAATTCTCAAACAAATGATCAAAAAAGGGTATAAATTTACAAATAGAAGATAAATAGGTTCCACAAAATTGACTTGGTATCTCTATCTGCTGGCCACTGACACAACTGTGGCCTTGAAATATGAAACTTTCAAAAGTAAGAAGAACCTCCATTTCCATTGCGGAGAGTATCCATACTTGCACTGCCTAGATGAAGAAGAAATACTATCTAAAATAAAGACAGCACATTGAAGGAAATAAAGAAGATTGAAAATGGCCAAGATTGGGATTCAAATTGGTTCCATCACAAAACACCACAAACAAAACGTGGACACAGCACATTTTCCTACGATAGAAGAGATTTAAAGGAATGCCCTATATTCCTGCAGATTCTATGGGAAACCTCATATGACACCACCATGGGATCAGCCTCTTACATGAAGGCATGTGTGCAAAATGCTTAGCATAGTGTTCTTCTTTCACATAGAAAATTATGGTGTTGGTTTTGCATTCATTTTCACTCAAGGAAAAAATGACTCCAAGAAGAAAGAACCCTAACATACCAAAAAAAAAAAAATGTGAATATACACAATGTGCCTCCCCCAAAGTTAGAAATTGCTATCAGAAACAGAATAGCATGTGTTGTTCCTTTAAATCTTTCAAAATAAGGAAAGAAAAAATTAGAAAAAAATATGCTAGCATTTTTGGAGAAGACATGAAGGTTCTATTTCTACAAGATATTTATTGAACACCTATACTATGCCATGATTCATTGTAAGATAAACAATATTGAATAAAGCTGGAAAGTTTTAGATTTTTATGGAATGTATACTCTAACTTCTTTCTCTGTATGCTTTTTGTGGGTACATTTTATTTTATTTTTTTTTTAGAAGGAAAAGAAATGTAGGAAGTTGGATACATAGCCAAACAAGCCATACAAATAATGATTGACTGGAGGTTTAGGAGTCAGTGTTGTATGTGGAAAACATCAGTCAGAGTTCTCAAAAGTATTTTCATCCTAACTCCCAGAAACTATGATTATGACATCTTTTGTAACAAAAGGACTCTGTATATGTGTTAAGAGTAAGATGCTTTTGGATGAAGATCCTATCCTGGCTACCTGGGAGTATTCCGTGTAATTATGTGGTCCTTGAAAATGGAAGAAGGGGACAGAGGGTGAGCTTGAATTGAGTAATATGAGAAAGAGCCCGATATCTTTGAAGGTAGAAGAAAGGATCTAAGTCATCAAGTGAAGGCAGCTCCAGGAGCTAGAAATCTCCAAAATTAAAGGGTGGTCTATTAATTCTATGAGCTTAAGCCTTTAGAACATATTAGATTTTGACCTTTTGACACTAAGCTAAAAGAATATATGTTATCTTAAGGTACCAATTTTATAGTAATTTGTTACTTGAGCAGCAGACGATGATAAAGGAAGAGGAAACACAACACACATTCCTGACATCTTCCCTAAGACACACTAATCCTGTGCTTCTTATCTTGAGACCACTGGGAAGCATTCTGTGATAAATAGCAAAGGACCCTGAACTAGATAAAACAGAACATATAGAGTTAATGAGAACAACACAGAATACCTTATGATTCCCACGGAGAATAAGGAAGCTAAAATCTTAAAATAAGAGTGGATTCAAAATTAGGAACACCTGTGACTGTTTCAACTAATGTACATTTCCTTATCTGCATTGCTGTCTTTAGAACAGTTCTAATAGTTGTTTTCAATCTATCTGGCTGAATGTAATATTGAAAGAATTGCAAGGCAGAGCAAACAGATCAGCCACCAAAATATACAGTCTTTTCCAGTGTTGTTTAGACTCATCTCGCCCAACTTCACTTGGGGAATTAAATTCTCATTGTCCTGGCTTAGGCCAAGTATCTTATTTTGAACTTAACATATACAGCCAGAGACTCTGCATTGCATACAAAGTCTGCTCAAGAAAAGGGAGATTGTTATAACCTGGACATAAAAATCAATACGTTTATTTTGCTATCTCAATTTCACAACTGAGGTGTTAATTTTAATTCCATTTAGTTCATGTGGTTTAGAATCTGTCTGAACAAAGAATTGCATGAGGTAATATGAATGGTACATAGGCAAACATTAGTTAAAAATTTAGATTTTATGGCTAGACGTCTTGTAAATATTTGAGTCATAAAGACATGCCATAGCTGGGGAGTGGTGGTGCACACCCTTCATCCCAGCACTTGGGAGGAAGAGCCAGGCGGATTTCTGAGTCCAAGGCCAGCTTGATCTACAGAGAGAGTTCCAGGATATCCAGGGGTACACAGAGAAACCCTGTCTCGAAAACAAAAAACAAACAAACAAGCAAAAAACAAAAGACAAACAAAAAAAACAAAAGACATGCCATAGTTAGGATTTAATTGTAATAAAATATCAAGATGATGAACAACTTGGGAAGGAAAGGCTTTATTTCAGTTTACAACTCCCAAGTCACGCTACATTGTTAAGTGACATCAAGGCAGGAACTCTTGCAGATTGTGAACCAGAAGGCAGAAAGGGATGCAGAGACCATGGAAGAGGACTACTAAGTGACTTGTTTCCCATGGCTTGCTCATCCTGCTTTCTAATAGTACTTAAAGACTATCTGTCCAGGGATGGTACCGCCCACAGTGAGCTTGACCCTCCCACACCAAGCAGTAATTTTAAAAATGCAGGATAGATTGGCCTACAGGTAACTATAAATTGTATTTTTTTGTTTTATTATGTTTCTTGTTTTGTTTTATTTTAGTCTCAATTGAGAGTTCTTCCCAAATAACTCTAGGTTTTGTCAAGTTGGCACAAAACTAGCCAGGGCAGACATAGAAAACAGTAGGCTTAAGGTCTGGAAAAAAGATGTTAAAATATTCTGGGACCTGGGATGAAGAAAAGCCTTGTGCCTAGAGATATGCACACAGATAACAGAGCACAGAATACCAATTAGTATACTGGGATTGGGTGGGAATAAAGAAAACTCCCAGAGGAGGCAATTGGAAATTCTAGGCAATCAAACAAAGATGAAAGACAACTCTGAAATCCTTACATTCACAAAAATAATCAACAAGGAGAAGTTCAGGTGACAGGGCTTGTAAGAAGAGAAAACACCACCTAGTCAAGGCTCAAGTTCTAGTGCCAAAGTGCAGTTGGGTAATACATAATGATTATAATGTTTGAACTCATCAGTAGATACAAAACAGCATACCTTGAGAGTTTTGTTGGTAAGCTTGGGATTGCAAGGTCATGTTCAAATTGGATTTAGGAGACATGTTTGTAGGATAAACTGGCTTTTGAACAGTTTCATAAATAGTCAAAGGTTGACAGATATGACAAAACAGAACTTGAACGTAATTAAAATGCTCCTTTTTGGTTTCAAAGAACACAAAGATTATGGAAGCAGGTTACTGCTGTGTGCATCACTAGAGTCTGGTGCCACATGTGTCCCCTAAGGTGACAGAGCTTCCATGAAACCGACTCTGTAATGATCTCTGTCATCTTCCTTTGTTGTTGTTGTTTTTCCTTTTTTTCCTCCTCCTTTTCCTCTTTCTCCTTCCCTTGGTTTTCTATCTTTTTTTTTTTTTTAAGAAACATGTCTGGCTTCTTTAGTGAAGATAGCTGAACTATGCTAGGCAAAATGTGGGAGAATATGGTGAATACCAAGTGGAGGGGAAACCCTGGAGGAAAAGAATTTCCATCACAAAGTACTCCCTTCTTGTGGAATCTTTGAAGTAGGCCACTGGCTTGCACATGCCCAATTCCTTTTGCTTTGTTTCTTTTTTAAAATTAATCATTTGAACATGTTGGGGCTTCAGATGTTTACTGGGTGATTATAAACACTGCATAGGGGCAGAGGAAAGCCCCTGGGACCCCAGACTCATCCTCATCATCTTCTTAGATTTTATTTTGATGCATCATCAATTGGAATTTTTAATTCCAACTACTCTCAAGTGTCAAAGTAATTTTACAAAGTCCTGTGTTCTTTGATAGGGGTAATTAAACATGCCAAGTTTGTTTGTGAAGCTCTGAGTCCTCAGCCATTCCTCCAGTATTTCTGTTAGCATATTTAGCTTACTGCTTTCTGTGCTTTAGATTTACAATGCTATAGTAACTTACAGGCTTTCAATTCCTTATAAATCTTATACTAAAGGTAGAGAGAGGAACCTGATCCGTGGTAGGCTAGAGACATTCTTCTTTGTTTCATTTATTGTTCCTCCTAAAGGGAAACCTTCATCAGTTAGAAGTAAAAATATTAATTGTATCAGTCCTTTGACATGATCTCATACATCTTATGCAGACAAAAGCACTGAATGATTTTTATAAACCAGTAACAAGTTTGATTTCTTTTTCTGGCTCTGAAAGTTTTGTTTGGAGAATGGAGAATGAAAGCCAGTTCAAAGTAATCTATCTTTCTACATAAGTATTTCTGTGGCACTTATCACAGCGGTACCTGGGCACTCAAAAGCACTATTAGACTAAAACACATACACTGGAGGGAAAGAAAAAAAAAAAAGGCTTGGAGCTAAGAAAACAGAAAGTTTAAAACATCAACAGAAAAGGGGAAAAATGTACCTTGCTTAGGGACAAACAATAGAATTTTAAAGAAATCCTTGGGAGTAATAATATATACACACACCTTTTCCTCATCCATCTTTTTACATAAAGGTTTGGGGAGGACTATTCTGGGTCTTTGATTTCAGTACAAAATATTTCTGAGACTTGATGTAGACAACCTAGTATAGAATATGATTCTTACTGTAGGACTCTAAGTAGAAGAACAGAACAAGAAAAGAAAAGGCACAGATACACACACAAACACTGTACATACACACACACACACATACATATTAATCATAGGATATATAGAACTCTCTAGTACAGCAGCCCACTTTTTTTGGAGGGAACATTATAAAATGATGAAGTTCAAATTGGATTTAAATTGTCCAGTTTAATATTCCAAATAATCATATCTACAAGGCCATCTACATAGGAAACAGGTTGTTTGGCTGGGAACATTGTAGAACTGAATGAAGGGGCAAAGTCATAAATCAGATTATAAACTGACTTTGTAAATTTGGTATCTTTTATCCCTTCCTATAAAATTAGCAAACTATAAGATTACATCCCTGTGTTAATCAGAAAGGTAGAACATTTTGTAATATTAAAGGCTATTTATTCTATTATCTTGTCATATGAGAAGAAAATTGCTCAATAATTGCCTGATTTTATATAAAATATAATCTGTTGCAGAATTATTATATATGAAAATTCAGATGTAAAAATGAGCCAATTTCCCTCAGCTCATGTAATTTACAGATTTATATTATAACCCAGCTCAACATATTGAGAAAAAGCATGTTAATGGGAAAGGAATAAATATCTAATTTACAGGGTAGTAACCACCATAAACTTTTATTTGTATGATGAAGTAATTTCTGTGTGAGAATACTTCCTGCTTCATTTCATGGTGGGTAACCTACTGAATCTTATGATTTCCCTCCTGTTCTAACAAAGTTGTTTCAATTTTTAGGTGACCTTGTTATATCATCAGAAACACTACTGTAAGAAATTATATTTCAAAGAGTAGGGCCATCTTCACTTCAATTTTTACATACAAGCTGGCAAATTAAAAGTATTTTAATAAGGCCAGCAGTGATAGTGGAGAAGTAAGATTTAAACAGAGCTCCGGTGCCAATGAGCGCATTAACTTTATTCAAAAATAGTGTATGTAAAATGGCACACAACTGACATGAGCTGATTATGATAATGTCTCAGTGCAAATTTTTGAAAATCAGGTACTATAAAAATATACCATTAACTTTATGTTAATAAAATATTTTGCTTGATGCCTTTTAAATTATTCATTTGAAGTAGTCTAAAAATATAAAAGAACTCTTATTATCATTCAATTTACATGATTACTTTTTAAGTTCACTTTTTTTTGGTTTAACATAAACAGAGTGTAAAATTCACATCAAGCTTTTGGTATTTAAAATGTGCAATTTTTATGCAAAAGTTGAATGCTGTGTTACATTTTTAAGGCTGTCATTAGTATAAATATAATTTTGACTTCTGATTTGAAACAATTTAACCCTTAGGAGAAATTATCATGTTTCCCAGGTTGACTCATTATGGCTGCTTTGATTATAGATGAATTCCTTTGTAAAAACACTTTTTAAGGAATCTAAGCGCTGACTTGAAGCCCCAGGGGTTTCCACAGATGCAAGTGAAGGAATAAGAAAAATTGCCAGGAAAGGAGACTCCTCCCTGGCCCTTCCTCAAGAGCTAGCTTTGATTTTAATTATTAATCAACCACTATGTGCCAAGGAATGCATGGGGCTCTTTAGGAGTTTACCCAGAGGGCACAATTTTGGCAGTTTCTCTTTGCTAAATATCAGATCAAATCAAACCATGAATTAACAACATTCTTTCACAGTGTTAGGCACAATGGAACAAAAAATGTAGATATACATAGTCTGAAATAAGGAAAGGTGTAGCTGAAAGCTGAATAGGTTAAAAGCCCTAAATACTTCTGAAGCTTGACTTGAGTGGTGGACATACTATCCAGATTTATTTCATTGTATTTTCATAATATTTTTATTTTGTGTATATGAATGTTTGGTCTACATGTAAGTTTACCACATGTGTGCCTGGGGCTCACAGAGTCCAGAAGAGGGCATCAGATTGCTTGAATCTGGAGTAAAGGGTGGTTGGGAGCGGCCAGGTGGATGTTAGGAAAGGAACTTTGGTCTTCTGCAAGACCAGGAAGTGCTTCTAATCCCTGAGCCATCTCTGCAACCCACATTCCCACCATCCAGACTTTTAAAGAACAAGTGTTGTTTTTAAAGAGAAAGAGAGAGAGAGAGAGAGAGAGAGAGAGAGAGAGAGAGAGAGAGAGAGAGAGAGAGAGAGAGAGGTGTTTGAACAAATGACCAGCATCATTTCCATTGCAATATACACAGCATATGAAACCTAATCCCTGAAATAAAATGGAACATTTATATCAGAACGTATTTAGAAAACTAGCTCTGTAAAGGATTTCTTCAAGCTACATATAATTCTAAAGAAAAGCAAGTATACAAAAGTAGTCTCCAAATGACAGACAAGCCACACCAACTTCAAAGAGTATTTTTCTAGCTCTCTGTGGAGAAGGAAGAGGGAGAAGGATGAATCCAGAACTTGACAGATGTGCTTATGTAATGGACCTGACTCCCAGGACCCCATGGGCCCAAGTCATGTTAGTTTTACATGTATGTTTGCTTTGCATGGATGTAAGATTTTGAGTATGTGTTGTATTTTACTACAGAGAAACTGATATTCAGAAGTGACATTTCATGTTTTTGTGTGTTTCTGACTTAGGCATGCAAGCTTGTCTCTCTTTCCCCATCCAGTTGAAACTCTCTAAGTAGCATTCTTTTTTTTTAAGATTTTTTTTTCATTTACACTTCAAATGCTATCCCCTTTCCTAGTTTCCTCTACGAAAATACCCTATGCCCTCCCCCCACCCCCTGCTCCCCACCCACTCACTCCTGTTTCCTGGCCCTGTTCTCTATATTGGGGCATATAATCTTTGCAAGACCAAGGGCCTCTCATCCCATTGATAGCTGACTTGGCTATCTTCTGCTACAAATGCAACTAGAGATACAAGCTCTGTGTGGTACTGGTTAGTTCCTATTGTTGATCATCCTATAGGGCTGCAGACCCCTTCAGCTCCTTAGGTCCTTTCTCTGGCTCCTTCATTGGGGACCCTGTGTTCTATGGAATAGATGACTGTGAGAATCCACTTCTGTATTTGCCAGGCGCTATTATAGCCTCACAGGAGACAGCTATTCTTAAGAGATTGTCATCTGAAGTCAGGATGGCTAGCAAAAGAAAAAGAGGACAGTTTTACAAAAGTACTGTCCATGCAGTACAGACATTTGCGAATACATGCCATAGAAATGTCATACACAAACTTTTGAGAGCTTTAAAGATTTATTTATTTATTACATGTAAGTACACTGTAGCTGTCTTCAGACACTCCAGAAGAGGGCGCCAGATCTCGTTACGGATGGTTGTGAGCCACCATGTGGTTGCTGGGATTTGAACTCTGGACCTCTGGAAGAGCAGTCGGGTGCTCTTACCCACTGAGCCATCTCACCAGCCCTTTGAGAGCTTTAAAGATACTTTAGTATTTCAATATACTACCCTGCATGCAGTATATTAGCTTTTTCATCTCTTTCTCTTAAGATATCTTGAGTTTCTACCAGGCGTGGTGGTGCACGCCTTTAATCCCAGCACTCGGGAGGCAGAGGCAGGCAGATTTCTGAGTTCGAGGCCAGTCTGGTCTACAAAGTGAGTTCTAGGACAGCCAGGGCTACACAGAGAAATCCTGTCTCTAAGCCCCCCGCCCCCCAAAAAAAAGATATCTTGAGTTTCCAAAGTACCTTGTCTTCCAATTTCTTAATCTTCAGGTTACTTTCAAGTCTATTTATTTTCTTCCTATAAAACTATGTCATTGATTCTACCTAGATGCAGTATTCCAGTGTCCCCTGTCATTCTTTCTAAAACACACACACATACACATATACACACCAAACTCAACCCCCCACACACCTTTAAATTTAAATCTAGCCTCCACATATGAGAGAAAATATACTATTTGACTTTCTGAGTTAGTATAATATTGCATTTTTAAATACTGCGGCCTAAAATTTCCTTTAGTCCTAACTATTAAGTTGATTTTGGAGCTAACTAAAACTTCTGGAGGTTTTGTTTCTTCCAAATTAACTACTGTTCTACCAAGTTTCCTTGATACTTGACACTTTATATAACTGATGTTTAACCATTAATGCAAACCTTAAATATAAAAAGTTCCATTATTTAGATGTCCATCAATTGGTCTAATATGGAAAGGTTATGTTTGTGTCATTGTTAAGGTACTCAACATTAAAAGCCACTGAGGCTGCTATTCTTGCATCAACATAAAAAAATATCATAAATATCAATTCAATGAAATCAGTAAACCACTTTAAACCAAAGGTTACATGTCAAGGTATATTTCAAAATAAATATAAGAAAGTTGTCCTAGGTTGCCGGTTTCCATTCTTTTTTCCGGCCCTCAGCACTTCAGTCATTTTCCCTCACCCAATACCAGATCATGTTTTCTTCTTCCCCCTATTGCCCCCCCCCACACACACCCTATCCAGTTTCCCTCCCAGGTCTCACCCTCCCTCCCTCCCCACTTGTTATTGCTTTCTTCTCCTTCCCAAGTAGGACTGAGGTGTCCTCACTTGGGCACTTCAACTTGTTGACCTTTTTGAGTTCTGTGGACTGTAGAATAGTAGTAGTAGTAATAGTAATAATAATAATAATAATAATAATAAATTTAAAAGTTCTCCTAGATAACATAATAAACCATGAACAAAGTGGTCCCATGCTTAACTATGTGTAGTAGCTATCCACTGACATTCAGCATTCCTTCTCTTCTCTGACTGGTAGTAGTTCATTTCTATGGGAACATACGTGTTTTGCAGCACTCATGCTATATGATTTTGAGCATACATTCTACACTTGTTCCAAGTCATATAACCAAATGTGGTCAATGAGAATCTGAATTTCTGCTGGATACATTATTGGCCACATACTCTAAGATAGCTTAGCGAGATTAAAGTCAAGACTTTGGTAGACTTGTTAGAAAGACTCTGGCTGAAACAGAAACTGAGGAAACAGAATGGCAGCGAAAGGAGCCACCATGTGTAGCACTCCACCTCAGCTTACTAACATCAAAGGCAAGAGCAGAGCCATGGCATAAAGAGAGATTAAGTCTCCTGCATATTTTCAGTCTATTCTGGAATCAGAGCCAGGCATAGACTGTTACATGAGTCATAATAGCAGTTCTTGTGCCTTAGCCAGTTGGCACTAGTCTTATGTCCTCTGCCAAAAGGATCCTGATGGATGCAGCACAGTATTATCTAGTCCACATTTTCCCTTTGGTGACTAGAATATCATGGGCGTCTTTGTCATCTGTTTCATTGAAATCCATATACAGCATCTCTAGAGTGCTCCATTGATCAATCAGGCTAGTAGCTTCTTTTCTGTCAAAGGATATTAACTTTATTTGTCATGATTTGTTTGTTGTATATTTATGGATGTTGACAATGATTGCCTCATTTCTAAAGCCATCTGTGTTAATAATCTACTGTTAGAACTAGTTTAGAAGATAAATTCCACAGCTCTTTGTCTCTCTCACCCTAAAATAATGTGTGAGATTTTATTCTGATCTTTTGGAATTTTTCTCTTCTTTTCTTTTCTCGTCTTGTCTTGTCTTTTTTTCTTTCTGCCATTCTTTCTTTCCTTCTTCATACTATTTTACTTTTAAACTTTTTGTTTGTTATTGTGGGCACATTGGGATGAGTTGGGGGAGCATTCACATGTCCTGGTAGTGTATATAGAAGCAGGCAGTAAACTTGTGGAATTACTTCTCTCCTCTCTCCTTTGCATGGGTTATGGAGACTACAATCATGTCTGCAAGTCTGAGTTCCAAGGCACCTTACTTTTGCCGGTCCCATTTGTCTTAATCACTTGGGTTTCAATTTTGAATATCCCTTCTAAATATGGAAGCAAAACTCTGCATTCCAGGCTTACCCTCTTAATTACTATTTATTAAAAAAAAATAAACTGAGACAAAAAGATTGTGACAACAACATTTCTGTACATTTAACAAATAGTCTTATTTATGTTGAAGAAATATTCTTTATTCAATCTATGTATTCCATTTTTTCTAGACTCAGGTAGAAGGCCAGATGAAGAAGTCCTGCAACAAGAATTTGTTTGCCTATGTCTATCATTTTAGCCCTGACCCCTTTCAAATACAAGGCTCCATTGACCCTTTCTTCATGAGTCCCCTTCACTTTCTCCTATCAACCGCTATGGAGGTTACTCCTTGCTCAATAAGAGTCTCAAAATAAAAAGAAGAGCGAATATGGAAGAACATTCAGGTTCCTAATCCCTCAAAGGAACTGGGGCATGAGATGACATTCGAAAAACTTCTCTCAGAACCAGAAAATGGGTTTGGGCATGGGGCATATCCCTTGGCTTTCTCCAGCACTGAGAAAGCACTGGGACTGCAGTCCAAAACTCTCAGGGAATAATTACCTGACAGATTTACCCTCATGGCAAAACATCACAAAGAAAATCCTTAAAAGCTTTTGGCATAATTCTTTTGTTTCTTTTTCTTTCTTTCATTCATTCATTCATTCTTTTTTTTTTTTAAATTTTTAGTTAGTAAACCTCAAATGTGGACAACTGATCATTCCGAAATTTTCCTTCTGTCGGATTTCAGCAGTTCATTTTTTAAAATGAGGTTAAATAAACTGCAGTTTAAGGGGAAACACATTTATTTTTTTACCTTGGTAAACTGATTGGCACTTTGACATATCACCTTGTTAGTTGACACAACCTTGACAATGTGACACATTAGCTCAAAGTGTGGAAATAAAAAAGAGAGAGAGAAAGCAAGGGGCACAAGGAAGAGTTTTCAGAATGAGATCTTTAAAACTCAAAAATCAGTACTTTTATTTAAGTCTGATGCTTTAGAGTTGACAGGGGTTGAAGCCTGCTGTATCATATTGTTGGCTGATTGGTAATTGGTAGATGAGTATAAAACCCTGTTGGTTGTGCTTCTGAGATAATTAGATGAATATATTTTCCATTTCCTGCCTTATTTTTTGAGATCCTGTAACAGAGTAGATATAAAGGTAGTCAATGTTTCTGATTGTTCTAACTTGTAGTTTTAAATCTGATAGAGGAGGAGGGGTCACTAAATACCAAAGAAAAAACATTTTGAATAAGAATTAGTAGATTGCAGGTTTGATTTGAGTTTGTGTCAGAAGGGACAGAAGTAGAAGTTAAAGTATGTTAGAGATTCTTTTGACTGTGGGTAAAGTGAGTTGCTGACAGATGCCTTCTGTCGGGTATCAGGTAGTACAGCCAGCTGCTTGGTATCTGGACAGACAAATATACAGTTCATATTTTGATTTTGTTCTTTAATAGCCTTCTAGAGAAATGGGTGGCTAAAGAATTAGTTTAGGCATGTTACTATCTTTGTACAAACACACAAGCTTGGTGAGACTTTTAACACTTGATTATCCACATGTGCTTCTTGTCTCTGACCCACTGGAAAATCCTTTGTCGCAACAACACCATTAAATTATCCCAAGTAGAACATTTTCCCCTGCCATTCCACATTTGCATTATATGTCTATTGCCTAAGAGGAAATAAGCAGCCGCCTATATGCCATTGATTACACATCTCAAATTAAAAGTGATGGGTGACATTCTTCCTCCCCTTTCTGCAAGGCTCTTGTCCTCTCCATGACCTTCCTGCTTCACTCAGTCCATTGTGTGCATTCAGCACATCATAACACAATGGGAGGTTATGGTGGCAGAATAGAAGCATCTCAATTTAGGACAGGATCCGAAACTTTTATCTGCAAAAGCCAGGAGGCAAATATTTTAGGCTTTGTTCACAAGACAGTCCCTGGCCCAGCTATTCATCTCTACTAGTGCCTTGTAAAATCAGCCAATGGCAATATCTAAGCATATAGACATTACATTTCAATAAAGTTTTATTTATGGATAGAGTAGTAGGAAATCCTTCAGTGCTCATGCTCATGAGTCTTGAAATATTTTATAATTTCCATTGAAAAATGATTATTTAAAAAGAGAAAAATATCCTAGTTCATGGGCCATAGCAAGACCAAACATGGTGAGCTTTGACTTCTGTATGACAACTTGCTAACACATAATAGAGGAAGCAGGTTGATAGAGACAAGAATCCCAGGTCTTCTCTGTATGAGATCCTATAGAGAGGCTTTCTAGGTTCTCTGCAATTATTTCAACTGAAGTTGTTTCTGTATTAGTGTGTAGGGGCAGAGGAAGGAGGAGGAAGTGAAAAAGACAGAGACAGAGAGTGAATTTGAGAATCTACTTGCAAGGGTATGTGGCACTTGGCGAGCTGTTCTGAGAGGAGCTAATCATGGTGCCTTAATCTAAACTTGTAACTGTTCTGGGAGATCCATTAACAAGTGTGAGCTATGTAACCTAAGGAGGTCTGTGGTCACATGGCTCTTACTTACGTTCTGCTTATGGACCTGAGGAATCACCTACATTTTTATCATAAAATAAAATACAGTATGCACACACAAAGGCCCTGTCAAGATGATAAGAAACTATTATTTATAAAATGCATAGTCGCTACCCCTTAAAGATTGAGTTTTTTAAACTGTTGGTAGCATTATGACTGATGTTAATAATATCAAATGGCTTAAGAAACCCTACTGGATGAAAGCCCAGCCTATTAAACTTTATTTCAACAATCTGATCATCTAGCCTGTCCAAATATTTTAAAGTCTTCCTTCTTGTGTGTGATACACTCCTCTTTGTCTGTCTGTTCTACCTTCTCCCCTCCACACCTTACTCATTTCCACTTAAATGTCTTTGTTTCTTCTTATCCCAAGATCTTCGCGCTAACTTTCCTCTCAGAACTTCCAGAATTCACTCTGATTCCAGCTTCATGTGGCCTTTCACTGGGTATGTGTCCTTCTCTTTCAACATAAATGACACTTGTATACTGTCTGGAATAATTTCACACCTAGGTGTGTGTGATCTTATTTCATTCTCTAATTGTTTTCTTTCAAAACTCTGTGGCTACCTGTAAAGGGAGAAACTGGGCTATCCACTTATGTGCCCTGCTTGTCTATAAAATTCCTCTATTCCTCTTAGCATCCACGTTTCATAGACATTGTCTGGATCACACTAGGTCAACTTAGACCCCAGTATATACTGATCCTAATTATAAACACTTCCATATAATAAAATCTCCCTACCCAGTGTATTATGCTCTTTGGGAAAGTCTTATCTTCACTTCTGACCTTGTTCAAACTTCACCATCTCCTCTTGTGTCAACTCCGGTAGATTATATCCTTAACAACAGTTTATTTGTTGGGATTTTAAAGTAAATCTTTGGTGTCCCTACATAAACCATCTTCCTTTATATTGAATCCCTGGGTTTTCTTTTGAGTATTTTGTGAGATTCAAATCATTCAACACAGTGCACCGAGTGCACTGTTCCCTGATGGTTTCTAGGATCCCAAGTAATTGTGACTCATTGGACAATGTTTGGCATGGCTGACTGCAGGCATTCAGACACGTTTTCTACTTCTGCATACACTATCTTCTGTGGCATTAGGTGTTAAGGTAGGAATGTATTCCCCTTCTCTCACCTCACCGCCTTTGTCAACTATTGCAGTGTGGATAGGGATATGGTCTCCCTTGCCATTGAAAGAAGAGGCAAAAGCCCAAGGGTTAGTTATGGAGGAAAGAACAGAATATGATGACACTGTGGCTTTCCACCAGAGATGGATCTCTTTTTCTAATGCCTCAAGCCAAGGTTTCAATTAAATGTCCTTTCTAGTTTGTGAGTTTCCCAGCCCTATCAGGGCACACAGCTGGAAAATAGAGCAATGCCACTCTGACTTGCAGACTAGATCTTCTGGTATTACAATGCTATAGCCAGGCTAGGTAGAAAAGAAAGACTATTTTAGTGTCAAGGTGAAGAGTAGAGAAAATGGTAAGATAGCATAGTGACAAAGGTATGATTTTTCCAGCCTTCTCATCTGCTTCATAAGAAATAATATCAGGCTACTGAGATGTCCAAAGTACAAAAAGTTAAAACCTGCATCGTTCTGAATATATTCGTTTCCTTCTAAGCATGGAAACAGATGGCATTAAGCCCAATGATAGTAAGAAAGACTGAGGATTTTTCTGAAACCTTTGAGCCTACATAAAAGAATCAAGAAAAAAAGACTCAGTTCTCTATTATAACCAAAGCAAGGAAGGAAGACACTTGTCAGTGAGACCTATGTTGCTTCATTTATTTGTTTGGGTAGCACAAGAATATGCTAAGAGATCAGAGATAGATTTCAAAAGGGTTTATCTTCTTGGGAGGTTTGTGGGCTTCTTTTATGGGCAATGATGAAATACCTCTAGCACTGACCTATGCGTCTTCTTCAGATGGAATCAAGAGGGGTTGTGTATGAAATAGGAGTTCTTTCTTTGGACCCCATTCTGGATTTATAAACTTTATTACTACCTGACTTGAGATACTTTTTAAAATAAAATTTTTCATGTTCATACTTCTTACCTGAAGACATGGAATTTGGAGGATGCAAGGGGAAAGGCTCACACAAATGAAGACACTGTCAAGTATCTTAGGTGCAAAAGGCATGTCTTTCCGTCTCCATCAGCTACTCTAACCAGTTCTAGGGTAGCTGTGTGACAGGTGGGTTCCATTTCTACAGTGCAGCAGAAATCAGCATCCAACAGGAACTCAAAATAACTTATAGAATTAGGTAGATGGCAACAGTTATATTGTACTATAGGATTTCTTTTTACTTCTCATCTTCTTCCCACTCACACACACACACACACCACTACAATGCACTTGCAGTTCATGCCATGTACATTGATATGTGCACAAGAAAGTGCAGTACTTTTTCACACATTGATTTCAGTATTATCACCTCAAAAATGGGATGCAAACATCTAAAATAGATATCCTAGTGTGCAGGTGAGGAAAGTTCAGCTTTAACTTTTAAAAAGACTTTGGTTCCTTTCACTTCCTAAGTAGCTCAAGTGATTCCAAACCCTTTGACAGGTCAAGGAATGGACCAATTGTTATGTCATAGAATTGGTTTTCTGTAGCGATACAGAAAAGGATTTGAGTGTCTCTGCCACTGCTCTCTAGCACTGAAACTATGGTGGGTTATTTTATGTTCCTGAATATATTTGTCCATTTGTGAAATGGGGATAATAGGTACTTACAAACTGCTCTTACTTAGAAAAAGCGCTGACTTCTCACATGAGGCCACATGATAGCTAGAAGCAGGATAAAAGCCTAGCATCTCTGAATTCATTTTCTATCATCTTCTTTCCTTTGGATCAGTCACCCCTTTAACTTGGCTCATGGGCATGTTAATCACTGAAGAGGACTAAACACGGCTACGGTACAACCCATTTCGTTTCTTTTCAAGGCAGAAGGCACAAAGATAGGAGTAACTAAGTTGTCTTAGTGTCAACTTTTATAATATTCCACTGCAGATTCCACAAAAGTATCTACAGTCTTATAATCACTGTCTTAAGCCTGCAGCTACCTTAAATTACAGGACCAATGGAAGCTCAAGAAGGGACAGACCATCCCCAAATCAGGGAAATGTCTTAGAATGACAAGGCTATGTGCCTTAAAGGGGGAGTAATCACCTTATAGAAACCAGATTCTTTTCTTTAGCCATATTAAAGAATCAGAATCACGTCATTGATCAGTCAGACCACACTTTGAACACAAATACCATATGCCCACTGGGAGCTTTAGCTCCCACTCCCAATACGCCACTTTGGAAAATCTCTACAGGATGACTAGGAGCAGCCACAGACTTCTGAGGTGTCTCCATCCCGGCCCACTGCAGGCAGTCCCTGTCATTGAATGCTGTTCCCAGCAGGCCTAATGCTGCAGGGCCTATAGCAGGACAGATGATCACAACAGGAAGTAGACAGTGGGTCAACACTGTCTATCTCTCAAATGTTGGTAAATGAGCGAGGAAGAGGCTGGGATTTCAATTGCACTTTCAGAAGAATGATGGCTTCCTTATTCCTTGAGTAAATCTTACCTCTGAATGATTGTACTGACTCCCATTAAAGCTACAGGCTGGTGGCCAAACCTTCAGCACAGAGGTGTTTAGATGCAACTTATCCAAGTCACAACAAAACTCTTAGCCAAGGGTATTATCTAATACATTCCGCTATCATTTGTTGCAAATGTCATCTTTTTTGCCATCTACTTGTTTTATTTTATGTGCTGCAAGTCATTTAACTCCCATAGTAATTTTGCATGGGAAATAATATTACCATCCCATTGCTTAGATGAGGAAATAGAAGTAAAAGAAAAGAAATAAACTTCAGTGGATTTGAGTCAATCGTCTTTAGTGTTATACCTTTATCTAGTTCTATAACTTAGAGTTGATCAGAAGTATTAAACTCTCTACTCCTTCCTACACTGTCAATACCTTTATTTTCCTTATTTGTATAATGTAGTGGACCTTTAAAAAGATGTATGTTCAAAATACACCGAGAATGTTTTCAAAATCCCCACAGAGGAGCAATCCAGTGATGATTCCAATGTTGTATATTAGGGTTTGTTTATTTAAGGACTTAGAATACAATTTCTACTGATTCAAAGCTCTAGAAAGGCAATGATGTAGACATCATACTGCCTCTTATCTGAAAGTTTGCATTCATCCTAAAGCAGAAGAAAATGTCTGCTGGTGAAATGTGTCAGTCTTTTCTCCCAGAGCATCAGGAATGGCAAGATATGGTTGCTAGTCTCTCCAATGTTTCTCCACCAGGATTGCCTTTGTAAATGACCTTGGGACTTGAAGATATCCACATCGAGATGACTTGCCTTTTGTAGTTTAAACAGTTCTCATTTCAGCAATGTACTTGGCATCTGCCTCCCCCTTGGATGGCAGGTGTACAATAAAGGCTTTTAAGCCACTCTTAGCAGAATCACCCCCATGCTGCTTGCTTTCTTGATATGTCTTTGCCTTCACTGTTAGCCATTATAAAAGACCGTATGTTGTTATTAGCCTTCATCCTAGCTGAACATAAGTTGTGATCAAACTCCTCAGTATTCATAAATGGAATATGATTTTTATAATAGTGGAAGAGAAGAATAAACTCCAATTCACTGCATCCAAACACCCCACCAAATGTTCGTTCTTTGCAGAGCATGCAGCATTTCCAAGTTTAAGAAGCTGAGTAAAGTCTGAAGACTCAAAGTAGCCAACAGACAATGTGTATGTGTGTGTGTGTGTGTGTGTGTACACTGTTGCTATGCAAAAAATACTGAGAAACTGACAGGATACTCTTTATGTATGTCTAGTATCAAGTAGTATTAGAAAATTATAACTGGCAAATGGCAGCTTTTCAAAATTATTTCTTGTATAGAAGGAATTAAAAATGTTTGGGGTAACATAAAACAAAAGCTTTAAGTATTTAAGGTAAAGATAATGCATACTATGGTACAATTACTATCTCAAATGCATCCTTGATGTTTAGTGGTCATGCCAAGCCAGCAGGTAAAAAACAGGTATTTTTTCATCATTTCTATATATGGGATGATGACAATTCCCAAAGTCGTGAGGCTGAATTGATGAGATGAATACTGAATCCTATTCCTAGCCAGACCTCTCTGTACCTGTGTGACATAGTTTCTCAACTGGGCAATTCTGTAGTTCTAAGTCCAGGCTGCCAGCTAAGAGGAGTAGAACACAGGTGCTTCCCTGATTCAGAGCAAGCTGTGAGGTGAGCTGCTGCTGCTGCTGCTGCTGCAAAAGTCAAGTTGCTTAGCCAAAAGACTGAGACTCCGGAGAGGAGCAGAGAAAAGGCTTAGAGTTACAGAGATAAAGTTTGGACCTGTGACGAAAGGATGGACCATCTAAAGACTGCAATATCCAGGGATCCATCCCATAATCAGCTTCCAAACACTGACACCATTGCATACACTAGCAAGATTTTGCTGAAAGGACCCAGATATAGCTGTCTCTTGTGAGACAATGCATGGGGCCTAGCAAACACAGAAGTAGATGCTCACAGTCAGGATCACAGGGCCCCCAATGGAGGAGCTAGAGAAAGTACCCAAGGAGCTAAAGGGATCTGCAACCCTATAGGTGGAACAACATTATGAACTAACCAGTACCCCAGAGCTCTTGACTCTAGCTGCATATGTATCAAAAGATGGCCTAGTTGGCCATCACTAGAAAGAGAGGCCCATTGGACTTGCAAACTTTATATGCCCCAGTACAGGGGAACGCCAGGGCCAAAAAGTGGGAGTGGGTGGGTAGGGGAGTGGGGGAGGGAGTGTATTGGGGACTTTTTGGATAACATTGGAAATGTAAATGAGGAAAATACCTAATTAAAAAAAAGAGCAAGAAAAAAAAAGAAGGGAGACTAAAGAGCGATAGAGAAGAGATACTATTCTTTGAGGAAGCAACCATGAAGAGATGAGGGAGCTTGCTAGATAGTCAGGTAGGGAAGGATTCTCGACTGAAGGACAGGGCAGAGAGGACAGCTCTTTAACAAGCCACCTAAATCTCTGTAGCCCCCGGGGCTCTTGGATGCCATATTAAAAGCACATCCATCACTAGACAGATCTGCCACAGGAGCAGGTGCTGGGACGTTAATGAAAGGGCTGGCCAGGTCCTGCTTTCTTCCTTAGCCTCTGAGCACATGAATCATCATTTCCACCTAATCCCACTTTGTGCTAATCAGGACAGATGATGGGGGAGCCTAATTGGGAATGACATGAAGTCATTCATCCTACTAACTACAACGGAGGGCACAACCATGCTAGTATAGAACACACATGTTATCACTCACAATGTATATAAAGGTGTACCTTAATATGAATCCCCAAGTGTATAGTTCAAATATAAAGGGAAATATTAAAATCAGCCTCTAAGAAAATCAATTCCTATTTTAATGTTCAACAACTCAGGCAAGATATATATATAACAAAATGGGAGGAAATGAAGAGTAACAAAAAATGGAAAGAACAGTGAAGGAGGAAAAGGAAATGGAATGCCCGTGTAAATAACAGCAATTAGATGAACATTGTATTCTGGTTAACTGTAAAGCTTTCAAATGAGACAGAAGAGGGAACTAAATACAGCCAGGAAATATCAATCAATAAGGCATACAGCTACAAAACTATTTTATGGTTAGTTTAAAGCAAAGACTTCTGAATACAGCCAACAGTTGGACAGTTTTAAATGGCTGATTAAATGCATACATTTTATTTTAAGCTAGTCAAATTGCACCTCTCTTAATCTTCCATTCATTTTAAATTTCCATAAATGATAACTAATGGGGCACTATCATTATCCCTCAGCTCTCTAATATACCAAGCACTTAACAGAGCGAGTTCAAATATGCTTTTCTGGGCAATTCATAGATGGGACATGCTTTGGAGATGGGAGAATCAACTGAGCATGGTGAGGTAAATCCACTGTGTGAGCCAGGAAGATTTCACCAGGTAGGGCCAGAGACAATGCCAGGAAATAGTTTTGTATTTTTCTTTTTGCTTGAATTTTGTTTAAAATGTCAGCCTTACATTATTTTGCAGTTTTATAGTGGCACAGTAATCTTATATGGAAAATTCTATCAAAAGAATGTTTGATCACATGACTTTAAAAGAAAGAGGATTGGAATGATAATAGACTGCTGGATAGCTAAGACAAAAGTTTATGTTTCTTATTTGTAATCTTTCTTGAATTATCAGGATCTTTTGTCGCAATTAGAATGTATATTCCAGCTGAGTGACTAATGTCTGATCATAGGCAACTGCAGAATTTGAAATGTCTTTTCTTTAAAGTCATCTAGAATCACATACTCTGTCCCCACCAGTATAGCATGGGGTGAAAGTTGGTAGTGAAGGGACCAGGCAGGCCATATCTTTCTCTTCATGTTTTTGTATTACTGGTAGAATAATATTATATTGCATATGGGGGCCCTTGACAACTCACAGGAGAGCAAGAGTACCCTGAAGCAAGGTCATTTCCTAGGGGAGGAAGACATGACTTGGAAGATTGATATTTTGAGTTCTGATTTGTTAATATGTTTTGTAGAAAGTTGTCTGGAAGTCTGATATGCAAACATTCTTTTCAAAATTTAAAGAAAAAAATGACATACTTTAAATGAAGTCAGTTAATACATCAGGGTTCTCCACAGAAATATATTCTTAGTGCAGGGACGGTATTCATTTATCCTCCAACCTACTGGGTCTCCCACCTGTGAACTGGTACAATGACTGATGAGGAGAATGAAGGCCATATGCTATGAAGAGAATGCAAAGGATTATCCAGTGTGTGCCCTATTAAAGGAGAGACATGCCATGCATTCAGGAAGAGTTTTGTTCCCCAACAATCCTCAATTTTAAGATTTGGTTCCCAGGAGTGTGATAGTAATTACTTTGATGCCTAGTAAACTAATAGATTGTTGGCCAAGTCAACGATCAGCTCTGGTAGGTATGGAGTGAATTCTGGAGAGAATGGGTAGCTTTGACTTTGACCTTTCCAACTTGTATGACCTTTAACAAGCTATCCAATTGCTTTTCAAATCAACTCTTCTCAAGTAGAACTGGGAGAGCAGGGCTTTGTGGGTGCTGCCGATTGTATGAGTCCAGAGCAGGGAGATCAGCCCACTTGATATCCTTGATGAAAGGTACATATTTTTCTTTAAGTGTCAAATTTACTAAGAAACAATACACGAGTTTAGAAACATTCACTAATTGCAATATATTTTTCAGAAACCTTGAAGTCGTGCCCTCCACGTCTAATTAGCATGAAGCTTTCAGCACAAGGGTGTAAGTTCATCAGTAGTCATTAGCCCTGCTGTGTCCCCTCATGATCTCCAGCAGTCCTGTCTTCCAAAGGCCCAACTGCTAGAAGATTATATTCCACATTCAAGGGTCAGGGTCACCTTATTGTCCTCTGCCTAGGCCACATCAGCACAGAAATAGTTTCATTCCATTTTTATTTTAGCAAGATGATTTTAGCCAAGAATGACCACCAGTTTAGGTAAGCAAATAAACAATAGAGGATCTTATTTTTTGAATACAGACTAGGACTCAGGAATTATTTTGAATGGCATTCATGCATTTTCTCATTTATTGTAGAATGTGTAAAAATGTGTCTTAGATCAGATAGCTTTAGGTTGAAGTCTTAGCTCTGACTAACAGCCAGATGAGCTGATACACTTTCTTTCCACAGTTTGGAAATTTTGTTGACAGTAGTTTCTTTTTGAGGGTCTGTCATGGGGAAGGGGGATTCAATACAGCAGTACAAGGGGTATTTCCTACACGGTTCACTTATTGAAACTTTTCCTTCTATGGCCCCTACAAGATTTCTAGGTTTCCTTCAGATCTCACATACTGAACCTGCTTAGTCTCAGCTGTTTGACCAGAAAGAGAAAGACTAAAAATTCTATTCTTAGCCTTCCCTTTTTGCTGTCACATCAATTGCTAAAAGTGGCTTCCCACCATCCCATGCCTTACCACGTTACCTGTCTCCCAGCAAAAGCTCCTATTTACATCTCATTACTTTGACTTCAGTAGTTAAGAAAGCCAGCTCAGTGGTGTAGACAGTTGTCAGGACAGCATGAACTCAATCTCTTTCTGACCTGGATGGCCAAGCTACTGCAAATGAGTTGGGAGAACTGAGTGGTAAACCCAAAGTATATCACAGAAACCTCTCAGTGTTTATTTAGATTCTGACCTCTTAAGAAATCATGCTGATCCCCCATACGATGATAGTACAGTTTAGCACTTAATTAAAAATTTAAAAACAGTTTTTGAAGGTTAAGGGTTCCATCTAAAACTTCAAATCAGTTTTAAGGAAAATTAATGAAAATTATTAATTGTTGTAGCTCACTTAAAAGAAGCTCGATGAGAACATTATGAAAAATTAGTGAAATTATTATCAGATGGAATAATTAAAGATCAATTGTGAAATAATCACATAATTCTAGCTATACGCTATATAGCTCTTCATTAATCAAAGATAATCGGGAATTGCAATACTTAATTAGATGCAAGAAAGTGTTTGTGTGTTCTGGCTCTGAAAGGGGATAATTTGAGAGTGCCAAAGCTGTACAGTTGTCAGCTTGCACTGATTTTTGAGAGTCTAGAGCTGTAGATTGTACAGTGTGGGGGCAGGTCACTTTAGATCTGCTGAAATCTGTTCGAAAACAGATGCCAATGCTTTGCAGGGGACACTAATCATTCTGTCTTTCATGATATGTTTTATTCCTAATTCTGAAAAATGGGGTTATTAATTCATCAGTCTGAAGATAATAGTAACCCATGTAATTCAGGCATTTGCATCTGATCTCAAAGCCTCAACAACAAATTTTACCTGGGTTTACATTCTTCAGTACCTCACAGAGCCATATAGATTGATGCCCACTATGATTCCCCAAAAGGAAATTTATACTGCTATCTTCCCCACTCTTAAATTAAACACATACCTAAAATTCATGAGAAAGCTATATGTTAATTTTAAATATAGTATTTTTATGATTTATTTGTTTTTATGATTTTAATTGAACTAACCTTACATCTCCTCCACCTCTCTCTTTTCTCCTTGTGGTCTTTCACAGTTACTCTTCTTCAAAACCTTCTTGGGCACCTCCCCACTGTCAAGTTGATAACTTTTTCTTTCCTGTTTATAATTATAATATAACATATATAAACACACACACATATACATGTATACACACATATACATAAACACACACACACACACAACCTACTGAGCCCATTTTTGTCTTATGTGGGTATATGATTTCAAAGCTGACCACTCTGCATTGGACAACCAGTAAAGGAGCTCACATGTAGGAGAGTTTAATTCTAGTCCCAGCAGTCATTAGCTACATACCATTCTTTGTTTGGGGAACCCTGTGAAATTTCTCTCCTTCCACATTAACATCTCCACAGAAATGACTATTGTTCCAGTCTGGTTTATGAAGTCATTTCTAGGTAAGACTGTTTCCCAGGAGACTTCTTGGTATTATACCTCATACAATATTTTGTCCTCCTTTTCCATAATACCCCTTGAGCCATAAATGCAGGGCCTGTGATGTGGATGTGGCTTTTGGGGCTGGGCTACCCATGACCCATTGATCTCTGCATTGTCTTAAGTTGTGGTTTACAGTGATGGTCCCTATTTGCAGAAAAAGAATCTTTTATGAAGAGGGTTGGTAGTTACACTTAGCTGTGAGTATAAGATACTATTTAGAATGTCCTAAGAAATTGTACTAGTCTAGTGAAATGATAGTAATAGGTTTTTATCCTCTAAGGTCCATGACCTCACTAGTTCTGCAAAGCTAGCAATGTTTCCAATACCAGGTATGGTTTCCCTCCTGTTCAATGGATCATAAGGGCTGGTTAGACAACTACTGACTGTTGCCAATATGTGCTTATACCATTATGGATATATTGCTGTGCTGGTATTTGTTGTGGTTCATAGGCATTGAGTCTGGATAGGGCAATTTAATTGTTTTGCTCACTTGGCAGCTTGTATAGTATTTTCTGGAAACATGAAAGATAGATTCAGGAGAGAGATTTTTAAATTAGGTCTAGCCTAAATCATCCAAGTTTTGTATTCTAAGTATGTGGTCTCTTCAACAATAGCCCCTCCTTCAAACTGTGAGAGGCACCTAAAGGCTTCATTGATATTGTTTGGTGGAGTTACTTGGACTAACCTGACCAATCTTTCAAAAGGAGATTTCTCATGTCTTATATTAGAATTTCTGGTAGTCTTTGTTTTGTTTTTGTTTTTGTTTTTGTTTTTGTTTGTGTGTGTGTGTGGGGGGGAGCATTGTCAAACCAAGTCATTTTTAACTTCCTTTATCTCAAATATATATTTTTTCTTGAATTTATAAGAAATTATGAAAATTATATTACATTGATATATACATATATAAATATATATTTCTATATCTTTTAAATATATATCCAAACATATCAATTGTTAAAGTGAACACATGGTCCTCAGTTGTATGTTATCCAACATGGAGCAACCACAAAAACTTATAAGTGGCTTTGGAGAGTCATAGTAGAATATAGATGGTATTAATTGGGAAGTAGATTAACAAAAGAGACAAACAGTAAAGTTGTTTGATAAATTCTCAAAGAGCCATACTATTTTATATTTACCACAAATTATGTATAATATATAATACATAGATAAAGACTTATTTTTATTTTTTTAAAGTATGTGCATGTGTGTGTTTGTATGTGAATGAAGGGACCCACAGAGTTAGGAAGAGGGTATCTGATTCCCCTGAGTTGAAATTACAGGTGAATATAAACTGCTTGATGTGAGTGGTGGGAACCAAACTTTGGTCCTCTGCAAGAGCAGGAAGTGCTCTTAACCACTGAACATCTCTCCATCTCATCAATGATATTTTTTAAATTAACTCTTTAAGGTAAAATGAAAATGACACGTGATAAAATATACTATGTAATATATATTACCTCTAATGTGTGAACTGTAACAGGTACACACTTCCACTTGATCACCATAACAATGGTTGCACTGGGCACTCATACCATCCCAGGATGATCATTTGTAAACCATTCCAGTTGAGTTTCATGAAGAGCACCACGATCATTGCCCTTTTCCACTCACTATAATACTTTTGTGATTTACTCTGCTTAGCTAAATTATTTCTTCTTCTTCTTCTTCTTCTTCTTCTTCTTCTTCTTCTTCTTCTTCTTCTTCTTCTTCCTCTTCTTCTTCTTCTTCTTCCTCTTCTTCTTCTCCCCCTTCTCCCCCTTCTGCCCCTTCTCCTCCTACTCCTACTCTCCTCCTCCTCCTCCTTCTCTCCTCCTTCTCTCCTCCTTCTCTCCTCCTCCTCCTCCTCCTCCTCCTCCTCCTCCTCCTCCTCCTCCTCCTCCTCCTCCTCCTCCTCCTTCTTCTTCTTCTTCTTCTTCTTCTTCTTCTTCTTCTTCTTCTTCTTCTTCTTCTTCTTCTTCTTCTTCTTTTTCTTCTCCTCCCCCTCTTCCTCCTCCTCCTTTTTATTTTACAAAACCCTATATCACATAACACAGGAAAAAAACACTATAGTTTTCCTTACTAATTAGCCTATTAACAGATGATTAGTTTATTTCCAGTTTTAGATATTGTAAATACAGTGTGAGTCATTGTGAATAAGCCTTTTTGTTCCTAGTGTAACTTGTTTTTTTATAATTTTTTTATGTCATCTTCTTTACTCTTCCTAACTCAGCCAAGTAAACAAACCACTTCTTAGAAAATTGAGGAAGCTCTGTTGTCTTGCTCTCTATATAAAAAAGGGGCAGGTGGATAGAAAAAAAATTGTCATATTTCAAAAGGAAATGTTTTAGATAAATTGTACGATTCCTGAGATGACTTCAAAAGCATCAAGGAAGGTTCTGTTATTACTCTGAGTTTAAAAAATTGTTATCTGGGTCTCAAAAAGGTTGAATCATTTGGCTGAAGACCATGTAGCTTGTAATAGCAAAAGTCAAGACCACACTTTGTAACATACACATGCATAATCCAGGACTCTTTATTCTCTTATGAATGGTCTTTACTTACTTCAGTATGTGTTTATTATTACATGTTTACTATTTAAATGATGCTGTGATGAGAAGTCCATATTAATAGGAGATTCCAAAATTTCACATTCCTTTTAAGACCTTGTGATTTGAACTGAGATAGTAATGTGTTTACATAGAAAAAAATTGGCACCATTATGAGGCAATAAGAATGTTAGGTGTTTGTTTTCTGTACTACGCTAGATGCTAGTGTGGGATTAATAGGTATTTAATAATAATAAAGAGAGTTATTTGGAAGATGTTCATTACAGGGCTGTTATTTGTGGCAGACATTAGGAAAAACACAGATTATAGATAGGGAAGAATGTAGAACAAGGCACAGTTAACTCTGTACATCTTGGTGACAGGGGCAGGAGGGGATCCAGAATCAGCAGCAGTGGGAAGACTCACAATTAAATTGAACATAGAGGGTTAGTCCTATTGAATATTATTTTAAAGGGCGTGGCATTGACTGGACATTGTACAGAGACAACATAGACTCTTAAGAGTGACTGACATGGTCCAAGTGCTGCTTTATAGAGTTACTTGATCTTGCCCAATGATGTAGGTGAGGGAAAAGCCATGCAGATGTACTGTGGCCTAGGTAGAAAGTGAAAACCAGGAAAATGAAAAGAAAAATCCAACAGCTTTTATAAAAATAAAACAAGCCATTTCAGCCCTTCACTGACTGGCATTGTAATTTAGAGGCATTCAGATAGAATTCCTCTAGAAACTAAATAGCCTTTGCAAACAGGACCAGGTTTCACAGCCCCAGAAATGGTTATAGAGCTGGGATGTTTTATAAGACTTAATTTTGGCCTGGAGCTTAATTCCCATTTTGCTACAATTCACTGCCTGTCAACATACCAAAGGATGTACTGACTTGCTTATTTCAGCTTCTCTTTAGAGTATAGTTTAAAATAGCACCCATCAGTCTTAATCTCCACTATTTTCCAAAATATTTCCCAAATTAATAAGTGCAGGATAGGAGGCAGTGACCCTGGAGGGGAATATGACAAAAATAGCTCACCCATAATTAGAAATGAAATCTCCTTTCATTGAGCAAAAGGAAATGGGCAAAACCCAAAAGCTCTGCATACCACGCAGTTCCAAGGCATCTTTAAGATAAGTACTTCCTGTCTGCTCTGCAGCTGCCCAGGGGTCCAGGGATGCTTGTTTTCACTCTATCAGCTCCACCCATATTCACCATAGCCCGGGTACACATGTAGGTTGGATTCTGGCAATTAAGTGAACAATTCTCCTAAGAAGACCTTAGTTAAACGTGTATGTGGGTCATAGCAACCCACAAACACATGTGTTCTGCAACACAGGCTAAAGAGACAGCTCCTGATTGATTTGGAAGCCAAAGAAAGCACTTGAACAAAACTTGATGGTAATGAACTCAAACGCCTCCAGTCTTTTTGAAATGAGTTTCTTTGGTTCTCAGTGCTGTGATTGTTGCTGTGTACTAGATGGAAAAGACATTGTGAACTTAAGGAGACAATGGAGTTCTAATTCCATTTGATGTGTGCTTGGTATATAAGTCATTGGATCTTGGAAATGTGACCTCTTTCTCTCTAGTTGGTTCACATCTGCTAAATTAGAATCTTCATCACACTAGCGAGATAGAAAGATGATCTCCTGAGCATGCCAAGCATTGTACCACTTCTACACAACACACTTAGATATCAATGTTTGTATACAGTGTTTCTGCTACTACTATTGTTGGTATTTTGTGACAGTTGTTATTTTTTGTTGGTACTATTTCAACAGTTTCAGATCCAAAGTTTAGTGATTCCACTGTAGGTATTTGTAGTCTTATAGAAAGAAAGAAAGAAAGAAAGAAAGAAAGAAAGAAAGAAAGAAAGAAAGAAAGAAAGAGAGAGAGAGAGAGGGAGAGAGAGAGAGAGAGAGAAAGAAAGGGAAGGGAAGAAAAAAAAAGAAACGTAATGATGTAAATACCCAAAGGAAAAATTGAAGAGGATGCATATATATGTATGAGAAACACTTGCTGGAAAAGCAGAAGAAAGAATAATCTTGCAGAGGCAGGCACAAAGCATTGGATGCACATGACGTATTTAAGCATTTTTTTCTTTTTTTTTTTTTTTTTTTGCTGAGCTTTTATTAAATAGACTTTGTGGTTGCTCCTCAATGAAAGGATCCTGGGAAATCGTTTGAGGTGCAAATCCAACCTTTGTTTCAGAAAGTGTGCCCTGGTAACACTGTGAACTGAGAGAAAAGTTATGGGCACAAAGAGAGTCACAAACTAGAAGTGAATAGGTTTGATTATTTCAGTATTCAAAAGATTGTAAGGCAAAAGCCAAAGAGAGGTGGAGAAAGAAGAAGAGGGCTTGAATGGTGAGAAGGATTCTGGCAGCTGGCAGCAGTCCCCAACCAGTCTATTAATACATAGTACTGAATACCTTCATATCTCAACCTTAGATTTTCTCCATCTTAACTCTATTGATGCCTGCCCAGTATTTCTCAGAGTACACCCATGCCAGCTCCTTGACATACACAATAACTATACTTGCCCCTATACTCATGACTCCACTGATGTTTTCTTTGCCTGAAAGAAAAAGTTATTTTATGAGTATGTGTGTTTACCCGCGAATAGGTATTGCATAGATAGCATGCCTAGTGCCCACAGAGTTCAGAAAGGACTTCTGACCTTATAGAACTAGAGTTACAGGTCCTTGTGAACTGTTAGATAGTGGAACTGAAGCCACATCCTCTGTAAGAACATTACCTCTCTTAACTGCTGAGTGATCTTCCCATTATGTTCTTCCTCGAGACTTTTGAATCCCTCCTGAGAACATTGCTGCTTTCCCTGACTCCCCAGTGGCTATTACAGTCCTCTCTTTTTTGTTCATGTCCAAGCGAATATTATAAAAGCAATATTTTCCTTTCCAAAAAGGATACTAACTAAGTTTCTTCAGCACATAAGCTGTCCCATATGTACCTAGGTACTGGGCCTAAATTCAACATTTCAGCTACAGGTATGTCTTGGGATAAAATTTCTTTAATTTGTAAGGAACTCTGAATTCAATCAGCATCAAGCATGAAAACATATTGTGATGGTTTGTATATCCTTGGACCAGGGAGTGGTACCATCTGGAGGTGTGGCCTTGTTGGAATAGGTGTGACACTGTGGGTGTGGGCATAAGATCCTCACTCTAGTTTTCTGGAAGTCAGTCTTCCACTAGCAGACTTTGGATGAAGACAGAACTCTCAGCTCTGCCTGTGCCATGATAGCCTGGATGCTGCCATGCTCCCACCTCGATGATAATGGACTGAACCTCTGAACCTGTAAGCTAGCCCCAATTAAATGTTGTGTTTTATAAGACTTGCCTTGGTCATCGTGTCTGTTCACAGCAGTAAAACCCTAAGACACATATTTATATACATATAAAAGATAGCGTAATCCAGAGGTTTTTAATTGTTTCCTCTCTTAACTCCAACCTCCATACTAAATGTATCAGGGTAAAGAGTACCTCTGAAGTCTCCTAGATATTAATCTTCCTGCTCATTTGGTTATGCCACCCTGACTTTATTAGTGTTTGCAAACTTAGAGATTACAAACAGCTCTATATTTGTCTATTCTAAATTCTATTTTCCAGCAAGCCCCCATAAGTCAGAGATCTGTTGGAAACTTGACTGAGTTACATCTTTCCTTTCACAGTCATGCAACATGCAAACTCTCCCTCAACTTAAACATTCCTATTGGTCTGATATTTTTTCCTTCTCCTGCTCTGTTTCAATCACTCTGGTGTCTGTTTTCTTAGGTCTATCAAACTCATGACTAATGCTAAGCCAAATTAACCAGAAAAAAGGAGGATCCAAGAAAATAAAATTGGATATGAAAAAGAGACTTTGACATAGACACTGAGGAAATTCAGAGAATCACAAGACATATTTTAAAAATAAATGTTCTACCAGACTAGAAAACTTAAGGAGAATGGGTGGGTTTCTTGATATATACAACCTTACAGAAGGAAATCAAATTGAAATAAACAATTTTAAATGATCCATAACTACTAGTGAAATAAAGGCAATAATTACCAGTTTCTCAACAAAAATGTCATGAGATAAATCATTGTAGTATACATTCTACCTGGCTATCAAAGCACTAATGCCAATTCTCCAGAACTCATTGTACAAAATAGAAAAAAAAATTTAGTTGGATGTTTTATTTGTTTACATTTCAAATGTTATGCCTTTCCCCTCTGGAAACCCCATATCCCATTCCTCCCCCCACGTTTATGAGGGTGCTCCCCCACCCACCCACCCTGGCATTCCCCTACTGGGACATAGACCCTTCACAAGATCAAGGGCTTCTCCTCCCATTGATGTCTGACAAGGCCATCCTCTGCTACAAATGCAGCTGGAGCCATGGGTTGCTCCATGTGTACTCTTTGGTTGGTGGATTAGTCTCTGGGAGCTCTCAGGGGTATGGTTGGTTCATATTATTGTTCTTCCTAGAAATTTAATAAACATTTCCAATTTATTTTTATGATGTCAGAATTATCCTGATACTAAAACCACACAAGTGCTCAGCAAAATAAAAATCATAGAACAATATATCTTATGAATATAAATGCCAAACTTCTTTTTTTTTTTTTTGGTTTTTCGAGACAGGGTTTCTCTGTATAGCCCTGGCTGTCCTGGAACTCACTTTGTAGACCAGGCTGGCCTCGAACTCAGAAATCCGCCTGCCTCTGCCTCCCGAGTGCTGGGATTAAAGGCGTGCGCCACCACGCCCGGCGCCAAACTTCTAAATAACATACTTATAAATCAATTTCTTGAACACATCACAAATATTTTCCACCATGATCAAAATGAGTTAATCCCTGAGATTGTTCAATATAGGCAAATTAATGAACATAATTGACAATATAAACAGACTAAAAGACAGAAACTACATGATAAATTCATCACATGCCTAGAAGGCCTTTGATAAAATCCAATATCACTTCATGATAATAGTCCAGGAAAGACAAGGTGTACAAGGGATACACCTCAACATATTAAAGGCAATTTACAGCCAGCCCATAGCCAACAGCATTCTAAAGGGAAAGTAACTCAAAGCATTTCCAGTATTATCAGGAGCATCTCATGAATTTCCAGTCTCTCCATACATATTCAATATTGTACTTGAAGTCTCAGCTACAGTGATAAAACAACTCAAGCAGATCAAGGGGATACAAATAGGAAAGGAAGAAGCCAAAGTATCTATACTTTTAGACATAAAAAAAAAAACCTGAAGAATCTACCAGGAAACTTCCACAGCTGATAAAGCACTTTCACAAAAGTATCAGGATACAAAATTAACACACAAAAATCAGTAGTTCTCCTATTTGCCTATGCCAAACAGACTGAGAAAGAAATCAAGAAAAAAAAGATCTTTGTTCATGGTAGTCTGAAAGAAAGAAAAGAAAAGAAAAGAAAGAAAGAAAGAAAGAAAGAAAGAAAGAAAGAAAGAAAGAAAGAAAGAAAGAAGGAAAGAGAGAGAGAGACAGAGAGAGGGAGGGAGGGAGGAGAGAGAGGAAAGAAAAAAAAGAAAAGAAAAGAAAAGAAAGGAAAGGAAAGGAAAGGAAAGGAAAGGAAAGGAAAGGAAAGAAAAGGAAAGGGAAAAGGAAAAGGAAAAAAGGAAAAGGAAAAGGAAAAGGAAAAGGAAAAGGAAAAGGAAAAGGAAAAGGAAAAGGAAAAGGAAAAGGAAAAGGAAAAGGGAAAGGGAAAGGGAAAGGGAACGGGAAAGGGAAAGAGAAAGGGAAAGGGAAAGGGAAAGGAAAGGAAAAGAAAAGAAAGACAAACAGATTGGAATGGCTCAGAACAAGCAACTAAAAGATGTATATGATAAAAAGTTCAAATCATTGAAGAAATAAGTTGAAGATGGGATCACTAGTTAGCATAAGTTGTGCTTGGTTCGTTTTTTACTTCTGGAGCTATTTCAGTCTTCTTTTCAGATATCGCTTCTCTCCTAATATTCAAGTCTGAAGTCTCTTCAGATCTCCATGAATCTTCTCATCCCAAAACAACCTGATTGGTTTTATGGTTTATTTTTTCTTTCCCAACTCCATGAAATTATTAATTATGCTTTTTAGAACAGTACTCTTATTTAATGTTATTACAATTTTATTATTGAAATCATTATTTTTCACTTTTGTGTGTGTTTGGATAATACACAGAATGAATGATAGTACAGAATTCACATGGAATGGGCTAAATTTGTAGAGTTGGTTCTCCATGAATGAAACACATGTCAAAAGACACGCACAGAAAACATCATTACTTACTGAACCATGGAACTACTTTTGTTTTTGTTTGTTTTTTAAATATTTTTATTAGGTATTTTCCTCATTTACATTTCCAATGCTATCCCAAAAGTCCCCCACACCACCCCCCCCCCACTCCCCTACCCACCCACTCCCACTTTTTGGCCCTGACGTTCCCCTGTACTGGGGCATATAAAGTTTGCATGTCCAATGGGCCTCTCTTTTCCAGTGATGGCCGACTAGGCCATCTTTTGATGCATATGCAGCTAGAGACAAGAGCTCCGGGGTTCTGGTTAGTACATCATGTTGTTCCAACAATAGGGTTGCAGATCCCTTTAGCTCCTTGGGTACTTTCTCTAGCTCCTCCATTGGGGGCCATGTGATCCATCCAATAGCTGACTGTGAGCATCCACTTAGGTGTTTGCTAGGCCCCGGCCTAGTCACATAAGAGACAGCTATATCAGGGTCCTTTCAGCAAAATCTTGCTAGTGTATGCAATGGTGTCAGCTGATTATGGGATGGATCCCTGGATATGGCAGTCTCTAGATGGTCCATCCTTTCCTTTCAGCTCCAAACTTTGTCTCTGTAACTCCTTACATGGGTGTTTTGTTCCCAATTCTAATAAGTGTCCACACTTTGGTCTTCATTCTTTTTGAGTTTCATGTGTTTCACAAATTGTATCTTATACCTTGAGTATTCTAAGTTTGTGGGCTAATATCCACTTATCAGTGAGTAAATATCATTTGAGTTCTTTTGTGATTGGGTTACCTCACTCAGTATGATGCCCTCCAGGTCCAACGATTGGCCTAGGAATTTCATAAATTCATTCTTTTTAATAGCTGAGTAGTACTCCATTCTGTAAATGTACCACATTTTTTGTATCCATTCCTCTGTTGAGGGGCATCTGGGTTCTTTCCAGCTTCTGGCTATTATAAATAAAGCTGCTATGAACATAGTGGAGCATGTGTCTTTCTTACTAGGTGGAACATCTTCTGGATATATGCCCAGGAGAGGTATTGCAGGATCCTCCAGTAGTACTATGTCAAATTTTCTTAGGAACTGCCAGACTGATTTCGAGAGTGGTTGTACAAGCTTGCAATCCCACCAACAATGGAGGAGTGTTCCTCTTTCTCCACATCCTTACCAGCATCTACTGTCACCTGAATTTTTGACCTTAGTCATTCTGACTGGTGTGAGATGGAATCTCAGGATTGTTTTGATTTGCATTTCCCTGATGATTAAGGATGCTGAACATTTTTTGAGGTGCTTCTCAGGCATTCGGTATTCCTCAGGTGAGAATTCTTTGTTTAGCTCTGAGCCCCAGTTTTTAATGGGGTTATTTGATTTTCTGGAGTCTACCTTCTTGAGTTCTTTATATACATTGAATATTAGTCCCCTATTTGATTTAGAATAGGTAAAGGTCCTTTCCCAATCTGTTGGTGTCCTTTTTGTATTATTGATGGTGTCTTTTCCCTTACAGAAGCTTTGCAATTTTATGAGGTCCCATTTGTCAATACTCAATCTTACAGCACAAGCCATTACTCTTCTATTTAGGAATGTTTCCCGGTGCCCATATCTTCGAGGCTTTTCCCTACTTTCTCCTCTATAAGTTTCAGTGTCTCTGGTTTTATGTGCAGTTCCTTGATCCACCTAGATTTTACCTTAGTACAAGGAGATAGGAATGTATCAATTTGCATTCTTCTACATGATAACTACCAGTTGTGCCAGCACCATTTGTTGAAAATGCTGTCTTTTTTCTGCTGGACGGTTTTAGCTCCCTTGTCAAAAATCAAGTGACCATAGGTGTGTAGGTTCATTTCTGGGTCTTCAATTCTATTCCATTGGTCTACTTGTCTGTCACTATATCAGTACCATGCAGTTTTTATCACAATTGCTCTGTAGTACAGCTTTAGATCAGGCATGGTGATTCCACCAGAGGTTCTTTTATCCTTGAGAAGATTTTTTGCTATCCTAGGTTTTTTGTTATTCCAGAAGAATTTGCAGATTGCTCTTTCTAATTCATTGAAGAATTGAGTTGGAATTTTGATGGGGATTTCATTGAATCTGTAGATTGCTTTTGGCAAGATAGCCATTTTTACAATGTTGATCCTGCCAATCCATGAGCATAGGAGATCTTTCCATCTTCTGAGATCTTCTTTAATTTCTTTCTTCAGAGACTTGAAGTTCTTATCATACAGATCTTTCACTTCCTTAGTTAGAGTCACACCAAGGTATTTTATATTATTTGTGACTATTGTAAAGGGTGTTGTTTCCCTAATTTCTTTCTCAGCCTGTTTATTCTTTGTGTAGAAAAGGGCCATTGAGTTGTTTGAGTTAATTTTATATCCAGCTACTTCACCGAATCTGTTTATTGGGTTTAGGAGTTCTCTGGTGGAATTTTAGGGTCACTTATATATACTATCATATCATCTGAAAAAGTGATATTTTGACTTCTTCCTTTCCAATTTGTATCCCCTTGATCTCCTTTTGTTGTCGAATTCCTCTGGCTAGGACTTCAAGTACAATGTTGAATAGGTATGGAGAAAGTGGGCAGCCTTGTCTAGTCCCTGATTTTAGTGGGATTGTTTCCAGCTTCTCACCATTTACTTTGGTGTTGGCTACTGGTTTGCTGTAGATTGCTTTTATCAAGTTTAGGTATGGGCCTTGAATTCCTGATCTTTCCAAGACTTTTATCATGAGTGGGTGTTAGATCTTGTCAAATGGTTTCTCTGCATCTAACAAGATAATCATGTGGTTTTTGTCTTTGAGTTTGTTTATATAATGGATTACATTGTTGGATTTCCATATATTAAACCATCCCTGCATCCCTGGAATAAAACCTACTTGGTCAGGATGGATGATTGCTTTAATGTGTTCTTGGATTTGTTAGGGAGAATTTTATTGAGTATTTTTGCATTGATATTCATAAGGGAAATTCGTCTAAGTTCTCTATCTTCGTTGGATCTTTCTGTGGTTTAGGTTTCAGCATAATTGTGGCTTCATAGAATGAGTTGGGTAGAGTACCTTCTACTTCTATTTTGTGGAATAGTTTGTGTAGAACTGGATTTAGATCTTCTTTGAAGGTCTGATAGAACTCTGCACTAAACCCATCTGGTCCTGGGCTTTTTTTTTTTTTTTTGGCTGGGAGACTATTAATGACTGCTTCTATTTCTTTAGAGGATATGGGACTTGTTTAGATCGTTTAACTTTGGTACCTGGTATCTGTCTAGAAATTTGTCCATTTCGTCCAGGTTTTCCAGTTTTGTTGACTATAGCCTTTTGTAGAAGGATCTGATGGTGTTTTGGATTTCTTCAGGATCTGTTGTTATGTCTCCCTTTTTACTTCTGATTTTGTTAATTAGAATGCTGTCCCTGTGTCCTCTAGTGAGTCTGGTTAAGGGTTTATCTACCTTGTTGATTTTCTCAAAGAACCAGCTCTTCTTTGGTTGATTCTTTTAATAGTTCTTCTTCTTTCCACTTGGTTGATTTCACCCCTGAGTTTGCTTATTTCCTGCCATCTACTCCTCTTGGGTGAATTTTCTTCTTTTTTTCTAGAGCTTTTAGGTGTGTTGTCAAGCTGCTAATGTGTGCTCTCTCCAGTTAATTTTTGGAGGCACTCAGAGCTATGAGTTTCCCTCTTATTTTTGGAGGCACTCAGAGCTATGAGTTTCCCTCTTAGAAATGCTTTCGAAACAACAATTACTTTTCCTTAATATCTCTTAATATCAATGGACTCAACTCCCCGATAAAAAGACATAGACTAACAAACTGGCTACACAAACAAGACCCAACATTTTGCTGCTTACAAGAAACTCATCTCAGAGAAAAAGATAGACACTACCTCAGAATGAAAGGCTGGAAAACAATTTTCCAAGCAAATGGTCTGAAGAAACAAGCTGGAGTAGCCATTCTAATATCAGATAAGATTGACTTCCAACCCAAAGTCATCAAAAAAGACAGGGAGGGGCACTTCATACTCATCAAAGGTAAAATCCTCCAAGAGGAACTATCAATCCTGAATATCTATGCTCCAAATACAAAGGCAGCCTCATTCATTAAAGAAACTTTAGTAAATCTCAAAGCACACATTGCACCTCATACAATAATAGTGGGAGACTTCAACACACCACTTTCACCAATGGACAGATCATGGAAACAGAAACTAAACAGGGACACAGTGAAACTAACAGAAGTTATGGATCAAATGGATCTGGCAGATATCTACAGAACATTTTACCCTAAAACAAAAGGATACACCTTCTTCTCAGCACCTCATGGTACCTTCTCCAAAATTGACCACGTAATTGGGCACAAAACAGGACTCATCAGATACAAAAACATTGAAATTGTCCCATGCATCCTATCAGATCACCATGGACTAAGGCTGATCTTCAATGACAAAATAAATAATAGAAAGCCAACCTTCACGTGGAAACTGAACAACACTCTTCTCAATGATACCTTGGTCAAGGAAGGAATAAAGAAAGAAATTAAGGACTTTTTAGAGTTCAATGAAAATGAAGCCACAACATACCCAAACTTATGGGACGCAATGAAAGCATTTCTAAGAGGAAAACTCATAGCTCTGAGTGCCTCCAAAAGGAAACTAGAAAGAGCACACATTAGCAGCTTGACAACACACCTAAAAGCACTAGAACAAAAGGAAGCAAATTCACCCAAGAGGAGTAGACGGCAGGAAATAATCAAACTCAGGGGTGAAATCAACCAAGTGGAAACAAGAAAAACTATTCAAAGAATCAACCAATCAAGGAGCTGGTTCTTTGAGAAAATCAACAAGATAGATAAACCCTTAGCCAGACTCACTAGAGGGCACAGGGAAAGCATCCTAATTAACAAAATCAGAAATGAAAAAGGAGACATAACAACAGATCCTGAAGACATCCAAAACACCATCAGATCCTTCTACCAAAGGCTATACTCAACAAAACTGGAGAACCTGGATGAAATGGAGACGTTCCTAGACAGATACCAGGTACCAAAGTTGAATCAAGATCAGGTTAATGATCTAAACAGCCCTATATCCCCCAAAGAAATAGAAGCAGTCATTAATAGTCTCCCAACCAAAAAAAGCCCAGGACCAGATGGGTTTAGTGCAGAGTTCTATCAGACCTTCAAAGAAGATCTAATCCCAGTTCTTCACAAACTATTCCACAAAATAGAAACAGAAGGTACTCTACCCAACTCATTCTATGAAGCCACAATTACTCTGATACCTAAACCACAAAAAGACCCAACAAAGATAGAAAACTTCAGACCAATATCCCTTATGAATATTGATGCAAAAATCCTCAATAAAATTCTTGCTAACCGAATCCAAGAACACATCAAAACAATCATCCATCCTGACCAAGTAGGTTTCATCCCAGGGATGCAGGGATGGTTCAATATACGGAAATCCATCAACGTAATCCAGTATATAAACAAACTCAAAGACAAAAACCACATGGTCATCTCGTTAGATGCGGAAAAAGCATTTGACAAGATCCAACACCCATTCATGATAAAAGTCTTGGAAAGATCAGGAATTCAAGGCCCATACCTAAACATGATAAAAGCAATCTACAGCAAACCAGTAGCCAACATCAAAGTAAATGGTGAGAAGCTTGAAGCAATCCCTCTAAAATCAGGGACTAGACAAGGCTGTCCACTTTCTCCATACCTATTCAACATTGTACTTGAAGTCCTAGCCAGAGCAATTCGACACCAAAAGGAGATCAAAGGGATACAAATTGGAAAAGATGAAGTCAAAATATCACTTTTTGCAGATGATATGATAGTATATATAAGTGACCCTAAAAATTCCACCAGAGAACTCCTAAGCCTGATAAACAGCTTTGGTGAAGTAGCTGGATATAAAATTAACTCAAACAAATCAATGGCCTTTCTCTACACAAAGAATAAACAGGCTGAGAAAGAAATTAGGGAAACAACACCCTTCTCAATAGTCACAAATAATATAAAATATCTTGGCGTGACTCTAACTAAGGAAGTGAAAGATCTGTATAATAAAAACTTCAAGTCTCTGAAGAAAGAAATTATAGAAGATCTCAGAAGATGGAAAGATCTCCCATGCTCATGGATTGGCAGGATCAACATTGTAAAAATGGCTATCTTGCCAAAAGCAATCTACAGATTCAATGCAATCCCCATCAAAATTCCAACTCAATTCTTCAACGAATTAGAAAGTGCAATCTGCAAATTCATCTGGAATAACAAAAAACCTAGGATAGCAAAAACTCTCCTCAAGGATAAAAGAACCTCTGGTGGAATCACCATGCCGGACCTAAAGCTCTACTACAGAGCAATTGTGATAAAAACTGCATGGTACTGGTATAGTGACAGACAAATAGACCAATGGAATAGAATTGAAGACCCAGAAATGAACCCACACACCTACGGTCACTTGATCTTCGACAAGGGAGCTAAAAACATCCAGTGGAAGAAAGACAGCATTTTCAACAAATGGTGCTGGCACAACTGGTTGTTAACATGTAGAAGAATGCGAATCGATCCATTCCTATCTCCTTGTACTAAGGTCAAGTCTAAGTGGATCAAGGAACTTCACATAAAACCAGAGACACTGAAACTTATAGAGGAGAAAGTGGGGAAAAGCCTTGAAGATATGGGCACAGGGGAAAAATTCCTGAATAGAACAGTAATGGCTTGTGCTGTAAGATCGAGAATTGACAAGTGGGACCTCATGAAACTACAAAGCTTCTGCAAGGCTAAAGACACCATCAATAAGACAAAAAAACCACCAACAGATTGGGAAAGGATCTTCACCTATCCTAAATCAGATAAGGGACTAATATCCAATATATATAAAGAACTCAAGAAGGTGGACTCCAGAAAGTCAAATAACCCCATTAAAAAATGGGGCTCAGAACTGAACAAAGAATTCTCGCCTGAGGAATACCGAATGGCAGAGAAACACCTGAAAAAATGTTCAACATCCTTAATCATCAGGGAAATGCAAATCAAAACAACCCTGAGATTCCACCTCACACCAGTCAGAATGGCTAAGATCAAAAATTCAGGTGACAGCAGTTGCTGGCGAGGATGTGGAGAAAGAGGAACACTCCTCCATTGTTGGTGGGATTGCAAGCTTGTACAACCACTCTGGAAATCAGTCTGGCGGTTCCTCAGAAAATTGGACATAGTACTACCGGAGGATCCAGCAATACCTCTCCTGGGCATATATCCAGAAGATGTCCCAACCGGTAAAAAGGACACATGTTCCACTATGTTCATAGCAGCCCTATTTATAATAGCCAGAAGCTGGAAAGAACCCAGATGTCCCTCAACAGAGGAATGGATACAGAAATTATGGTACATTTACACAATGGAGTACTACTCAGCTATTAAAAAGAATGAATTTATGAAATTCCTAGCCAAATGGATGGACCTGGAGGGCATCATCTTGAGTGAAGTAACACAATCACAAAAGAACTCATACAATATGTATTCACTGATAAGTGGATATTAGCCCAAAACTTAGGATACCCAAGATTTAAGATACAATTTGCTAAACGCATGAAACTCAAGAAGAATGAAGACCAAAGTGTGGACACTGTGCACCTTCTCAGAATTGGAAACAAAACACCCAGGGAAGGAGTTACAGAGACAAAGTTCGTAGCGGTGATGAAAGGATGGACCATTTAGAGACTGCCGTACCCAGGGATCCATCCCATAATCAACTTCTAAACGCTGACACCATTGCATACACTAGCAAGATTTTGCTGAAAGGACCCAAATATAGCTGTCTCTTGTGAGACGATGCTGGGGCCTAGCAAACACAGGAGTGGATGTTCACAGTCAGCCATTGGATGTATCACAGGGCTCCCAATGGAGAAGCTAGAGTAAGTACCCAAGGAGCTAAAGGGATCTGCAACCCTATTGTTGGAACAACATGATGTACTAACTAGAACCCCGGAGCTCTTGTCTCTAGCTGCATATGTATCGAAAGATGGCCTAGTCAGCCATCAATGGAAAGAGAGGCCCATTGGACTTGCAAACTTTATATGCCCCAATATAGGGGAATGCCAGGGCCAAAAGAATGGGAATGGGTGGGTAGGGAAGTGGGGGGCGCTATGGGGGACTTGTGGGATAGCATTGGAAATGTAATTGAGGAAAATATGTAATAAAAATATTAAAAAAAAAAAAGAAATGCTTTCATTGTGTCCCATATGTTTGGGTATATTGTGGCTTCATTTTCATTAAACTCTAAAAAGTCTTTAATTTCTTTCTTTATTCCTTCCTTTACCAAGGTATCATTGAGAGGAGTGTTGTTCATTTTCTACGTGAATGTTGGCTTTCCATTATTTATGTTGTTATTGAAGATCATTGTTAGTCTATAGTGGTCTGATAAGATGCATGGGACAATTTCAATATTTTTGTATCTGTTGAGGCCTGTTTTATGACCAATTATATGGTCAATTTTTGAGAAGGTACCATGAGGTGCTGAGAAGAAGGTATATCCTTTTGTTTTAGGATAAAATGTTCTGTAGATATCTGTTAAGTCCATATGTTTCATAACTTCTGTTAGTTTCACTGTGTCCCTGTTTAGTTACTGTTTCCACGATCTGTCCTTTGATGAAAGTGGTGTGTTGAAGTCTCCCACTATAATTGTGTGAAGTACAATATGTTCTTTGAGCTTTATTAAGTTTCTTTAATGAATGTAGCTGCCCTTGAATTTGGAGCATAGATATTCAGAATTGAGAGTTCCTCTTGGAGGATTTTACCTTTGATGAATATGAAGTGTCCCTCCTTGTCTTTTTTTGATAACTTTGGGTTGGAAGTCGATTTTATTCGATATTAGAATGGCTACTCCAGCTTGTTTCTTCAGACCATTTGCTTGGAAAATTGTTTTCCAGCCTTTCACTCTGAGGTAGTGTCTGTCTTTTTCCCTGAGATGGGTTTTCTGTAAGCAGCAGAATGTTGGGTCCTGTTTGTGTAGCCAGTCTGTTTGTCTAGAATTGAATCCATTGATATTAAGAGATATTAAGGAAAAGTAATTGTTGCTTCCTATTATTGTTGTTGTTAGAGTTGGCATTCTGTTCTTGTGGCTGACTTCTTTTTGGTTTGCTGAAGGATTACTTTCTTGCTTTTTCTAAGATGTGGTTTCCGTCCTTGTATTGGTTTTTTCTGTTATTATCCTTTGAAGGGCTGGATTCGTGGAAAGATAATGTGTGAATTTGGTTTTGTAGTGGAATACTTTGATTTCTCCATCTATGATTTGAGAGTTTGGCTGGGTATAGTAGCCTGGGCTGGCATTTGTGTTCTCTTAGTGTCTGTATAACATCTGTCCAGCATCTTCTGGCTTTCATAGTCACTGGTGGAAAATCTGGTGTAATTCTGATAGGCCTACCTTTATATGTTACTTGACCTTTTTCGTTATTGCTTTTAGTATTCTATCTTTTTTTTAGTGCATTTGTTGTTCTGATTATTATGTGTTGGGAGGAATTTCTTTTCTGGCCCAGTCTATTTGGAGTTCTGTAGGCTTCTTGTATGTTCATGGGCATCTCATTCTTTAGATTTGGGAAGATTTCTTCTATAATTTTGTTGAAGATATTTGCTGGCCCTTTAAGTTGAAAATCTTCATTCTCATCTACTCCTATTATCAGTAGGTTTGGTGTTCTCATTGTGTTCTGGATTTCCCGGATGTTTTGAGTTAGGATCTTTTTGCATTTTCCATTTTCTTTGATTGTTGTGCTGATGTTCTCTATGGAATCTTCTGCACCTGAGATTCTCTCTTCCATCTCTTGTATTCTGTTGCTGATGCTTGCATCTATGGTTCCAGATTTCTTTCCTAGGGATTCTATTTCCAGCATTGCCTCACTTTGGGTTTTCTTTATTGTGTCTACTTCCCCTTTTAGGTCTTGGATGGTTTTATCCAATTCCATCACCTGTTTGGTCATGTTTTCCTGCAATTCTTTAAGGGATTTTTGTGCTTCCTCTTTAAGGTCTTCTACCTGTTTTGCAGTGTTCTCCTGTATTTCTTTAAGTGAGTTATTAAAGTCCTTCTTGATGTCCTTTACCATCATCCTGAGATATGCTTTTAAATCCGGGACTATCTTTTTGGGTGTGTTGGGGTGCCCAGGACTGTGTGGGGTGGGAGTGCTGTGTTCTGATGATGGTGAGTGGTCTTGGTTTCTGTTAGTAAGATTCTTACATGTGCCTTTCGCCATCTGGTAATCTCTAGAGTTAGTTGTTATAGTTGTCTCTGGTTAGAGCCTGTTCCTCAGGTGATTCTGTTAGCCTCTATCAGTAGACCTTGGAGACTAGATCTCTCCTGAGTTTCAGTGCTCAGAGTACTCTCTCCAGGCCAGCTCTCCTCTTGCAGGGAAGGTGCCCATATATCTGGTGTTCGAACCTGCCTCCTGGCAGAAGTTGTGATCCACTCACCAGAGGTCCTAAGATCCCGTGGAGAGTACTGTGTGGACCTTGGCGGTGTCCTCAGACTCAGCGCCCCAGGTGCCCCAGTGCTGGCAGGGACCAGAAGGGACTTGTGACCCTGGTCAGGCTGGGTTTTCTGCTTCTCTAATTAATGCAGTCTCAGGTTACACACAATTGGATTGGAGCAGAAGTTGTGTTCCACTCACCAGATGTCTTAAGATTCCATTGAGGGTCCTGTGGGGACCTTGGGGGTGTCCACAGACTCCGCGCCCAAGGTGCCCGGGTGCTGGCGCAGACTGGAAGGAACTTGTGACCCTGGTCACTATTTTTGTACCATCATTTGAGACCAAGTATTCTGCTACTTCCAACTTTGTTCTTTCTATTTCGATTTTCTTCATCTATTCTATTCAGGATCCTTATGATTTCAAATGAATTTTAGGATTTTTTTTCTCATTGTGTATGGATTGTCCTTGGGATGTCAATGGAAAGTACTTTGTATATGTAGATCAGTTTTGGTAGTATACAAATCCTTTTCCCTCATATGAAAGAATCTTTTTTTTTTTACTGTCTATAGTAAGCCTTCATATATTATTATTGTTCAAATGAAATATTTAAAGAATGATCCTCATAGCCTACCATCCTAAAACTTAGTTGTCACCCTTTCTGTCTTAGAATTTAACAAGGAACCTTCCTTAACTATTGTCACATCTTTAATAATTACCACTTGTCCCTCACTCTATGCGTGTTGATAAGCATCTTTGAAAACTGCAGTTTGATTGTGACATCCTCTTTCCCTTATAGACACGTAAAATGTAAAGTCTGGCCATTTCGGCCTTTCCACTTCTCCCCTTCTCTTTTTTACCAGTCTCCTTGTGCTATTATTTCTCCATTCCCCTTTTTCCCTCTATAATAAACCCACATAGACCAGAGGATGGCTGGCTATGTTTCCATTTTCTTTCCAGTCATCAGTATGCAAAGCAGCTGATAGTTTCCCATTCATACAACCTTACTGTATTGCCTATGCACCTTGCACTGGGATGTTTTTGCAGACTTCTTTTTAATTTGTGAAGAGTAGGAACAGGGGGCCCAAAGGTGATTACCAGTCAGAGCGGTTCATCATTAGAAAGGTCTGAGACTTGTGGCAAGCTGATGACTGTCAGATACAGGTCAAATGGATTTTGCACTATTCAGGCTCAGGGTGAATTACAAAAATTAAGTAGCATTCTAATTAACCAGAGTAGTTAGCACATAATTCAGATCTCTGGAGCTCCAGCTGGTTGAGGATTTTTTTTAATGTGTTGTATAATGTAAAAGTAACAAAAAAATGTAAAAGACTCTGGTTGGTCTTCCATCTAGAGTTTCAAGGGTAAGAAAACATTGCAGATTTTTGCAAAAACAGAAATTTACTTGCAGCTCTCGACAGGATAAGAAGGTGAGTTCTGTTTTTCAAAGAGAATAAAGGATTAACCTACAGGAAGATGAAAGAAGTTTTGCATTTGGTTAACTGCTGCACACAGCCTGACTCTTAGAGGAACACATCATGAATAAAAAGGAAGGGGGGGGGGAGTGAAACCAGCATCCCGTACAGGGTTACTAGGAAACAAGGCTTGCTGAGTGTTCTGTGAAGGTATGGGGCAGCATTTTCTACCAGATATCAGTTAACACACTAGAATACAACTTAGACAGCCCCAAGGTTTACTATATAAAGGAAATGCTGGGGTGAAAAATATAGCTCTAAGAAGCTGACTCAGGATATGCAAATCATTACATTTGATCCTTTGGCACTTAAAAAATTGACTTGTAACAAAAATTATTTAAATATCTGATAAATAAAGTAATCATATTAGTAAAATCCTAAAAATGATGAGATATGAACAGTCATACAAATATTAGAATTCTATACAAATATGTTTAATTATAAGCCTCTGTACAGAAAACTGAAATATCTGATTTTACTATTGCATAAATGAAAATTTGAGAGAAGTCACATTGAAATGTTAGCAAATCTAAGAGATAAAATCCAGTGAGGTGCCTTGTAACCCTAAACCTAGCACTTACGAGTAGAAATGGCAGATCAGGGGTTCAAAGCCAGCCGCAGATGCATAACAAAGTCAAGACCAGTTTAGGCAACATAATATCCTGTCTCAACAAGCAACAATAATTAAATTTTGAGGCATAGATTTCTGGATTATTTAGAATCAACAGGAAACAATAACAGTGAATGTGAGCCCATTATTCTGTTTTCGGATATCTAACATCAAAGTCCAACTAACATGTTTGACTCTAAATTTAAATCTGTACATTTTACAAGCTCACTTCCGATTTTTGTTTTCACATGAAATTAGCCTGGCTGAACTTGTGGCTCTAGCTATATATGTAGCAGAGGATGGCCTAGTAGGTCATCAGTGGGAGGAGAGGCCCTTGGTCCTGTGAAGGCTCTATGCCCCAGTATAGTGGAATGCCAGGGCCAGGAATGGGAGTCCCGTAGGTTGGGGAGTAGGGAGATAGGGGAGGGGATAGGGGATTTTCGGGAGGGAAACTAGAAAAGGAATAACATTTGAAATGTAAATAAAGAAAATATCTAATAAAAATATCACTAGCTAATTTGTTTTGACCTTTCCCAGCCTCAAGCCCTATGCTAAATGCATCCAGTGTCCCATTTATTTCCACATCTTTATAGAAATAAGGAATACTTTCTGTGCTTAGACAAGGAAACTATGAATTACACACTCAAAACCAATTGTGGGGAGAGCTCAGATGGTGAGGAGAATCAAGAAGAAGGGCTTTTTTAATTGACTATACCTGACTGAACACCCTCCTTATCAATGTAAATGAAACAAAGAGCTGATAACTATAAATTTTGCTTCTATGCATCTCTCTTGTAAGGGTTTACAGTTAGGCCTAATGTAACTCCTGACATCATAAAAGTAAACTTAATGGAAATGTCTTAAGTGCCATTCTATTTTGTCCACATCAGAAAAATGTTTTTCCCTATACAATTCTATTGTGGACAAAATATCTTCCTTACCCCTCTGTTGTGTAGAGATTTTACAAATCATTCTTAAAAGTTAGGATTTTGGAGCCAGGCAGGGTGGCGCGTGCCTTTAATCCCAGCACTTGGGAGGCAGAGGCAAGCAGATTTATGAGTTTGGGGCTAGCCTGATCTACAGAGTGAATTCCAACATAGCCACGGGTATACAGAGAAACCCTGCCTCGAAAAAACAAAAACAAAAAAACCAAACAAACAAAAACAAAAACAAAAAACAAAACAAAACAACAACAACAAAATACCTTAGGATTTTGTTTGGAAGCAGGAAAATAAAGAGTTTATGCATTTCTTGTATCTTGCAAGAACAACTGAAGCTTACAATTAATACTTATACCACTAAAAATGGATAAATTGTAATCTTATGGCCTCTTGAAGTTTTTTGATACAATAATTGTGTCTAAACATCTGTCAATTTAAATGAAAGCCTACTACTGCCATATTGATTGGTTCCTGCAGCTTAAGATCAGAGGATGTGAGGTTCCCAGTTTTTGGAGCTTTGGTTTTGTTTCCTTTGGTTTGGCTTATTGTACTTACTTGCTTCATAGTTCTGTTTGTTTTCAGGGACTTTGATACTTTTAGCAAATGTTTGACTTTTTTTTGCAAATTGTTTTTGCAAATTGTTTTCAAATATGTAGATTACATTGGGTAGTAGAGATATTTTAACTATATTATATTTCACTGACCCATGAACATAACACACTTTTTCATTTTTTGTGGCTTCTTTAACTGCCTTAATCAATATTTTATTCTTCCTGGTGTGTTCATCTTTAACCTGTTTGTTTTAACACATTAGTAAAGATTTTCTTTCATTTTATTCTTCTTTCTTTTCTTTGTATCTATATACATATACATCACACAAACACATGTCTATATTGAAATAATTGAAAATACTGGTGAGCTTTTTTATTGATTTATAGTTTATATTGGGTGTTCTGTAACTGTACATATAGTTGTTCATAATTTTGATTTTTCATGGAGTTTGGATGGGGTTCTGTACATTTGATCATGTCAGGCCTTGGGAGATTCTAATTTACAGTTAAGAGCCCTAGATTTTACACACATGCCATGTCATTACTGCCTATAACACCAGTTCAAAGGGATCCAATGCTTTTTTCCAGCCTCCCTGAGCACTGGACACATGGGGTTGTACAGACATATAAGCAGGTCAAACACACAAACCCACATAAAAGAAAATTAGAATATATAATACTTTTTAAAGCTAATGCCAAGCATATTTGACTTGTTACTAACATGACAAAACAAATGAGGCCACTGTAAGAGAATACATTTGCCAAAAGTTAATTCCTTATAGTCAATTGATCATTATCAAAGATGCCAACAATAGACAGTTGAAGGACAAGAAAGGATGAATGCATGTTCTTAGATAACTTTGATGTCCATATGCACAAGATTGAGATCATATCGCATTTCATATCACAGATATGAATAATTTCAAAATGCATTTAAGTCTTAAAGGACCTGAAATTTTAATGCTTATATAATAACTATAAGCAAACTTTATCTTTGGAGTATGTTTGTTTGTTTGTTTGTTGGTAATTTATCTCTGTGTATGTGCATATATCTGTACGTATGCAAGCGCTTGGGTCTTATAATGTGGGCAGGGTTGTTAACAATATGAAGGAATGGGTTCTCTATTCCCTCGGTGTGGATTGTAGGGATCTCTTATACACTAAGCTACATAACTGTTCCAGGAAACACTTTTGATATTTACCTGGATAAGAACATTTTGATATGACACCAAAAGTAAAGGCAACAACAGCAAAATCAGACAGAGATGAATGTATGGAGCTCAATAATTCCAACACATAAACACCAATGTAAAGAAAGGGGGTGATAGTTCTGTACCACATTTTTAATAGGATTATTTGGTTCTCTGGAGTCTAACTTTTTGAGTTCTTTGTATATATTGGATATTAGCCCTATATTGGTTGTAGGGTTGGTAAAGATCTTTTCCCAATCTGTTGGTTGCCATTTTGTCCTATTCACAGTGTCCTTTGCCATACAGAAGCTTTGCAATTTTATGAGGTCTCATTTGTCAATTCATGATCTTGGAGCATAAGCCACTGGTGTTCTGTTCAGGAATTTTCCCCCTGTGCTCATGTGTTCGAGGCTCTTCCCCACCTTCTCTATAAGTTTCAATGTTTCTGGTTTTAGGTGGAGGTCCTTGATCACTACTTGGACTTGAACTTTGTACAAGAAGATGTGTCTCTAGTTGCATATGTAGCAGAGCATGGCCTAGTCAGCCATCAATGGGAGGAGAGGCTCTTGGTTTTGGGAAGATCATATGCATCAGTACAGGGGAATGCCAGGGCCAGGAAGCAGGAGTAGGTGGGTTGGGGATCAGGGAGGGGGAAGTGTATAGGGGGTTTGGGGATAGCATTTGAAATGTAAATGAAGAAAATATCTAATAAACAAAGAAGATAAGTATGGATTGATTTGCATTCCTCTACATGCAGACCTCCAGTTGAACCAGCATCATTTGATGAAAATGCTGTCTTTTTTCCCACTGGATGGTTTTAGCTCTTCAACTGAGGAATACCAAATTGCTGAGAAACACCTAAAGAAATGTTCAACATCCTTAGTCATCAGGGAAATGCAAATCAAAACAACCCTGACATTCTGACATCAGTCAGAATGGCTAAGATCAAAACTCAGGAGACAGGAGATGCTGGCAAGGATGTGGAAAAAGAGGAACATTCCCCATTGTTGGTGGGGTTGCAAGCTGGTGCAACTACTCTGGAAATCAGTTTGGCAGTTCCTCAGAAAACTGAACACAGTGCTACACAAAGACCCAGATATACCACTCCTAGGCATATACCCAGAAGATGCTCCAACATGTAATAAGGACACATGCTCTAATATATATATATATATATATATATATATATATATATATATATATATATATATATCAGCCTTATTTATAATAGCCAGAAGCTGTGAAGAATTTAAATGTCCTTCAACAGAGAAATGGATACAGAAATTTTGGTACACTTACGCAATGGAGTACTACTCAGCTTTAAAAAAGCAATGAATTCATGAAATTCTTTGGCAAATGGATGGAACTAGAAAATATCATCCTGAATGAGGTAACCCAATCACAAAACAATACACATGGTATGCACTCACTGATAAGTGGATTATAGCCCAGAAGTTTGAAATACCCAAGATACAATTCACAGACCACATAAAGCTCAAGACGGACAACCAAAGTGTGGATACTTCAGTCCTTCTTAGAAAGGGATCAAAATACCCATGGGAGGAGATACAGAGACAAAGTTTGGAGCAGAAACTGATGGAAAGGTCACCCAGTGACTGTCCCACCTGGGGATCCATTCTATATACATTTACCAAACCTAGACACTATTGTGGATGCCAACAAGGGCTTGCTGACTGTCGACTAATATAGCTGTCTCCTGAGAGTCTCTGCCAGTGCCTGAAAAATATAGAAGTGGAGGCTCACAACCATCCATTGGACTGAGCAAAGGATCCCCAATGGAAGAGCTAGAGAAATGACTCAAGGAGCTGAAGGGGTTTTGCAGCTCCATAGGAGGAACAACAATGTGAACCAACTAGTACGCCCCAGAGCTCCCAGGGACTAAACCACCAACCAAAGAGTACACAAGGAGGGACTCAAGGCTTGAGCTGCATAGGTAGCAGAGGATGGCCTTGTGGGACATCAGTGAGAGGAGAGGCCCTTTGTCTTGTGAAGGCTCGATGGCCCAGTGTAGGGGAATGCCAGGACAGAAGCAGGAGTGGGTGGGTTAGTGAGCAGTGGGAGGGGAGATGGGATAGGTGTTTTATTTTTTGAGGGAAAGGAGATAAAATTTGAAATGTAAATAAGGAAAATATCTAATAAAAATGAAAAAATTAAAGAATAAGGGGATGATATTCAAAATAAATAGTAAACTTCAATAAGTTGCAAGCAAATAACCAACCTATTTAAACTTCAGGCAGACACTCATTACATTTTTGTCAAATGAAGACTAAAAATATCCAACAGATATATGAAACTGATAAATAAAAGTTAAGTGTTCTTAGATATCAGGGAAATGTAAATATATTGCACAATGAGAAACATTTAGAAATCTTAGATGAACCAAGTTTCCCCTTTAAAAATGAGGAAGAGTAGCTTTGAGATATAAAGTGCAGTGTCTGTATGTGATTCTAACAAGCCTTGACAGGAACATGCATGGTGCAACTTTGGATAATAGATTATTAATGGATATATAATACTATATTCACAAGTTACAAGGGTTTTTTCCTGTCTTAAGTGTCTTCTGGTTTTGTTACTCATCTATTTTCTTATCTCTGAAATGCTCCAGGGAGAAACATTCTAACTCTATAAAAGATGCACAAGTGAAGGATGGAGCATGCGCACTGTGCCTGCTTTCAGTCTAGCTTACATGCGGCTGTATGCAGAGCACTCTTGTAGTGATGAACAATTGAATTTCATTTATCTGTGCAACTGATACTCCTGTTGAGTTAAAAAATTAAAATAAGAACTTTTTAAATAGATAGATAGAAAAATATATGAACAGAGGATAGATAGATGATAGACAGACAGACAGACAATATAGATAGATTGATTGAAATATAGATAGATGTAAAGACATTTTAAATAAGATAGTCTGAGAACCCCTCATAGGAACTATGACATCATTCAATCACATAGCTTTTTAATAAGAAAGAATGAGATATGTAAAATTCTGAAAAGAAGGAATTCTGGTAGAGAAAGCAAAAGAGAAACTACTGAAGCCAAAACATGCTTGGTGTATGTGAACCGCAAAATATCAAGCAGTGTAGCCAGTGCATGGAAAACATATGATGAGTGTTGAGGTAAAGCGGGGGAAGGGTATAGGGGACTTTCGGGATAGCATTAGAAATGTAAATGAAGAAAATATCTAATAAAAATTGGTTTTGGAAAAAATAGAAAAACCTGGATTTAAGGGGATAGCAGATCTGGGTAGGAATTTGACATTTAATTGCAGCAAGAAACCATAGTTTTATGGTTCGATGCCTACAAGTTGAAGTTAAACTGTCACTAAAGGGAATGTAAAAGAACACTGTATTTTGTTCTCTTGGGTATTTCCTTTTGGACTGTATGTTCCAGGCCAACGAAACTGTGGACATTTCCTCAGCAATGTGCAATGCTTATTAAGCTCCCCTAGAATGTTTCTCTCCTTATTTCACTCTTCTAGTTAATTTTGACTTTAACTCAGCTACTGCCAATGGCCTTCCACTGCCCACCTGTTTCCACATGATTGTCTCTGTTGTCCTGTATTAACCCAAGGGAATATGCCATAGAGAAACCGTACCTGACATATTTTAAAATAGACTTTGCAGTCCTGAATGGCTAAGACTAGATCTTGATTGTGGTTGTAATTCCTTCACCACACCCTGTAATTACTCAGTAGTGGCCCTTAACAAATGTCTGTAATCTGTTGAGTGAATGAACAAATAAATAAGCAACTGGTGGCCATTGTTGTAACTAATTTGTTTTTATTTTCTGGCAAATTAAGTGTGCTGTGGGTTTCTTTTATATCTTAGGACTTTTCCAGTCTCTTGATTTCTATTTTCAAGATTTTCTTTTCTTTTATAGCATTTTGTACTTTGGTACTTTAGAGCAGTATAACCCTTCAGTCTATTGTATAAAAGAGAGAGAACTCAGAGTAGCACTGGTCTGAATCTACCCCAGGACTCACTTCACAGGACAAGACAAGTATCTGGGAGCTCGAAATGTCATCTTCAAAACCAAGAACAGGGTATTTTCACATTCATTTTCATTCTCAACAGAGAAAAAAACCTCTGGCTGGGTTGTTGACAGACACCACGTGAGTACTGTGTTCTCTGTTGTCCATACCTGGGAAATCTATGTGGCCATGTGAAAAGAGGTAAGGAACAGTGCCTTTGTCTTCTTAATGAAACCTGTACATCCTGATTCTAGTGCAAGCAGCTGACATTGCTATGCCAATTGATAGACTCCCAGGGAAGTAAAGGTGGCCAAGATAGATTCCCTTCTTCTTTCCTTGCTTCCCCTATCACTTCTCCAGTGTTCAATTCAACCCAAGGAACCAGGAACTGAGGAGGAAGGAAGTAATTGATATTCAAAGCCTCTATTTTTAGACACCTTTACACTTTCCTTTGCTTCTAACTAGCAAGGATTTTTTCCAAACAAGCTTTTAATTAGCAGGTGAGTTTAATTGATATGTGGTTTCTCAGAAGGGGAAAGGACCTCAGTGTGGAGAAGGAGGTGGGGGAGGGACTCCATCATTCTCCCTCACAATGGAAGACCATTAATTCATTTGCACCTGGGTGTTTTAAAGGATCAATTTACTGTAGCAAGGAGAGAAGGCAGAGAATCAAAAGGTTGGAATCTGTCAGAGAAGAAAGAGAGGCACTATAATTTAACATGCTATGCGGATAATTTGAAAACTTGGAAAAATATTGCTTTCGACATCCAAATAGAGAAATGAACCTATTTGCATATAGCCAGGTTCTGTCCAGTTGCAAAAAAAAAAAATTATTTTGTAGGAAATGGAAAAGAAAGAAAATACATATGAATAAACTTTCATTTCTGTTAAAGTAGAGCCTTATTAGTTCCCTAGAATGATAATTCTAAGCCATCTCTAAAAATTAAATTACAAGTAAATCCTTTTGTTTCTGATAGGAGCAGGAAGGGACATACTGCTGTGTACATTTTTGTAAAATGGGATTTTATAGGAACATAGAAATGGACGACTATATGGCAAAAGAAACAAAACATACTGGTTGTGCGCAAAAGAGTATTGAGTAATGTAATTAGAAAAACATGAATAAATTGAGCCTACAACAGTTGCCTAAATAGATCAAATGAAGAGTTGAATGATTGAGCCTCACAACTGGACCAGAAGTAGAAAAGTTCTGAAATACAGCTAGTAGAAAATAATCAGTGGTCCTTATTAAATCTGCTATCCCAATGACTCAAGTCTTCTCCTTTTCCCTCCTCCTCCTTCTCCCCTTTTTCTTCCTCTTCCTCCTCCCTCACTTCCTCCTCTTCGTTTAGCTTTTCATTCTTTTTTTTTGATTTTTAATATTTTTATTACATATTTTCCTCAATTACATTTCCAATGCTATACCAAAAGTCCCCAATAGCGCCCCCCACTTCCCTACCCACCCATTCCCATTCTTTTGGCCCTGGCATTCCCCTATATTGAGGCATATAAAGTTTGCAAGTCCAATGGGCCTCTCTTTCCATTGATGGCTGACTAGGCCATCTTTCGATACATATGCAGCTAGAGACAAGAGCTCCGGGGTTCTGGTTAGTACATCATGTTGTTCCAACAATAGGGTTGCAGATCCCTTTAGCTCCTTGGGTACTTTCTCTAGCTTCTCCATTGGGAGCCCTGTGATACATCCAATAGCTGACTGTGAACATCCACTCCTGTGTTTGCTAGGCCCCAGCATCGTCTCACAAGAGACAGCTATATTTGGGTCCTTTCAGCAAAATCTTGCTAGTGTATGCAATGGTGTCAGCGTTTAGAAGCTGCTTATGGGATGGATCCCTGGATACGGCAGTCTCTAAATGGTCCATCCTTTCATCACAGCTACGAACTTTGTCTCTGTAACTCCTTCCCTGGGTGTTTTGTTCCCAATTCTAAGAAGGTGCACAGTGTCCACACTTTGGTCTTCATTCTTCTTGAGTTTCATGCGTTTATCAAATTGTATCTTATATCTTGGGTATCCTAAGTTTTGGGCTAATATCCACTTATCAGTGAATATATATTGTGTGAGTTCTTTTGTGATTGTGTTACTTCACTAAAGATGATGCCCTCCAGGTCCATCCATTTGGCTAGGAATTTCATAAATTCATTCTTTTTAATAGCTGAGTAGTACTCCACTGTGTAAATGTACCATAATTTCTGTATCCATTCCTCTGTTGAGGGACATCTGGGTTCTTTCCAGCTTCTGGCTATTATAAATAGGGCTGCTATGAACATAGTGGAGCATGTGTCCTTTTTACCAGTTGGGACATCTTCTGGATATATGCCCAGGAGAGGTATTGCTGGATCCTCCGGTAGTACTATGTCCAATTTTCTGAGGAACCACCAGACTGATTTCCAGAGTGGTTGTACAAGCTTGCAATCCCACCAACAATGGAGGAGTGTTCCTCTTTCTCCACATCCTCGCCAGCATCTGCTGTCACCTGAATTTTTGATCTTAGCCATTCTGACTGGTGTGAGGTAGAATCTCAGGGTTGTTTTGATTTGCATTTCCCTGATGATTAAGGATGTTGAACATTTTTTCAGGTGTTTCTCTGCCATTCGGTATTCCTCAGGTGAGAATTCTTTGTTCAGTTCTGAGCCCCATTTTTTAATGGGGTTATTTGACTTTCTGGAGTCCACCTTCTTGAGTTCTTTATATATATTGTATATTAGTCCCTTATCTGGTTTAGGATAGGTGAAGATCCTTTCCCAATTGGTTGGTGGTTTTATTTTTGTCTTATTGATGGTGTCTTTAGCCTTGCAGAAGCTTTGTAGTTTCATGAGGTCCCACTTGTCAATTCTCGATCTTACAGCACAAGCCATTACTGTTCTATTCAGGAATTTTTCCCCTGTGCCCATATCTTCAAGGCTTTTCCCCACTTTCTCCTCTATAAGTTTCAGTGTCTCTGGTTTTATGTGAAGTTCCTTGATCCACTTAGACTTGACGTTAGATATTTTATATTATTTGTGACTATTGAGAAGGGTGTTGTTTCCCTAATTTCTTTCTCAGCCTGTTTATTCTTTGTGTAGAGAAAGGCCATTGATTTGTTTGAGTTAATTTTATATCCAGCTACTTCACCGAAGCTATTTATCAGGCTTAGGAGTTCTCTGGTGGAATTTTTAGGGTCACTTATATATACTATCATATCATCTGCAAAAAGTGATATTTTGACTTCATCTTTTCCAATTTGTATCCCTTTGATCTCCTTTTGTTGTCGAATTGCTCTGGCTAGGACTTCAAGTACAATGTTGAATAGGTATGGAGAAAGTGGACAGCCTTGTCTAGTCCCTGATTTTAGAGGGATTGCTTCAAGCTTCTCACCATTTACTTTGATGTTGGCTACTGGTTTGCTGTAGATTGCTTTTATCATGTTTAGGTATGGGCCTTGAATTCCTGATCTTTCCAAGACTTTTATCATGAATGGGTGTTGGATCTTGTCAAATGCTTTTTCTGCATCTAACGAGATGACCATGTGGTTTTTGTCTTTGAGTTTGTTTATATACTGGATTACTTTGATGGATTTCCGTATATTGAACCATCCCTGCATCCCTGGGATGAAACCTACTTGGTCAGGATGGATGATTGTTTTGATGTGTTCTTGGATTTGGTTAGCAAGAACTTTATTGAGGATTTTTGCATCAATATTCATAAGGGATATTGGTCTGAAGTTTTCTATCTTTGTTGGGTCTTTTTGTGGTTTAGGTATCAGAGTAATTGTGGCTTCATAGAATGAGTTGGGTAGAGTACCTTCTGTTTCTATTTTGTGGAATAGTTTGTGAAGAACTGGGATTAGATCTTCTTTGAAGGTCTGATAGAACTCTACACTAAACCCATCTGGTCCTGGGCTTTTTTTAGTTGGGAGACTATTAATGACTGCTTCTATTTCTTTGGGGGATATAGGGCTGTTTAGATCATTAACCTGATCTTGATTCAACTTTGGTACCTGGTATCTGTCTAGGAACTTCTCCATTTCATCCAGGTTCTCCAGTTTTGTTGAGTATAGCCTTTGGTAGAAGGATCTGATGGTGTTTTGGATGTCTTCAGGATCTGTTGTTATGTCTCCTTTTTCATTTCTGATTTTGTTAATTAGGATGCTTTCCCTGTGCCCTCTAGTGAGTCTGGCTAAGGGTTTATCTATCTTGTTGATTTTCTCAAAGAACCAGCTCCTTGATTGGTTGATTCTTTGAATAGTTTTTCTTGTTTCCACTTGGTTGATTTCACCCCTGAGTTTGATTATTTCCTGCCTTCTACTCCTCTTGGGTGAATTTGCTTCCTTTTGTTCTAGTGCTTTTAGGTATGTTGTCAAGCTGCTAATGTGTGCTCTCTCTAGTTTCCTTTTGGAGGCACTCAGAGCTATGAGTTTTCCTCTTAGAAATGCTTTCATTGCGTCCCATAAGTTTGGGTATGTTGTGGCTTCATTTTCATTGAACTCTAAAAAGTCCTTAATTTCTTTCTTTATTCCTTCCTTGACCAAGTTATCATTGAGAAGAGTGTTGTTCAGTTTCCACGTGAAGGTTGGCTTTCTATTATTTATTTTGTTATTCAAGATCAGCTTTAGTCCATGGTGATCTGATAGGATGCATGGGACAATTTCAATATTTTTGTATCTGTTGAGGCCTGTTTTGTGACCAATTATGTGGTCAATTTTGGAGAAGGTACCATGAGGTGCTGAGAAGGTATATCCTTTTGTTTTAGGATAGAATGTTCTGTAGATATCTGCCAGATCCATTTGATTCATAATTTCTGTTAGTTTCACTGTGTCCCTGTTTAGTTTCTGTTTCCATGATCTGTCCATTGGTGAAAGTGGTGTGTTGAAGTCTCCCACTATTATTGTATGAGGTGCAATGTGTGCTTTGAGATTTACTAAAGTTTCTTTAATGAATGTGGCTGCCTTTGTATTTGGAGCATAGATATTCAGGATTGATAGTTCCTCTTGGAGGATTTTACCTTTGATGAGTATGAATTGTCCCTCCCTGTCTTTTTTAATGACTTTCGGTTGGAAGTCAATCTTATCAGATATTAGAATGGCTACTCCAGCTTATTTCTTCATACCATTTGCTTGGAAAATTGTTTTCCAGCCTTTCATTCTGAGGTAGTGTCTATCTTTTTCTCTGAGATGAGTTTCCTGTAAGCAGCAAAATGTTGGGTCTTGTTTGTGTAGCCAGTTTGTTAGTCTATGTCTTTTTATCGGGGAGTTGAGTCCATTGATATTAAGAGATATTAAGGAAAAGTAATTGTTGTTTCCTGTTATTTTTGTTGTTAAAGTTGGCATTCTGTTCTTGTGGCTGTCTTCTTTTAGGTTTGTTGAGGGATTACCTTCTTGTTGTTTCTAGGGCGTGGTTCCTGTCCTTGTATTGGTTTTTTCCTGTTATTATCCTTTGAAGGGCTGGATTCGTGGAGAGATAATGTGTGAATTTGGTTTTGTCGTGGAATACTTTCTCCATCTATGTTAATTGAGAGTTTGGCTGGGTATAGTAGCCTGGGCTGTAATTTGTGTTCTTTTAGTGTCTGTATAACATCCGTCCAGGATCTTCTGGCTTTCATAGTCTCTGGTGAAAAATCTGGTATAATTCTGATAGGCTTGCCTTTATATGTTACTTGGCCTTTTTCTCTTACTGCTTTTAGTATTCTATCTTTATTTAGAGCATTTGTTGTTCTGATTATTATGTGTCGGGAGGTATTTCTTTTCTGGTCCAGTCAATTTGGAGTTCTGTAGGCTTCTTGTATGTTCATGGGCATCTCTTTCTTTAGATTTGGGAAGTTTTCTTCTATAATTTTGTTGAAGATGTTTGCTGGTCCTTTGAGTTGAAAATCTTCATTCTCATCCACTCCTATTATCCGTAGGTTTGGTCTTCTCATTGTGTCCTGTATTTCTTGGATGTTTTGAGTTAGGATCTTTTTGCATTTTACATTTTCCTTGATTGTTGTGCCGATGTTCTCTATGGAATCTTCTGCACCTGAGATTCTCTCTTCCATCTCTTGTATTCTGTTGCTGATGCTGGTATCTATGGTTCCAGATTTCTTTCCTAGGGTTTCTATCTCCAGTGTTGCCTCATTTTGGGTTTTCTTTATTGTGTCTACTTCCCTTTTTAGGTCTAGTATGGTTTTGTTCATTTCCATCATCTGTTTGGATGTGTTTTCCTGTTTTTCATTAAGGACTTCTACCTGTTTGATTATGTTATCCTGTTTTTCTTTAAGGATTTGTAACTCTTTAGCAATGTTCTCCTGCAATTCGTTAAGGGATTTTTGTGCTTCCTCTTTAATGTCTTCTACCTGTTTACCAGTGTTCCTTTGTATTTCTTTAAGTGTGTTATTAAAGTCCTTCTTGAAGTCCTCTACCATCATCAGGAGATATGCTTTTAGATCCGTGTCTAGCTTTTCCGGTGTGTTGGGGTGCCCTGGACTGGGCGAAGTGGGAGTGCTGGGTTCTGATGATGGTGAGTGGTCTTGGTTTCTGTTAGTAAGATTATTACGTTTACCTTTTGCCATCTGGTAATCTCTGGGGTTAGTTGTTGTCGTTGTCACTGTTTAAAGATTGGAGCAGAAGCTGTGTTCCACTCACCAGCAGTCTCAAAATCCTGTGGCGGGGGTCGTGGGTAGCTGGCGGTACCCCGGTGCTGGTCCAGCCGGAAGAGGCCTGTGGTCCTACTCAGGCCGGTTTTCTGCTTCCCTAACTAATGCAGTCTCTGGTCTGGCGCGCAATTGGATTGGAGCAGAAGCTGTGTTCCACTCTCCAGAAGTCTTAAGATCCTGTGGCGGGTGTTGTGGGTAGCTGGCGAGTGTCAGCTGACCCTGCGCCCTAGCTACCCCGGTGCTTTTCTGACCAGAAGAGGCTTGTGGCCCTAAGTAGGCCAGATTTCTGCCTCCCCAACCAAAGCGGTCTCAGGTCCTGCGTGATTGGACTGGTGCAGAATCTGTGTTCCACTCACCAGCAGTCTCAAAATCCTGTGGCGGGGGTCGTGGTTAGCTGGCGGGTGTCAGGCGACCCTGCACTCTAGCTACCCCTGTGCTGATCCGGCAGGATGAGGCCTGTGGCCCTACTCAGGCCAGTTTCTGCTTCCCTAACTAATGCAGTCTCAGGTCCCGCGCAATTGGATTGGAGCAGAAGCTGTGTTCCACTCACCAGAAGTCTTAAGATCCTGTGGCGGGTGTTGTGGGTAGCTGGCGAGTGTCAGCTGACCCTGCACCCTTGCTACCCCGGTGCTTTTCTGACAGGAAGAGGCTTGTGGCCCTATGTAGGCCGGATTTCTCCCTCCCCAACCAAAGCAGTCTCAGTTCCCACGTGATTGGACTGGAGCAGAAGCTGTGTTCCACTCACCAGCAGTCTCAAAATCCTGTGGCGGGGGTCGTGGGTAGCTGGCGGGTGTCAGGCGACCCTGCGCTCTAGCTACCCTGGTGCTGATCCGGCCGGATGAGGCCTGTGGCCCTACTCAGGCCGGTTTCTGCTTCCCTAACTAATGCAGTCTCAGGTCCCGCGCAATTGGATTGGAGCAGAAGCTGTGTTCCACTCACCAGAAGTCTTAAAATCCTGTGGCGGGTGTTGTGGGTAGCTGGCGAGTGTCAGCCGACCCTGCGCCCTAGCTACCCCGGTGCTTTTCTGACCGGAAGAGCTAGCTTTTCATTCTTGAACACAATATTTTTGGTCATATCCATACTTCCCTAGCCTCTTCTAACTTTTGCCAATATCTTCAATATCCCTCTATGTCTTCTCTCATTACATTCTCCATTATATATAATTTCTATAAAAATATATTATTTTGTATCCAATTATTGTTGTCCATATGAACACAGGTTTATGGGTAATGCTAGGACATGGCCCTCATCCCTGAAGAAATCGTACTACTTCACCTTTAGCAACTGTTTCCTGCCAGTATCTCTTCAACCATGAATGAGTCTTGTGAGCTCTCCACACATTTATGCTGGAATGTTGACTGGTGGGGTTTCATGAAGATCTTGTGCAGACAGCCCTAGCTGTTGAGAATTCATAATGAATATCCCTGACATGCCCACAAGATGCTATTTCTCAGCAAATCTTCTAGTCCTCTGGCTCTTCATGTTTTCTGTCCCGCTCTGTCAATGTTCCCTGAGCCTTGACTATAGGGATTCTATTATAGATGTCCCATAGGCGCTCCACATTCTCTTAGGCTGTGAAATCTGACCAGTTGTTGTGGTCTGTAAGATCCCCCATCTGCTGTCAAAAGAAGCTCCCTTGTTCCTGGGGCATGATCAGTTAGAGTGATAACTTATACTGCCATTCTCTTTCTACTGTGCTTAGATCAAAGTTGCTGGCTTTGATCAGTCCAGCTTGTTGTGTATGCCCACCGGACAGCCAAGGAGGTGAGCTATTTCAGTTCTATCAGTATCTTCTATGGTAGGGGGAAAAATCAACAAGAAAAATGCTCAGGTTTCTGACTCAACTTGGCTTTATTCTGCACATGTATGATGAACACACATGTAACTTCTAATATATCCATGTATATGGAGGCACATACAAGTGAAAGATTACAGCTATCCAATTGTCTTCCAATACTTTACCTGAGTTAGGAGGTTGGATGGTATAACGGTTGGATGGCATTTTGAAACCTCACACCACTACAAAACACTGCTAACATGCATATTCTCTATTAACAAGATTAGAAGCCTGCAGTCCCAAGAAAGAAAAGTCTCCTTTGATTCTCCACAGCTAGTAGCCATTAAAAAAATGGTTACACTTTCACCCTATGAGGTGCCTTTTCAGATCATTTGATATTTATTCTTTTAAAAGCCTTAAATAATAACGTGTGCCCTGCTGAGTTCACCATAGAACTGTCAGAGACTTGTATTTATTAGACAAATTGCAGCTATGTAGAACACAGAGTCCTGGAAGAGAAACAAGCAACAACAGCATCTCCTCCTTCTAAATTTTTGCTTTATTGATGGGCCCAAACTGAGACTCTTAGCTTAACATTATGGCACTATAAAATAATTTTTAGTTATAATAACGAGGGACCTTTGATTATGTAAGAGTGAATTATGCTCTTGGGGATACAATCTACAGATTTCTTTCACTTTCTTTTTCTGAAGACTACCTTTGTTTTTGATCATTAAGGAACAGAATAACTAAGCTTTTTTTTTTTTTTTTAAAGAAACCCTTACCTGACCTCATGGTTAGTCCTGATATTTTCTGGTAGAAATGCATCAGGGTCATTGACATAATATTTAGGTCAATAACTTGGAGCCTGAGCTTGGGTACTGGGACTTTGGATATAGATAAAAGAAATCTGAGGGAAATGTCATATCTGATTAGAGTTCTGCCCTGTCTGATTTGTGGTCCTTCCTTTATCTCCCTCTCTAGAATGTTAGCAATGCAAACTCTCATTACAAGCAGCTAACTGGGTCTAGTGTATATCAGCACTAGGTAATGAAAATAAGAACCCTTAAATACTCTAATTGGTGATCCAGCCTCCTACACTACTAAAAATTAATTGGCCAGATGTTCCCTACCCAACTGTAATTTGGGAGAATGTGGAAGCCTGAGTTTTCAACCTTCCCCAGGTATGCACATTTGAGCAGAGAAAGCGTTCATGACTGACACAATGACAGGTGCAGTGGCCATGTTCCACAGTGCCCTTGTGTGTCTGTTATATATTTAGGACTTTCCCCCAGAGGCATTTCAGAGATATGAAAATAGACAAGGAACAAAACTAAAAGACCTTTAAAATAGAAAAAAAATGCTTGGAAGTTGTGAATATTATATGAGGCATATATTGATTGTATTATTATTTTAGGCTGCACCTGTGCCTGTCATTGTTAGTTCTTATTGTAATTATGTGCCCAGCACTGTAGTAGAAGCACTTTAACCTTCCCAACTTTAGAGGTGGGCAGTTACATCATCTCTACTTTGGAGATTTGTCACCTGACCTTCAGAGAGATAGACAATCCTTTATACTTACACAGAAAGCAGGGGAAGATATTTGAGATTCCAATATTATAATAGTACATGGGCTTATCACCTAAGCTACACAGGCCCCCAGAAAGCAGGCCTGCTCACCTCTCCACACCACAGTCAGTGTGATAAGCCCATTCTTTGCATTAACTTTTTCATCTTCAACCACAAAAGTGCAAATTAATATTTTCATTTCCCAGGCAGAAAGATGGATGCTGTAAGACTGTAATGAACCTACCCACGGTCACATGCTGCATAGGAACAGAAATAGTAGTCAAATTTAGGTTTCTCTGACCCTAAGGGTGAAGTCTTAACTAAATAAAGTACTACTACAGAAATGATGTAGCTTCTGGAAGACAAAATGTATCTTCATTTCTTTTTATCTGATTATAATCCTTGTCAGTATTCACATGCTTATTTTCCTGTAGACAGAGATTCAGATATAGATATTCTGAACCTCGTGTAGCTCTTAGCTCTTCCTTGAGTGTCAATTTTGAATAGAACCTAAAGTGGCCCGGATTCTTCTCTGTGATGCCCTGAAGGACTATTTAGGAAGAAAATGTTGTTGTTCTGGTGAAACAGCACAGCTGTCTCAAAGAGTTTTTAATCCATCTTTTTAAAAGATGTGGACTTTCTAAAATAATGTCGCCCCCATTTGTCTTCCATGAAAGAAGATATTTCAAAACCAAGAACACCTATCATAATAAACCATTAAGAAGAGTCTAGCATTTCAGTATATTTTTAGAATTTCATATTTCACCAAATGCTGTTATATATAATTCATGGTAGTGGGATATGATGGGACATGACAGTTATCTCATTTGTGAAGAAGGACCAAATAACTCATTGTCCCACAGCTACAAATAAATAATACTTTTCCTTGAGTGCAAGCTCTATTTGTTATTTCCCTCACCTTAATGATTTTTTTCTTCATAATACTTCTTGCAGGAGACTATGACCCTTAATATCAATTTGGCTACCGTGAGCAAAGAACATATCCTAAGCGTTAGCTTCATTGATCTGAACATGGAGCATTAGCAAAGCAGTTCCTTTATCGAGGACTGAAAGCAGGCACTGAGTGATCATTGCTAGGTAGAGTATTATTATTATACTGAATTGTGTGTAAAGGTCAGAGGACAACTTGTGAGGGGCAGTTCTCATTTTCTACCATGAGTCCCAGGATCTAACTGAGGTCTTCAAGCTTGCTGGCAGTCACCTTTACTCACTAAGCTACCTTACTGTCTTATGGAATATTCTTCAATGTCTCTGTCACCTACCAACATGTGATGAAAAGGCACCACAGTCTCTCCACTTTCAAGGGTCTGATCTAGCCAGGTATTTGCTTTTCTAACGTTCATCAGTTTCTCAGGATCCTACATTTGAGTCTATCATTGGTGCTCTACACTTGAGTCTTGGACTTTGATATATGACGCTATGGTTCGTAGGACATTTAAAATGGAATAAAAAAACCTTCCCTAATTACATTGCATCAATATGTTGAACATATGTTCAGTGAATTTTGACTCTATTTTCATTTCTTCTCCTTCATAATCATGCACATTCCTTATGGTTTTTAAACTTACCTGGTGTGAATTATAGTCTGTGATATACTAGTTGATCAACTTCCTGGAGGACAGATGTTTCTTTTTCTCAATTTTTATTGCACCTTCACAAAAACACTCCACAACTCATTTAGAATTTGATATAAAATTAATGTAACCATATTTAGAAAACAGAACCAGTTTGTTATTTCTTCTTAAGGGTAAAGGTTAACTCCAAAAGAAGGTTAGTAAGAAAGAATTTGAAGGGAGCAATAACTTATGTCTATAATATATTTTTTTTTTCTTAAACGTTTCCATGGGAACTCATTGCATGATACATTTTTAAGCCTCTTATCATGAAAGATTTCAAGCACATGGTCATAGATTTGTTAAAGTGTTGAATTTATGATTTTTAAATAAATATGCAGCATATATAAGCAATGACTAGACAGGACCTAAACTTATAATTTATTCACATACACAAATAATACATTAACTTAATGAAGATTGTATCACTTATTTCCAACTTCATGATTAAATGTATTAATTCATTGGTAATAGAGATTTAGCTCATTATCTCTTCTTACTGCTAAATGTCCTAGTTAGTATTGTTGACTCTAAACTCAAAGCCATTTGAGAGGAAAGCCCCAATAACAGAATTACCTACATCATACTGACCTTGTGGGCATGTCTATAGAGCCTAGTCTTCATGTTGTCGGTAGCACCTTTCTCTGAGCAGGTGGTCTTGGGTTATATAAGACCTGTATGCATGTGTGTTCTCATATAAATACACATGAGTGTTTTTGTATGCAATGAATGCCCATCGCGCCTGCCTTCTTCAAAGATTGCTTAGTGCTACTTGTTTATGATGATAGATGTAGGACAAATGAAAACAAAACAGTGACTGGATCTGTTATTTGTAGTGGCCACACCTAAGGCAGAGTTTCATATAAGAGGAAAGCTAATACTATTTTTGAACTAGTAGCTCATTACTGGCCTTCATTAAGGATTCCAGGAAGACCCTTTACACTGCCATGAGGCATCCTAACCATGCTAGGAGAGCCTAGAAAGGCCCTTTTATTATCCTCTTTGAGACTGTCACATTGTAAACTGCTTGACAATTGCCCATTAGTTTTGGATGCTTTTCCTTGATCTTTAATTTAGTTAGATGAACCAACTATAGAAGTAGAGTTTTTCAAAATGTTCCAAAATAACCCATTGCTTACATGGACATTCAAGAGCTATAAGGATTTTTCATGCTGTCTGTCAATATTTAGTTTATACAAAGAACAGTGGAAAACTGCAGAGGTAAGATGAGACAATGAAAGAACTAGCTTCAAATATTCTAGAGAACAAGGGAACTGAACATTTTTTTTCCTGTGTTCTATATCCCAATTCTCCCACCCAAAGTGTTCTACTCCTTATCACATTGAACCCTGATAGTCATATTTGAGATAGATTGGTTATCTCATTTCCAGATGAGGAAACAGACATTCAGAGGGTTTCTGTGACTTGTCAGTTTACTTGCTACCAGGAAGCCTTCTTTTCCAGCAGAGTTGAGGACAGTTATCTCTGCAACATAATTCTTGTTTAATGCTTTCTTTTCCATTGAATTTAAGCTCTATGAGCATGAGGAATTTGTTTATAATATTCAATATCATCCCCCCAGAGACCAATATATTCATTAGATTTATCCAACAAATATTTATTCATAGCCAAACATATGCCAAATGCTAATTAAATAATTAACAAGTATAAACAACATTTGTGTCTTTGGAGAGCTGACATTCTGGTGGACAGAGGAAAAAGAAAAAAGTATAAGGATAAAAAATTCTTTATAATATTCAGTGATACAGACATTATAGTATATGAAAGAATAGGCAAGGGTTTAGAAGAGAGACTTCAGCCAAGTCTTCACTGAGATGGAACTGAACATAAACCTGAAGGTGCCATTGGTGGAATTAAGGAGACTTGTTAAAGGGAGGAACAGAATGTTGTAGACAGAGGAAGTTAGTGTAGAGGTATGAGGAGAGAATGAACCTGGCATGCGGGTGAATAGGAAGGAATTTAGTAAAAGTGAACAGAGCATGTATGCCCAACTAAGGTCACATCACACTTTGATTTCTTCTACATGATAAAACACTGGCTGAACCTATTTGCTTATGTAAGGGTTCATTTAAGCTTATGTGTCATATTCTATAATGGAGAGAAGTCAGGTCAGAAGCTCAGGCAGGACCCAAGCAGCAGGAACTGAAACAGAGACCATAAAGGGATGTTGCTTACTGGTTTGATTGACAAGGTTTGCCCAGTTTTGTTTCTTATAAAACCTAGGATGGCCCCACCAAAGGACTACCCACAGTAGCCTGATCCCACCAAAATGTATTATCAATCAAGAAAATGCTCAGTAGAGATACCCACATTGTGGTGGCCATTCTTCAACTGAGGCATCCTCTTCCCAATTGACTCCAGGTTGTTGCAAGTTGATATGACTAAGCATCACAGGTAAGATATCAGACCAGAAGAAAAGGGGACAAACTAAGGTGAAAAACAAATTGTAGACACTTGTAGGCTAACCTATGACCATGACTTTGAAAACTGGAGAGATATGACTTTATTTACATATTCCTAGATGGTCAGAGAGGGCTGAGGAGATATAGACACAAAGAGGCCAAAAATGGAAAGATGTTTAGAAAATATTATTATAATTCTGGAAAGCATACAGCTCACACAAGGGTAGGTAAAAGGGTTATGAGGTTCTGTACTTATTTCAAAGTTAAACTTAAGCTAGGCTAAAACATGGAGCCTGAAAAAAAAATTAGTCCAGGAGAACCTGAGACTTTTAGCCTAAGCAAAAAAGAGAAAGAAACTGTACTTCTTGGTCCCTGGAAAAGACCTGGTACATTTAAGACCTAATGTCTGAAGTGAAGTTTAGAGCATGTTAAATTTAAAATGTTACATGGTAAATTTAAGATGCCTCTAACTTGCCTACTTGAGATCTTACCGAAACAGTTGTATTTGTAATCATCTAGAGCCTGGGTTACAGTTTGAAGCTTGGTACATACATAGAGTATCATTAATGTAAAGGCTGTATTGGAAGCCATGGAACTGAAAGATTTCCATGGGAACAGGTGAGTGACAGCATCGCCAAAATACATTTCAGTTATCAGTTGAGTGAATGGGTGCTCTCAAAACAAGGGTAAGATTCGAAGTGTTGTTTCCTTGACACTAGAATCACTTGTTTCTTATTCTTTTGTCTAAATCATGGCTTACTTGTCACCAACAGAATCTTTTTCTGACTGTTTTAGCAATTCCCCCAAACCAGGAAATACAACTAAAAAATGAATTTATATAAAATGATAAAGGAAGAACTAAAATAATATTTATTGAAAGCTATGAAACCAGGCTTAAGTCTTACACAAATATGGCCTACTCCAATGTGACCAGCTACCACACCAGCCATACCCACAAAAGGATGATTGTTATAGCAGTGAAAGAAATTAATATAAAGGAAATAATTTTTAACAAAGGCCTACTGTGTGACAGACATTGAATTTGTATCATGATCAAGAATTCATATTAATGAATGCCTACAATGTTAGCTTTGAATATTTACACAACATCTATAAGACATTATTTTTTCTTAGGTAAAGAAATATGCTCAGAGGTGTTAAGCATTTTCTCTAGTTTACATAGATGCTAGGGAATAGAGCCTGAATCCCAGTATAGATTTGTTTCATTCTGAACACATGCTTTTCCCATCTGCTAATGGTTTTCCCAAAGCAGCAACCAGGCTCCACCATTGTGAGAAACTGTTCACAGCACTGTAAAATCAGCAGGCTAATGGCTATTCTTGTCAAGTAAATCAGAACACTACAACTGAATGCCCTCAGTCAACATCAACAGTACCTAGAAGCAGGTGGGACTGAGTGCAGAACTGAGCTTTGCAAAGCAATGCTTATGTTAATAAAAGAAGCTCCACCGTGTTTTAGGGAGGTGGACTTTTACAGACAATTGACAACCTTCAGTCAGCAAAATATGTGACAGTTCTGAACAGCTCTATCTCCTGATTACACAATTGTCTTTCTTTAAAGAGATAATGGTGTCTCTTCATGGATTTCCAGCCAACGTAAATTTTAAACGTGACATTTCCCCCTAGACACACATAATGACTCTATAGTCTAATAATGCTTATTTTCAATTGATTTTCATTTGACTATTTTCCTTAATTGTTTTGTTACACCCCCTTCCCCAAACCACTCCTGTTTGGAAACAGGAATCCCTACCCCCATCCCCCACCCCAACATTCACACATCTTCCTCATTGTGACTCTTGTTCTGGTGAAGAGAATCAATCTTTCTTGTCAATACAGTGTTTCTCTGGCTGCTTTGTCATTTATTTTTGTATTGAATTGTATTTCACTTTATTTCTCTGGTCCTTTCTCTTTTGAATCTTTAAAAAATTTATTTCTCCCAACTGAATCATTTCAGTTCTATGGAATGAGATTTCAGTTGCTTTTTCTCCCTCCTCGTTGTGTTTATCAGGAGATTAACATCTTCCTTTTTGAGCTATGAAATCCCTTGAACATTTTCTCTGTTCAGTTTTTCCTCTTATTGCCAAGGCCCCACATTGTGACACTCTTCAGCCACCTCTGTCGTTAACTGACCATAGCCTATCTTGGCTTTCTACACTAGTCTCTTGAGACATTTTACATGATACTATCAGATATATTTGCAACCAAGCTGGAGGGATTGCTCAGTGGATAAAAGTGTTTGCCATACAAGTGAGAGGACATGAGTTCAAATTCTCAGAATACATAGAAAACACTGTGGCACTGCAGCACTTTTATAGGAAGAGCAGAGGCAGGACAAGGGATATCCTAGGCTAGCATAGGTCATGCAAAGGGAGAACGATGAGATCCTGTCTCAAACAAGGAATGACATCCAAGGTTATCCTCTGACTTCTATGTGCACAATGTGGCATGCAGACACCCACATATAAACACACCAAACAATATGCAAATGCACATAAACACACCAAGAATAATTTTTTAAAAATGTGTCTAGCATATTTTTAATGTGTTTGAGGAGTGTTTTACCTGTATGTGTGTGTGATGTGTGTGTATGCATGCCTGGTGTCACCTGAAAGTGTCAGAAGAGAGCATCAGATCTTATAAGACTGGAGTTATAGATAGTTGTGAGCCATAATGTGAGTGCTAAGAATTGAATCCAGGTTCTCTGCAAGAGCAACAAGTAGTCTTAGCCACTAAACAATTTCCTTAGCTCTCCAAAATTTAATTTTAAAAAATTACATAAATAAACTTTTTAAATATTTATATAGATACATATAAAACTTTGCTACTCTGCGTAAGTGTCCTGCTCTATTTTCTTCTTTGCACATAGTTAGTAGTTTGTGGATGGAAGCAGGAGCTGTCTCCCTATTGAGCTTTTCCAAAGTTTTGCTCATTTTAAAAAATTCTTAATTCTTAAATCTAAAGAAAAATCTGGATTTCTAATGAGATCCAGGATGCTAAAAGTCTACTGACTAATGTCCATGTGGCCTTGGGAACCAGTGATAAATCCATATCAAGATTGCTTCATTTTGAGTTGTTCTAATGAATCAACTTTTTGTTGTTGTTGTTGTCTGTTTTTGTTTTGTTTTTGTGTTTTTGTTTTTGTTTTTGTTTTTTTTTGTTCGAGACAGAGACAGGGTTTCTCTGTATAGCTCTGGCTATCCTGGAACTCACTCTGTACACCAGGCTGGCCTCAAAGGCAGAAATTCACCTGCCTCTGCCTCCCAAGTGTTTTAACATGGATTAAAGGCATGCCCCACCACTGCCCAGCTATAGATTAGCATTTTTAAATTTTTAAATTTTAAATTAATTTCAGTTTATATTTTATTTACTGGGAAAGACTACCCTGGAGTCCATTTGCATACAGTGAGTAGAGTTAAGTAGGGGTGAGTTTGAATCCTGCTTTTACCCTATTCCAACATGTGACCTTAATAGAAACTGATTTTTTAGCCTCAGCATTCTCTAATTTTGTCCAATAGGACACTTTGAATTTTTCTTATACAAACTTTAAAAGATTTACAGTAATATATCATCATCTGTTAGAGATGCCCAACAAAATTCCTTAAATTAAATGGCTCACAAAATTAATTAATTAATTAACTAAACTTAAGGAAACTAAAGGTGATGATGAGAGATCAGAGCTGGCTTCTCCGGAGGCTTCTTTGTTTAGTTTATGGATATTCAGCCTCTGGATTAGATTATCTACACCCTTAACATTCTTAGACCAACACAGCCATACTGACCAATATTAGGCCCATCCGTACAAAAACATTTTGACCTAATTACACCTCTGAAGCTCCTTCTATCAATGCAACCATATTCTGACATTGAGACTTCAACATATAAACCTGAGAAAGAACATTCTTTCCATAATGATTCATTTGCAGCTACTGGATGTATATCATTTAGTTTTTTTAAATTTTGGTTTGTAGGTCTTTTGTCTGCATATACAATATGCATGCCTAGTACCTGTGGAGGCAAGAAGAGGGCTTGGGACTAGAGATACAGATAACTGAGATGGTGCTGAGAATTGAACCCAGGTCCTCTAGAAGAGCAACTACTGAGCCATCTCTGCAGTTCCTGGTTTTATTTTTGTACATGAAATATCAACGTATTAAATCTCTTCTTTTAAATGTTGAATTACATGGAGAATTAGTCATGTTTGTTCCCTTATGTCTTTACTTTCAAAAACATTTTTTCTATTTACTGGCCACTGTGTTATAATTCATTCAATAAGTATTTTTACTATATGACAGATACACATGGAATGAGAAAATGAAACACATGAGGTTTGACAATCAGACCTCTGCAGAATAAAACCTTATTGAATGTTAAATATTTCTGAATTACATCTTCACAATGTTGGAGAGATCATCATTGGTGTCTGACTAAAATCTTTTCAATTGAGTTGTCAAAGAACACCTTCTCAGTGATTTCAAGGAAATATATCTAATTTTAAGCATGGGCCTCACTCTCAACTGTAAAGGCTTCCTGGTATAAGCATTCCATTCTAACCTGGAGAATTCTTGACTTCTATCCACTTCCAAATATATCTCGAATGTTTTCTTCTCTGGCTTGACTTTAATATGAAAAGTTGCCATTCTTGTAGTTAACTGCTACCTGATTTATTTGTCTTTAACTCAGTTTGCACAAGTCAAGACATCTCTAGTCCTTTCTAGCTATTCATCAGCCGAAGCAAGGCCCTAACAATGTTTTGTAATATGTGTCATTGGTCCCATTCTTCTCTCAGGTTCCAAAGACCTTCTTTATTCCATCTGTCAATTACATATGCTATGCCTAATTGTATCAGTGAGTCTCTGATATTACATTTTCATTCTCTGAATTCTCCTTTAGACTTTCAACTAGAATCTTCATATAAACATTTCCTATGGTTTCACTTCCTTTAGTACCAATAAGTTTATGATAAGACTTTGAACTAAAGCTCATGATCAAAATTGTAAATAAATCAATTAACATGGATTAGAAACATGAATGGCTTACTATTAGCATTCACTGGTACAAAGCCAGGAAGTATGTAGAAGCTACTGGCACCTCTAACTCCCATTCCATGCTAAGGCTCATTAGAGACTTCTTGAAGATAAAATGTGATCTAGACTTTTGAACATCTCTATATAGCCTTTCAGTTATTCCTTCTTTAGGCAGTCTGATAGTTTTAAAAATTAATTCATTTAAATAATCAATTATTCAAGATCTTGTCTACAACATCTCACAAGATACAACTCCCCTGTGCAGTAGGTTACATGAGATTTAGGTTTTTTTTTTTCCTTGCTAATTTTGTCCTGGATTCAGAGCTTACATGTTACTTTAAAATACTGTTTAATTTGGACTCCACAGTCCCATTTCTCACCCACTTAGGTGGCCCTTTACTCACTAAAGAATATAATACTTTCATCCCTTACCCAATCCTTCAACCTCATCTTTTATCCCACCACGGACCTCCAAGTGTAGCACATCATGCCGGCTCATTTTCTCCCTGCCACAGACAGTGTTTCCAACTTAGAAACGTTGCCCTGTCCCCTTCATCTGCAATAATCTCCCCGATTTCCACCCAGAGAAATCTCACCTGTCTAGTCACATTCAGCTAATCACTCGCAGCTGGAGAGGGGCTTCTCGTCCTCTGAACGGGAGCACTTGGATTCAGATGTGCTTTTATCACATATCCCCACCATGTTCCCTGCAGAAAAATGAGCAATGCACAGACTCAGAGTCGAGGAGGAAGAAGGAATAAAGGACTCATTATTTCACCCCGTTTCACCATTAATATTCAATCACATTCCTTTCTGGGTTCTTTCCTCCTTTTATTGGCCTTGCTATCCCTCCACATAGTTAGAGGGAGAAAAGCAAAAAAAGGCTTTTGTTATTATTCTGTGTGCCTGATAGTATATGAGGGTCTTTACAACCATTGATTAATTTGATTGGCAAAACCTCTCTATGTTTATCTTGTTTTTCATTGCCATTTAGTGGAAAAGAAATTTAAAGCTTGCAATATTTTAGGCTACTTTCCCAGGTCAGAAAAATGTAGAGATGGAAACCAGATAGGTGTGGGCATAGGGAGAATCCTGAATGACAATATAATACTGCTTAATTACATGGAGATGTCCAGATATAAATAAAAACACAGTGTTTTATCATTTTTCTCTCATAAATACATACAATAAACATTCTAGGAAGACAATGGAGAAACAATATTTGAAGAGTAAAAGTTAACCTATTAAAATGACTCTCGAAATCATCTTCAGGATTAGTCATTAAAAGTGTCCATATTACATAACAGGTAATTCTGCAAAGCTCTAGACAAATATACAAGAGAAACAACTTAAGGAAGGAAGGGAAGATTTATTTTGGCTCACAGTTTCTGAGGGTCCAGTCCATAGCCACTTTGTGTTTCTTAGTGGATGGGCAAGTAGGAGCAACACTGTGGCAGGAAGTGTGGTGAAACAGTTTCTTCCCACCATGATAGACAGGAATAGATAGGAACAGCAAGAGACCAGACACAATGCTTCTTCCTATGTCCCACAAGTTATGATCTATTTCTTCCAGCTGTGGGGCATCTCCTAAAGTTTCTGTAAACTCTCCCAAATAGTGTCACTATTTGGGGACATGTGCTGCTAGGCAGGAGTCTCGGGGACCTTTGTAGAAAGAATTGTAACTATAGGTCATGTCTATATAATGTTTTCCCTTAACTAAGCAGAGTTCAAGTGTTACACTCACAAACTCCCCTTCCCAATGACAACTCAGAAGAAAAACTTTATCATTGAACAGGTGAACAAACTTAAGGATGGACAGGGTACGTGATATATCTAAATCTGGTTTGGATTCCTCAGCTTTGTAAGAGAGCATCGTGCTCTCCAGGACTCTCCTGTGTGGTTTTAATTTTACCTCTTACCTTCTGTTTTTGTACCTTTTCTTAAATTAACATCCATGTACTTACCTTGCCAAGAGAACGAGGTATTTCATTGTAATCAACAGCTCAAAACTGGGGGTTGATTCTTAAGCCAATTGTCCTCACAGAAAAAGGACACTAACTCTAATTAACTTTAACTAGGACTGTTGTAGCAGCATGTGAGAAAAGATACAAAAGGGCCCATTAACTCTGCACATCATTTCTGTGTGCTCTGCTCTGTATGCCTTCCATATACTACTTTCCCCTGCTCTTCTTTGATCTTTGCCTCCCCACCCCCATTTTTAAAAACTGTATTAAGAAAGGCTGTTACTCTAAAATTAACCATGTATTCACGGTAGGCTCTTAGTTCATCTTAACACATTATTTCTGGGGAAACTAGATATATTCGAGACAGGGTTTCTCTGTATAGCCCTGGCTGTCCTGGAACTCACTTTATAGACCAGGCTAGCCTCGAACTCAGAAATCTGCTGCCTCTGCCTCCCGAGTGCTGGGATTAAAGGCGTGTGCCACCATGCCTGGCTGGATGTTATATTTTAGTGGCTGAAAACCCTTGTGTTTAAGAACCTCTTCATCCACCAATTCAAGAGTAAATTGTTTGTTCTTGAGTTTTCTCAGTGTGTGTGTGTATGTGTGTGTGTGTGTGTGTGTGTACTATGTTTCTAGTCAGGTGTGGTGGTACATGCAGTGGAAGGCTGAGTCAGGAGAATTGTAAGCAAATTCTAGACTACCCTGGGGTTTATAACTAGTTTTAGGTCACCCTAGGCTATAGAATAAGACACTTTCTTGAAAGAACAAAAATCAGTATTAAAAAAATATTCTTGAAAAATTATGCCTTAGAAGTAGTTCTTTAAAGTATACTAAGCATAAATTCTTCCTCTCCCTGTAATACACATAGTCCTGACTTTCACTATGCGTGACAGTCAACGAAAGCTGTTAAGTTCCAAACATTTCATGTGTAGGTGAAGAACCTGCCCCTCGATTCTACCCCAAATGCTCTCTGGAAACTAGCATTCAAGCAGCCCCTTTTAACTATTATCTCCATTGCAGACTTCAAAGGAAGGCTCCAGGGACAGCTGAAGTGAGACATTCAGCAGCTTTTCCCACTGACCATTTTGTATTCTGCGCCAGGCACAACGAGGCCTTTCCTCTTGAAAGTTTTATCATGTCCAAGGCTATTAGCATTATGAGGATAGGCCGAAGCATGAATAAATTTCGAGACTTACTGATGATGTCATTACATTGGTCAATAAAATACATAGAGGCAAGGCTTCCCATCCACCAGGCTCCACTAACTAAATCAGGATACACGAGCAATTAACTCTTTAATTAAGATGAATGGGTGACATTAGCCCTCCTTAAACTCTGCTCGTCAGCATTTACAAATAGAAAAAGACGGATGCCTCCTTTCTAAGAAATGTAGGTTTTATTTTTTTCATTTGTCCATGCAGCTTCATTCTTCTTCGTACACTGTAAACAGTCTTTGAAGTACCATGATGGTCACAGATATTTTTAGAAGGTTCATTTCATCAGTCAATCTCTCCCTGGTTACAGAAGGGAATGTTTTAGTTCTTTTATGAAGCTAAGTTTGTTGTTCCCGTTATGGAACACAATTTATGTGTCTTTTCTTCTACAGAACACATAGGAAGGTGAATTTATAAAATGTAATGGGGGCAGGGTGAGAGTTCTTCATCTCCCTTTTGCTCCAGAGTAACAACAGGGTGTTTCTTTACCCACTCTAGACTGTTTTATACTCCCAAATAAATGACTTCCAATCCCAGTCAGGGTGTCCAAAGGACAAAGAGTGTTGAGAGGAAAGAGAAGTAGGAGAAGGGGGACCAGCAGGATTCATCACGAGAAGATCTCTTCAGAGGAGTCCCCAAGTGGGCACATAGAATAGAATGAACCAGAACAAGACTCAGGTTATAGATAAAGGACCACATGGCTGAGATTAAAAGTCCTCCCCCATTCTTTCATCCTGTCTAGCTATTGGCTGATCAGCACTTTATTAACCAATCAGAGGGGATGGAAAACAGTCTTTACACATCATCAATACAGAAGATGCTCCAATATGCATGACAATTCCAATGACCCTATTGCAACTGCATCTCTGGCACAGCACTCAGTATCTGAATACACAATCACACAATGCACAATCACAAAGCCATCCTCCCATGTGGGTCCATCTCAGAGTTTCCTTTTTATTGTTCATTAGATATTTTATTTACATTTCAAATGTTATCCCCTTTCCTGATTTCCCCTCAGAAAGCCTCTATCCCATCCCCTCTCCCCCTGATCACCAACCCACCCACTCCCACTTCCCTGTCCTAGCATTCCCCTACCCTGGGACATCTAGTCCTCTCAGGACCAAGGGCCTCTCCTCCCACTGATATCCAATAAGACCATCCTCTGCTACAAATGCAGCTGGAATCATGGGTCCCTCCATGTGTATTTTTTGGTTGGTGGTTTAGTCCCTGGGAGCTCTGGGGATACTGGTTGGTTCATATTGTTGTTCATCCTATGGGGCTGTAAACCCCTTCAGTTCTTTTGGTTCTCTAGCTCCTCCATTGGGGACCTTGTGCTCAGTCCAATGGTTGGCTGAAAACATTCACCTCTGTATTTGTCAGGCACTGGCAGAGCCTCTCAGGAGACAGCTATATCAGTCTCCTGTCAGCAAACACTTGTTGGCATCCACAATATTGTCTGGATTTGGTGACTGTACATAGGATGGATCCCCAGGTGGGGCCATCTCTGGATAGTCTTTCCTTCAGTCTCTGCTCCACACTTTGCCTCTGTGTCTCCTTCAGTGGATATTTTGTTCCCTTTTCTAAGAAGGACCGAAGTATCCATATTTTGGTCTTTCTTCTTCTTAAGCTTCATGTAGTCTGTGAATTGTGTTTTGGGTATTCCAAGCTTCTAGGCTAATATCCACTTATCGGTGAATGAATACCACGTGTGTTCTTTTGTGATTGGGTTACCTCATTCAGGATGATATTTTCTAGTTCCATCCGTTTGCCAAAGAATTTTATGAATTCATTGCTTTTTAATAGCTGATAGTACTCCATTGTGTAAATGTACCACATTTTCTGTATCCATTCCTCTTTTGAGGGACATCTGGGTTCTTTCCAGATTCTGGCTGTTATAAATAAGGCTGCTATGAACATAATGGAGTATGTGTCCTAATTACATGTTTGAGCATCTTCTAGGTATATGCCCAGGAGTGGTATAGCTGGGTCCTCAGGTAGTACTATGTCTAATTTTCTGAGGAACTGCCAAGCTGATTTCCAGAGTTGTTGCACCAGCTTGCAATCCCACCAGCAATGGAGGAGTGTTACTCTTTTTCCATATCCTCACCAGCATCTGCTGTCACCTGAGTTTTTGTTCTTAGCCATTCTGACTGGTATGGGGTGGAATCTTAGGGTTATTTTGATTTGCATTTCCCTGATGACTAAGGATGTTGAACATTTCTTTAGGTGCTTCTCAGCCATTTGTTATTCCTCAGGTGAGAATTCTTTATTTAGCTCTGTACTCCATTTTTAGTAAGGTTATTTGGTTCTCTGGAGTCTAACTTCTGGAGTTCATTGTATATATTGGATATTAGCCCTCTATCAGATGTAAAGATCTTTCCCCAATTTGAGGGTTGCTTTTTGTCCCATTGACAGTGTCCTCTGCCTTACAAAAGCTTTGAAATTTTATGAGGTCCCATTTGTTAGGTCTTGATCTCAGAGCATGAGTTTCTTAGCGAAAAGTTTGATGCAGCACAGCATGGAAATCCTGTGTGCACTGCTTCCTCTTCTGTAACTGCTGCTTTTCTTGGAGTTCAGGACTGCCAGGCAACAAATCATTACTCAGGCCCTAAGTCTCAGACCAGAAAGTACTATGAAATTGAGTGAAGCTGTTTCTGGGCTTTCTTTCTAACATTTGGTTACTGCAGGTCCTTTCCTTTTCTTTAATACATAATACAATGAGATGCAAAACAAACATATGGATCATTCTTTGAGCTTTTAGATAAACCAACCCTGAAACACATAAAGTGATCCATATACCTAACTGCAAAGTTTTAATTACCACATTAAAAAAAAAAAAAAGAAATGGCCAGAATTAGTTTTAACACTTAGCAACATATATTCAACAGGCAGCTGTATAATCTATTTTCAATACCACACATTTCATCCTTTTTATACTGCATGTAAAGTTTTAGGAAACACTCTAATGCAAAGGAGCCAACATATCAAGTATCAAAAGTCACAGTGGCAAATTATTCCTTTATTAAACAGCACAGTTATATTTTAACAATGGTCTTCATGTGGATCCCCTAATAAGGGGAGCTTGGGCTGTCTAGATTGCTGGTCTTTGCCATCGGGTCCACTTGCCCTTATCTGGACTGCCTGATTGAGCCTCAGTGAGTGAGTATGTGCCTAGTCCTGCTGGGTCTAGATGCCCCAGGGTAGGGTGGTACACAAGGTAGAGCTCCTTGTTCTCTGAGAAGAACACTATGGGCAAAGGATGAAGGAATTATAAGGGTGGGACTGGAAGAAGAGGAGGAAAGAGCCTGTGATCTGAATGTAAAGTGAATGAAAATATGTCAATTCTAGAAGGGACTGGAAACTGTGGTTGGGATATAAAATTAAGTAGATAGATAGATAGATAGATAGATAGATAGATAGATAGATAGATAATCATATTTTTAAAAAATGGTAAAGCAGGCCAAGTATGGTAAAACATGCCTTTAATCTCAACACTTGGGTGACAGAAGCAGCCAGAGCTCTATGAATTTGAGGCCAGTCTGGTATACAAAAACGTTCTAGAATGTCTCTCTTTAGTAACTGTCAAGCTTAGGTACTTTTTAAATTAAAATTTTTATCATATATGGCAATATGTAAATACAAAACTCAGTTTCTAAAGGGCTTTCTGACAGACACAAAGCCTTGCTGTATATCCCAGACATCATGCCTTCAACTTGTGATTTCCTTCTTTCCTTTTCTGTTCTTTTTTGCCTCAAAGCTGAAAGTGTAGGAATACAACTTGCATTAAGCTGTGACTTTTTTTCTCAGAGGCTTACTGATGACTAAGCTCACCCTTTCCAGCTCCTTTTGATCTGTGGCTGTCTGGTTCAACCCAGCTGTTATGGCTCAAATGCCTCCAAGTGGATTGATTCAATCTGGTTTCTCGTGAGGCCTCTGACTTTTTGCTCTGCTTGGCCTCAAACTAACTCTGGCTTTCTATTCTAATCTTCTTGCTCCTTCCCGTTCTCTGGTTTGTTCTGTCTTTACCTACATCCTTTCTCTGTAAAACTGTGCTGGTAAAACTGCCCCCTCTTTCCCTTTCTCTCTGCACTGCTCCTCGAAATTGCCCATCCTTCTTGTCTGTTTTCTTGAGAGTTGGGCACATCCTGTCTCTGACTTATCTGACAAACCTTTCTGTTTTGTCACTTTGTCTGCCCCTTAATTAGTCATCACTTTCAAACATGGCTAATTCCTTCTACAAACTAACTCTACCTTCATTGGTTGGCATTAAAGGTGAGTATTAAGGGCTTGTCTGAATTCCAGTTGGATCACACAGACCTAGATCTTTGGATATGGTTTTTTGTCAGGGCAGCCATGATGCTGGATTAAAATTTCTCTATATCCTTATTAATAATTAAATTTTGTTATATTACCATATGTAGTGGCAATTTATATATGTATGTTGTGTTCTAAATTTATATAATGGAATACAGTTTGAATTAAAAACTAACTGAAATTTGACCTCTCTGAATCTGTCTCTATGAAGTTTCCCCTGGAAGTAAACAGCACAGACTTTATAGTCTGTTATGGTCTTTGTCCATGAGCAAGCTTTTGAGTGTACTTTTATGTATCATTATTTTCTACATTCCTGAGTTCATGATATTGAGTTACATGACCCAGAGAATGAGCTAGAAACAGAAATAATCATTCAGCTAATATTTGTTGAAGAAATTATTTAAATTAATCAGGTTTCCAAATAAGACATTTGCTCAGTGTATATGTTTTGTGTAATACATCCAGAGTGAAGGAAACAAACACTGAAAAACTAAGGGGACCATTCTATGTCATGGTCTCCTTTACAAATTAAAAAGATCTGTGTTTTTTTAAATGTCAAAGAAAGTTCATCTTTTAGGACTGAACAGGTTAGTAGAGGAAGATGCTGGTCTTCAGCAGGGTGATTTGAAGTCCACATTTTACAATAATCTCTGAGAGGAAGGAAGGGGTACCTGTTGCACAGAGTTATAATACTATCAGAAATATAGCCTTCAAGTTAGGTATAGAAGTAAAGAATTCTAGATAGCAAAGAGAAGGATATGACAAGATAAATGAACAATTAAACTATCTTTCTTAAAACCTTTCCCAAGAAAAAGGACAATGAAAAAGTCGGGTCAAGGAAAGCCACAATGGTTAGATCTGTATGTGGTAGTAATTTTAAAATAACTTACAGCTACAGACCTCATGTCCATCATAACAATGGATGTGAGGATCAAAACAGTACGTGGTTGGTCACATGACTCTGTAGTTGTAACAAATATCAATCAGTGTTCTCAGTTGAGAGACATTTCCTTCTAGGATACATTTGTTTTGTTATTTAATTGTCATGACTGAGTTTAGTTTCTGCCATCTAGACAGTAGAGACCACAGATGCTGCAAACATATCATTCATAGGACAGTCCAGTTCATCATCAGTCAAAATTTATCTGACCTACAGCAATGATAGTAGTGAATAAGCTGACATTTTCTGGCAATAGGCCTGGTCTGCTTCTTAGAAGTGTCTGAGATATCCTGTCATAATGTATAGAGAATGTCTAATATTTTAAATTAAAACATAATCAAGTGTAGCAATTCATGAATTAACTGCTCCGATACACCGAAATGGAAGATGGAAATACAAAGTCTATGTTGTTTCATATTCTCTACCAATAATCATGTTTTTCCTTGTGCATAGAACCAATTCTATTTGAAATCATTCATATGCCACTTAGCATTTTCTCTGAGAAATTGCTTCACAAAAATAATTCAAAGTGAGGTTGTGGAATTGTGGAAAACTAAATAAAGAAGAGGTTGGGAGTGTTTTCTTCTGTGGAGTGGTATTCTCTAGCTTTGTTCTGCTCATAGCTGCTCAAAAATGAAAAGCTAACTACAGTTGTAAAATTAAATGCCTAAGGTAAGACTGATGTCCAGTCAGGCCAATGTCAGCTAGAAAATATCAGTGACTTCCAACACTTCAAGCTTCCTCAGGTAGGTCAGGTTGTTCCTGGTCCCTTGTTCCATTCTACTTGTTGTCTCACAATGAGATGGTGAAGTTACAACATAGAAGGAGATGAAGAACCTTGCCCATGGGTTGTAAAATAAGCACCTATAATAATTCTGATTGGCTGGTATCCAAGTCATACCTGCTGAAGACACTTAGTCCAGGAATGAAAGTATGAAACATCCCAGTTCTGAAAAGCTACAGGGATGCTGACATTGAACCTCATTGAAGAGTAAAGCTTCAGGAATTGTGGTGACAGTGGGGTGCTGGGTAGCACATGCCCCTGTAAGTAAGAGCAGCCCCAACTCAGCTCCAGCAGATGGTTGCTATGTGGGGATACTGGCTGACTTGCCAGGTTTTTCAAGGGAAGCAGTGAAATCTAATGATTTCTAAACATTGGCAATTAATTCAAATGTAAAACACTATTCAGCCACCACTGCAGTCTATATAATTCCTTCTGGGGTTGACCGTTGAGCCAGCAGTTTGCTAATTCTCTTAGGCTGGAAAAGAGAAATGCGTTCACCCCCACTTTCAAGGTGGAATCATTTCTCAGATGACCTGTCTTCTCTCTCCTGCGCTGCCAAGGATTTTTATGAAACACCTTTCCAGGCAAATTCAAACTGGAAGCTAGACTACAGAGGTCCGGATGGTAAGCAACTCAGACAATTGGCATGTTGGGTTGTACATATCAAGACATAAAGTGCCTGTCTCTGTGTGTGACTGCAGACCAAGAGGCTACATACACATAGTCACAGGTAGAGCTTTCAGGAAAAAAAATTCCCCATGGATGACATCACTATGAGCTTCATGTTGTGCTCAGGCAACTATGAAATTTGGAGATAATTGTCAAGATTTTACCTAAGAAAATGCACCAAGTGAAAACAGACCCCGCATTCTTTCTCTGTGTAGATCTTGCTAATGAAGATGCTTCATGAAATTGAACCCAGAAAAGAGGACAAAAAGACTTTTCTAAAATCTAGGAAGCTGAATAATTCCACAATTTCTTTTATATGTAATTGGCTTTTAGTTTTAATTTTTCTGCTTTATACAGAGTTACATCCCCAGACTAAAGACTCCCCCAGTCTGTTTACAAAGCACTGATATTTTAAATGCCTTCTTTTTCATTTTATCTTTTATTGATCTCTCATTCAATCAGTGTTTTAGGTGTAGGGAGACATTTGCACAACATAAGGATATAGTTGTCTGAGTCATCCCCTGGGCCTGTAACTCAGTAATAGAGCACTTGCCTAGCCTGAGTGAGGCTCTGGGTTCAGTTCCCAAGGGTGTCAACTAAAATAAACACATGGAAGATACAAAGGACATCATTAGAAAAAAAAGGAATATCTCCTGTTATCATATTTAAGGTTACTGGTCAGGATTATATTTATATGATTGAAGGACAAATCTCAACAAAATCACTGAAAGAATGTTTAAAAAGGAGTATTTGTCACAGTAGGAAGGTCTCCTCACAAGTTGTTGGTAAGCTGTCCCACAGGGAGTCAATGTGTAGAACTGCAAGGAAATGTTGACTTATTTTCTGTGGACAGGGATGAAAATAAAATAACTTTTAAAAACAGTTTAAAAGCCGCCAATAAGGTCACTTGGTTCCCACAAACAGGGATATCATGGGATAGGACCCTAGACAAGCTCTTTAGAAGAAATAATCTTATTTTTTCCTGACCACAGCACATGAAAGAGAGCCCTAGAAAGGTGACACTCTAGGAGCTTCCCCCAGTTGACCGTTCTGTGCATTGTGTTGCCAGAGTTCTGCTGCCATTTCATATGATAACAGAGAAAATTTGAGACAAGAGAAGTGTGTGTATTTGTGTGTGTGGGAGTTTGAGTGTATGCATCTATGTTACTTTGTTACTTCTGTAGCTCAGACATGTGTTAAAAAAGAATGAAGTTGTACCTAAAGACCATAGTAATGTCCTTCTATCCAGTAGTTTTCTTTGGATGAATTTCAGTACCTATGGTCAGCTGATATCCACAAATATTAAATGGAAAGCTCTGGACATAAAAAAATGTTTAGTTGGAAATTTTGAAGCATTCTCAGTAGTTTGATTAAACCTTGTGCAACTTTCCTCCACCTCCACTGGAAT